>NC_140959.1:39694278-40004278 GCF_014529385.1 Adiantum capillus-veneris | reverse complement strand
CATAACCAATTTTGATTCGGGAAACATGGTAAAGTAAGCTTTCAGATCTACTAAGGAGTCTAATGAAACCAGCTTGTTTAGTACGAAGCAAACAAGGGTATATACATTATCCATGCCATATATATGAAAAGCCCAGGAGTTTTATACCTAAAGTCGAACTTATGTAAAACCCTAAAATTTGGCAATAAGCCTGTACAAACCATATCCAGCAAGTAAATCACATCTGCCAAGAATGTTACCAAAAATATTCAGCTGGTTTATCATATCAGCTAAGAGTGCATAATTTTGAGCTTTATCCATTATCAATAGAGGGAAGTTTACCACATTCCCAATCTCTATATCAGCACATACATGGTTACACTGCTTTAAGCCAGGTAAGGTTAGTATTATGTCAAGACATTAGTAGCTAATGAGTTTAGAGTAAATCAATGTCAGTAGTTGGAAAAGAATAGCTTCCAAAGTAAAGCAAAAATTGAAGAAAATTACCCAACAAACCATACCCAAGGTTGAGACCTTATTCTTAGGTCGAGACCCTATACTGCCTTAGGCCGGGTACAAAGGTGTTTAAGGCTTTGACATCACTATCATGCCAGGTTAAAAGTATGATCATCTTTGTACACCAGCATACGACATTATACCTCGAATCAGCTTACCATAGCCTCCTAACTAACTCAATTTAGTACACAAGTGGTAGGACCGCTTTTCCCGAAATTCATTTCATCACTAAGAATCTAGCAAAACAGGTCAGTAAAAAGCATATCTAGCAAGTACATCGTATCAGCCAGGACTGTTATAAAAAAAACGGCATGTATACCGCAACATCCAAGATTTCATAATGCTGAGCTCTATCTGTTAGTTTCAGAAGGAAATTTACCTCATTCTCAATCCTCACTAAACTTATCTCAATATCTGTACCTACATGGTTACCTTGCTTTAAGCAAGGTAAGGTTAGCATTAGGTCGAGAAATTAGTACTCAATGAGTTTAGTGCAAACTAATGTCAGTAGTAGGAAAAGCATTGCTTCATTAGCATACCATCAATAGAAGGAAATAACCCAGTCAATCTACCCAAGGTCGAGACCCTATACTTTGGTCGAGACTTTCTATCACCTCAGGCAAGGTCCACAAAAGTGTAAGGTCAGATGTTTTAAAATTTTGAAAGCATATCCCTACCAGCCTAAGAAGAATGACCAGCATCCGAGACCTAAAAACCGAGTCAGTTTATCATGGTACCCAAATACACAAATTCAGTACACTAATTGGTAGGCTTGTATAGTGAATAGGTTTTCCTGAATATTCATGCTTATCCAACATGCCTCTTAGAATTTTTAAATATCATGTTGTCACCATTCCAATCTTACTGAATAATGTCAAACATATATAGTCTCCAACCTTTAAAGCAGTCCTTCCTATTGTCATACCAGTTTATATCGATACTGCACGCAAACCCATGTCCTTGTATGCATATTACCATACATTGCAACATGAAATGATTTTACAATACCAAGTATCATTCCCAATATTTACTGATCAAGCAAAGGAACTCAACCAGAAAAGAAGAAGAAGCCAAGGGGTGGACTTCCAGGACCTGCTATTTTTCCTTCCCTTTCGCGATTGTTTTACACACTCCAAGTTCAATCACTCAGGCACTAATCCTCAGTTACTCATAGAGAATGCACAAGCATAGATGAGCTAGCTAAGTGAGGGAGACCCTCACCTTCATAGTATTGTTGTGGATCAGGCTGAGATTTCAAAGCCCCAACTAGAGTCCTACCGCTCACCCCCCCACCATGCATTCGATGGAGGTGGCTTGCCATAAATGGTCCATGTGCACCACTAGCAGACTCCTTCCATAAACGTGATGAATCTCGACTTTGCTGCCCAGAGTTAGCGTGCTGCAGAGTAGTTACCATTTCCACTACTACTATCCCTTATTACCCAACTTTAGTAATGCCTACCAAGTGAACAAAAAATTATATGCTTAGTTACATACGAAGAAAGCAATATTTGTGGCCAAGGGAAATTCTATCTTACTCTTAAGTCAATATTCCTTGGGATTTGTGTGTGTGTGTGTGTGTGTGTGTGTGTCCACCCATACCCAGGCACATACCTAATAAGGTCGTAGAGCCATTAGTTATGGGCCTACTTCCTTAGTAGATTGCAAAGAAAAACAGTATCTATTCTGGCACCCGACCAACTATTCAAGCAGATTGCTCTTGTAATACTAGCAACAAATTCATTCCGCAAAAACCCATTATTACAAAATTTACCTATCAGCTTGTTGATTTCTTCAAAGGCAGAAAAGTTATTGAAGAAGAGTATATTATAAGTGATAGAATACCTAAGCAGGTGTTACACGCATTCTTAATTGGTCTCTTACTTTTCTTTTTAACGAATACAGCAGGATTAAGTGACAGATTATCTCGCTTCCAAAAGAAGAGTGTAGTGCAATGTCCAATATAAGGAGAGTGAAGCAATATTTCCATGTTTAAAAATTAGGTTCTCTTAACTATAGTTTTATCGTCTACCACCAATTCTTCTAGAGAGGTAGGCGCTAGGTAGTCTTTGAAGGTCTAATTGTTTATACTCAATAAATCATCCATGAATCTAAACGTGTTATTGAAGGCTAAAAGTTGTTTCGCCTCCTTATAACGTTTCATTTTTTAGCACAACCATTTGTATTCAAAAAATAATAAGTACAGATTTCACATTATTGATGATCAAGAGAACCCCATAGGTATTCCCATTTTTTGTCTATAACAATTTGGCCCCAATTGGATAAAGCAATTTTGCAATATCCATTTGATTATCATAATAAGAGAACTTTTGTGAAAGCACAACGGTGGTTTTTTGACTGATTTTTTAACCCAACAAGGTGTTCTCACCAACGAGATATTTTCAAACCTTTGTGTCTTTTTGTTGGAAAAATCTAGGTTGATAATATCTTCGAGTACTCCAAGAAGGCCATAATTTCCTGAGAGAGTAATGTTTCATAACATTGTGTAATATTTGTTGTGAAGATACAATAGATATCCGTAGATAAGTTGACAAACACCTCTGATGAATTCTTAGCAAGCCAGAAGGTATAGCATTCTATACCAGTGAATCTTTTAAGATCTGCTAGCACAAAGATTGCAAACCTCTGCCATGATAAGGTCTAGGCAGGAAGTAACATCTTTTGTAACACATGAGAAAATACAATTTGAAGCACTAAAAATCCATCTGAACTTCTGCTTGTGTTTTTTAAAAGTTGGGAACAAAACGGGAAGCTTACTTGAAGTTTCATCGTAACCCACATTGTCCAAATCTTTCAGCAACGCTAAAGCTACATCCTTTAGCGTTTCATTTGTCTTTTAAATTTAGTTCTACCCAACCTTACTAGGGTAGCTTCATAAACAAGCTTTTTACAGATAACCGATACAGTGCTAGCAGCTTTATCAAGTCTGACAATAAACAACTCACGAGTCAGCTCGTGACATTCTTGCATAATTTTTGGCGTGACCCAAGTAGTATCCAAACTGAGCCATTTTTCTGGCAAAAAATTAATCTTTTGAAAAAAGACCATTTTTCGTTTTTCAACAAGATAATGTAGGATCTGTTGCTCTAGTTGGAGTGAAAGGGCGTTGGTAATGCGTGTGCTAGTCTCCACCAACCGTGCTATCTTATAGCCTCCCCTTAGCGTACACACTGTCTGGCCGTGCCGGTGACCTTGCCCGTAGGACCCATATCCTTACATTAACCCCCCCTTGGAGAATTGTTTTCGTCCTAAAAAACGAACGTAGGAAAATGTTTCTTAAGTGTGGAGACATTCACCAATGTAGAACCTTCTTCATGTCTATCTAGCCATTTTACCAACACTCGTCGTCTGACATGATGTCTAGTGCGAAGCTTATGAGAATCCAAAATCTTTTTGGGCTCATGAGGGATGCTTAGCGGTTCGATAAAGTCAACTAACACATCTGTGTCAATGACATTATCGTTTTGTCCTAGCTGTTTTCATAACGGCTAACATGAAAACAGGATGAACTCATCAGTCCTCTGAGAGAGCTAAGTTATAGGCCAATTGACCTATACGTTTGAGAAAGGTAAACGGTCCACAATAGCGTGGTGAAAGTTTAACAACTTTTCCCATCTTCAGACTTTTTGAATGCTCCGAAACTTTGAGGAAAACCTTGTCTCCTTCTTTGAAAGTAGCAAGACGACGTTGCTCATATGCATACTTCCTATATCGATCTTGAGCTTGCTTAACATTTTGTTGAGCAACTCGAAGCATGTCAAAATGGTCTTGGAGAAAATCCTTTGCTTGTTGTATCTACTCCTTAGCCAACCCCACCAAAACGGGTGATCTAGGTTGAAATCCATATAAAAGCATAAATGAACTAAACACTGTAGTCACATGCTTTGAACTATCATAAGCAAATTCCAATATAGGTAAGTAGTCTTCCAAATTGGTTTGCTTCTTGCTAACATACGCTCGTAGCATATCCTCTAGCACTCGATTAACTCTTTTGGTTTGACCATCTATTTTTGGATGCTCAACCATACTTAGATTAAGTTTAGTTTCCAAATTTTGAAACACAACTCTTCAAAAGTGATTATCTAACTTTCGATCTCTGTCCCTAATGACACTAGCTGGAAGACCGTAGAGTTTATATATATGCTCTACAAATAGGTGTGCTAATTTCGATGGCTTAACCGTAGTCTTAGTGGACATGAATCGACCCATCTTTTTGAGACGGTCTACAATTATCCATATGGCATCATGGCCACGATTTGTAGTAGGTAGTCCTACTACAAAATCCATAGAGAATACTCTCCCACTTACCTTGTGGAATCTCTAAAGGATGTGAAAGGCCACCTACCTTGAGGCGCTCTACCTTATTAACTTGGCACTGTTGGCAGTTTAGTACGTACTCTTGAACATCATGATGTAAGCCCGGCCAATAAAATTGCCGTCGAACTAAGGCATACGTCTTATGAATACCTGGATGACTAGCACTTGGACTATCATGACACTCAAATAAGATTTGGCGTCTAGTGTCTGAGTTCTTTGGCACACATACTCTACCCTTGTGGAGTAAGTAGCCATCATCAATGGAAAAATTCTTCCATCGCTTAAGCTCTTCTTGAGTAGGGGTGGAGCTCTTTGTGTTGGAGTTTTTATTTGCGCATGCAGAGACATGTTGATGTGGTTGTACAAAGACATGTGAGTATGAGGGATCCCTTTTTAAAACTGCACTCCACACTTTAGCATATGATTGATCTTGTGCACAGTTGCACGTAATGACTCTAAAAATCCACTCTTTATTTCCGTGAAAGCAAGTGAATTAATTTGAGGCATCCGACTTAGTGCATCCGCTACTGCATTATATCGCCCCTTGTGATATCGTAGCTTACAATCATAATCTTGAAGGATTTCTGCCCATCTACCTTTATGGCCCTTCAAGTCCGTTTGAGTAGTAAACCATTTGATACTCTCATGGTCAAAAACTACTTCAAACTTGGTACCATATAAATAGTGTCGCCACTTTCATAAAGCATGAATTATGGCATAGAGCTCTCTCTCATAGACTAAATAATTCTGTTGAGCTCTATCTAACTTTTTACTTTCAAAGGCTATAGGTCTTCCCTCCTGGAGAAGTACCACACCAATTGCTTTAGCACTAGCATCAGTCTCTACCACAAACAACTTAAGTGGGTCAACGATTGCTAGGATGGGAGCAGTGGCTATAGCTACCTTGAGTTGTTCGAAACTGTGTTTTTGGGCTTCTTCTCAAGAAAAGGTCTTACCTTTTTCTTTAAGTTGATCCTTCATAAGAACAATGATTTTGGCATATACTGTCGATAAATCCAGCCATGCCTAAAAATATTTGAAGCTCCTCAACCGTGTTGGGATGTGGCCATCGAAGAATGGCAACGACTTTGTCAGTGTCCATTTTGATGCCAGAATAAGAGGTCACATGACCGAGGTAATGTGTATCTGTTTTAAAGAAATCGCACTTGCTTTGCTTAGCATATAGCATGTGAGATCGTAGCTGTTCAAACACTAATAGTAAGTGTTCTATATGTTCATCTTCAGTCTTATTGTAAATGAGAATGTCATCAACGAAAACCACAACAAATTTTCCAAGATAGGGACATAAGACACTATCCATGAGTGTCATAAATGTAGCTAGATCATTGGTTAGACCAAAAGACATAAACCAAAAATTCAAAATGCCCGAACCGTGTTCTAAAGGCAGTTTTGGAGATATCTTGCAAAAAGATACGCACCTGGTGGTATCCTGAATGAAGATCTATCTTTGTATAGTATCTTGCCCCATGGAGTTGATTAAACAACTCATCCACTCTTGGCAGAGGATACTTGTTCTTGATGGTTATGGCATTTAATCCACGATAATCTACGCACATGCGCATAGTACCATCTTTCTTTTTTACCAATAGAATTGGTGATGCCCAAGGCGAAGTTCTAGGTCTAATGAAACCACGGGCGAGGTAGTCAGCCAACTGACTCTCAACCTCCTTGGCTTCTTTAGCACTCATACGATAAGGTGGTTTACTCATCGGTTTAGTGCCTGGCAAGACATTTATGCCATGCTGCATATCACATGTATGGGTTAAACCCGGCGGTAAATCACTTGAGAATATATCACTATACTCCATGAGTAAGTGTTATGAAATAAGACGTAGCTAAATAGATAATTGAGTAGATTACTTAATGGAGAGAGACAGATTTATATACACGAGATTATAGAGTAGAGAGAGAGAGAGAGAGAGAGAGAGAGAGAGAGAGAGAGAGAGAGAGAGAGTACACACGATATATGTGGTTCGCCCAATGTGGGCTACGTCCACGGGAAAGCAGCCACTCAATGGCTTTAGTACTTCAAAACAAGAAGTAATTTACAAAGGGATTATACCCTTAATGGAGCTCCCGCCTTGCTTCACTCTCACCACCTCACACTCACCTTGTTGCATCAACTTCACACTATGAAATGTGTGTAGAAATGGCCTCCTTTTATAGGCCAAAAGGGCTGCCCTCTCTTATGAGAGACAGCCATGTGTAGCCGCCCTTGTGCGAATAAGTCCAAATCGGACCCTCCAATCCGCCCATGTGTGGCCGCCCTTGAGAAGACAAGTCCGCTTTTGAATTCGGCAACCGGCCACCGGCCATTGACTTCCGACCACCGGCCAACCGACCGGTTGTTTTCCGACCACTTTCCGGCCGCCGTCCGGTCATAATATTCCGGCGAAAAAAAAGTCTCGGGGGCCTCCGCCCCCGAGGCCTTTAAAGTTGCCCCTGATTCTTGTTCGTGAAAATTTTGGTTTCTGGTGAGTGATTTTCTTTCACGCACGATGGCTTCTCCTCATAATAGGGGCCTTACAAATGTGCGCTTTTACCACAGAAAATTACAAAGGGTAAATCAGGCTCCATACTTAACAGTAAGTGTGTCAGCTTTTGCCGTGAAAATGGAGGAAGTAAACTAGAGTTATGCTGGATGGAGAATCTTGTAATTCCTATAATGTTTGTTTTACAACAGTTGCACGTTGCTTTATAGAATTAAAATTTAGAGCACTTTGCTCGTTAGATTTGTTAACACTTTGCTTATCATTAGAATTCTTTGCACTTTGCATACCATTACTAGAATTCACAGCACTTTGCCCTTGAGAATTCACAAAACTTGGAGACAAGCAGTAACACAAAAAGACTTTATCTATTAAATATGCTTTCTACAAAATAGAAAGCTCGGCTGTACATGTAAGAGGTGCAGATGGTATATTTTTCTCACCAAGCAAACGCACATGTTTACCATTGGCCATAAAGGATAAGGAGTTGTGTTCATAACTAGTGTGCAATGTGTTTCCTAAACCATGCAGGCACTCCCATCCTAAAACTACATAAGCACGGTCCATGTTCATAACTTGAAAGTCAAGGGTCATCGTATGATCTTGAACAATAAGCTCAACCCCTTGAACTACCATGTCCCATACTTCTTTATCATTGCTAGACATCTATTCAACCACATGCTTGCGAGTGCAGGGAGTCTGTGTAAGCTTCAATTTCTTGACTAGCTTATAGTTCAGGAAGTTATGAGTTGCACCATCATCCACTAAAATACGAACACGTTGTCCGTTAATAGTGCCATGCATGCGAATCAAATCATGGGGACCAAAGGTGGGCTGTCACATTGAAGCAGGCACACAACACTTGTGCTTTTCTTCCATATGAAGAACCTTAGAACCTTACAACACAATATTTAGGAGATGAATCTAATGTGAGGTGTTGCACCGTGTGCATGGCCTTTTCTTTGCTTTGCAAAAGAGGAAAATCTTTCTTGTTATGTTGGTCCAAAAAACATTTAAAACACAAATTGTGTTTCTTTGAACGCTCAAAATCAGCAGTGCTCAAAGATCCACGTGGAGTATCTCGTGATTGCTTAGGCTTCTTAGCCTCTTGTGGGCGTGGGGAGGTAGATTGTCTCTTATTCCTCTTGGAACGTGTGGGAGATCTACCTCGCCATTGCTCTTAGCCACATTGCTCTTATCAAAACTATTCTTAGAGTAGGAAACATTTCCTTAGTCTTTGGGCATGATTGATGGATTCTTCCAAAGTTTTTGGATGTTGGGTCTTGACATGAAGACGATAGTCTTTGTCAAGACCCCTATTAAAACACGTATCTTTTGGAATGCATCTAGACCTTCTAGTTTTAATATGATTTCCCGATACTTTGAAAGGTACTGTGTGAGAGAGAGGCCAGACATGCAGCATGCATCCCATGCTAGCCAATTTATATCTTCTTCATTGGAGTCCAAAAACTCTTTGGAGAAAGAAGCTTGAAACACAGCCCAAGACGGAGGACGAGCATCTATTGGAAATGTAATCCACCACTTATAGGCCTTGCCTTTAAGAGATATACTTGTTTCCACAGCTGTCTTTATATTCGAGGTGTGTCTCAATCTATGAATATCACTCCATTTGTGTAAGTACGTATTGACTTCATCCTTGTTGCGATCACGCTCTTCCCCGTGAAACTCAGGAATGGTGATATTCTTAAGTAATGCATTGCTACCTTTTGCATCTTCTGAAGCACTTGTCTCTTGGACTCCTTGAGTTGTGCAAGCTTGATTCCCTTGAACCGTGCCACTTGTGGCTCCTTGAGCTGTCTGTGAATTCATAAATTTCACAAGTAACTCCATAAGATTGGTAACATTTGCATTGAGTGCAGAGAGGTTGCGTTCAACTACGCTTTGACGATGTTCCAAAGTCTTGAAAGCAGCCACATCAACAAGGCCATGATCTCCTAGATCATCATCGTCATGCATATTAGTGTCAGCAGCACCCGTGGTGCCGTGATTTTGATCTACGTGCTCAAAATCAAAAGTGTGTGTAGGTGGGATATCCTCACTGGCCATGGTAAACACACACTTATGTAAAGAGAGGAAAAAAAACGTCAACTTGTACCTTGTGAAATTGAAGTCTTTGTGTTTTGTATGCTCCGCGATTTGTGTTGCATGTGAACCTCGCCTTGTGAAAATTGTAGCGCTTCACATGTCGTTTGTCGTATTTGTTGATTATTCACAAAAACTCGTCATTTTTGTGAAGGTTTTTGTTCACTTTGAAGCTACCTCCTTGAGGAATTTTTTTTTTTTTGGAGGAAAACTTGCCTTCCTCCAAGAAATGAAAAGTGTTATGAGTGCGTATAGAGCTAGAAGAGAGCAAGAGGAGGTGCTCACAATGTACAAGAACTTGGACTTGATGATAAGCTTAATATTAATTATAAGACTTAATACTTTATTAAGAGAGCTAGATAAAAGACTTGGATTACATGGCTTGAGTACAAGACAAGACTTGATTCGAAGGACAAGACTTGAACATAAGAACTAGAAGAGGGATTTCCTCATAGGAGGCTCATAACTGGTGTTGGCAAGACTGAGGGGCTTGTGGCCCAAGACCCCTATTTATACTAGTGCTTGAGGAGGTTACTTGAGGAGGTTAGGACTTTCTAGGTTCTTCTTGAGGAGGTTAGAATCTTCTAGAACCTTCTTGATCCTTCTAGTTATTCTATAACCTTATGGATCCTTCTTCAACTTTCTAGAGCTTTCCAAAAACCTCTAGATTCTTTCAAAATCTTCTCCAAGCTTCTAGAAACTTCTTGATCCTTCTAGTTCTTCTAGAACCTTCTAGATCCTTCTTCAACTTTCTAGAGCTTTCCAAAAACTTATAGATTCTTTCAGAATCTTCTCCATGCTTCTTAGAAACTTCTGGAATCTCCTTGATACTTTTAGAACCTTCTAGAATCTGCTAGATCCTTCTAGATTCTTCTAGATCCTTCTAGTGATGATGTAGGCGATGACACAGGCGATGATGCAGGCAGCGGACTGACTCTCAAGCATCCATGACATTATCCCCTCCTCTAGCGACGAGTTCCACGAGGAGCAGTGGTGTTCCTTGATTGGGGCTTCCATGGATGCTGTTGATGGAACTCTTGGACTTTGAGAGATGCATGCTGAAGATTGTGTGCTGGTTCCTAGATTCGTTGATGGAACTCTTGGACTTTGAGAGATGCATGCTGGAGATTGTGTGCTGGTTCCCAGATTCGTTCACTGACATCATAGCCTTTCCAATGCACCAAGTACTGTAACCTACCACACGAAACTCGAGAATCTAGGACTTTCTCGACCTCATATTCGTCATGTCGTTGAATTTCAACAGGAGGAGGTGGTTGTAGGGCTCTTCCTGGGATCTTAGATGTGTGACAAGGTTCTAGGACTGAGACATGAAAGACCGGATGGATTTTCATGGATGAGGGCAATCGGAGTCGATAGGTGACTGGATTGACTTGACGGATAATTTTAAACGGGCCAAGTCTTCAATAATCAAGCTTTTGACAGGGACGAGATGAACGCAGATCATGCCAGAGGAGCCACACTTTATCCCCTTCTTTGTATTTTGGATGCTGCATGAGATGGAGATCTACACTTTCCTTATACTTGGATTGAGCTTTGATATGAATTGTAAGTTCTTTGTGAATTGCAGATAATTTTGTGTAAGATGAATAGCAGCTAGATTCTTGACCTGATGGTGCATGTGGATATCCTTTTTGGGATGTTGAGCATAATTAGTAAAGAATGGAGTGTGACGGATGGAGGCATGAAAATTATTATTGTAGGAGAATTTTGCTAGCGGTAGGAGCTCGACCCAATTATCCTGGTGATAATCAATTGTACAACGGAGATATTGTTCCAAAAATTTATTCACTCTCTTTGTTTGCCCATCACTTTGTGGGTGATTGACTGAGAAGAGGTTGATTTGTACTCTGAGTAGCTTGAATAAACTTTTCCAAAAGCTTGATAGCAACTTTGGTCCTTGATTTGAAACAATGTTACCTGGAAGTCCACGATAGCGGTAAATATCCTCAAAGAAAAGCTTCTCCATTTCTTTTCGAATGAATGAAGAAGGGTGATAGCCTTGACGTAGCTTGCTAAGCTTGGTTTCAATAACTACTTCTGCAAAGCATGTAGAGAGAAGTGTGCCAATGAGATTAATTTGAGAAGCACCATCCGAATAAAGCTTTGGTTGCATGCATATAAACAGCTCTGCTTGTTCAAAGAAGCCTCAAAATTTCGATCCTATCCCATCATACTTTTCAGGTAAGTTGTCCTCGGTCTCCTTCCTTTGTTGTGGTGAACTAGCTGAAACCACGAGAAGATTTTTGAACGTATTGGCTTCTTGGGCTGGTGATTGAGGCTCTTGCACTATTGGACTTGGAAAGTGTGGTTTCTCTACTTGACCCCTTGGACTAGCCAAAATCATGGGTGGATATTGGCATATAGTGGCTTTATGGAGTTCTTGCGCTGGGGGTTGAAGCTCTTGGGAATGGGATGGGGGTTGAAGCTCTTGCACCACTAGACTTGGCAAGTGTGATTGCTCTTTTTTGTGTTGTGCATGTAGCTCCTACATTTGTTGTTGCACCTTTTGCAAGGTGGATGCAATGCTTTCCAAAATACATTGTTGCATCGCTAGGTAAGCCATGATGGTGGTCTTGCCAAATGATTTTCTCATGTTAAACTGATCATTTAATGTGGGAGAATAAACGGGAACAAGAGTTAAAATTGAGACATGTGCTTCTAGACCTATCTCAGTAGGGGACCAAAAGGAGAGATGGTTGCATCTCAATACGGGTCCAAAAGGAGATGGTCTACCAAAGAGCAATGTGCAATAAGTGCTTCTAAACTTATCTCAATAGGGGACCAAGAGGAGAGATGGTTACATCTCAATACGGGTCCAAAAGGAGGTAGTCTATCAAAGAGCAACATGCATCTACTAGAGCTTAAAAGACATTAGGGTTAGCTTCATTAAAGACCTCCAATGGTTAGTGTTAAAATTCCTTTGACCTTAGGCAAGCTAGGGATGAGCTTGAGGTAGGAACCCGACCTAAGCTTGAGGTGCTTGTCGTGCTTGATGACTAAGGTGCTTGAGGTGCTTGTCGTGCTTTATGACTAAGGTGCGTGCTTGATGACTAAGGTGCTTGAGGTGCTTGTCGTGCTTGATGACTAAGGTACTTGAGGTGCTTGTCATACTTAATGAGGAAGGTGCTTGAGAAGCTTCCCATGCATGGGGGGTAAGGTGCTTGAGTAAAAAAGAGACCTACAAACTTAATAAGGAAGGTGCTTGAGAAGCTTCCCATGCATTGGGGGGTAAGGTGCTTGAGTAAAAAAAGACCCTACAAACTTAATGAGGAAGGTGCTTGAGAAGCTTCCTATGCATGAAAGTCCCAAAGTTAGGGAATATTTGACTTAACTTTTCATTCATCCAAAGGGCACCCCTTTTCCAAAAGATCACATGGGACACATGTCAGACTCTCCCTATGCTTAACCACATGGTGTGCTTGAATGCTATTGGTTGGGCTAGAGAGGGGTCCAATGAGCTTCTAGTTCCATCCAACAAATATCTAGATATTTTCAAGCTCTCTCTCTCTAAGGGGTAAGGAGGACACTTTTCCAAAGACTACCCATGTACTTGAATGCATGCTGCATGTTATTGGCTAGGGGAGAGAGGGCTCCAATGAGCTTGAAACATGTAAAAGCTACAACTCGCCCCAAGCAAGCAACGGGGGTGTTGGGGGGGTATACACCACAAACACACTCATTTTGTGGAGGGATTCTCACTTGGTGGTCTTGCCCGTAGGACCCATGTCCTTACAAGGGCGTTGGTAATGCGTGTGCTAGTCTCCACCCAACTGTGCTATCTTATAGCCTTTCCCTAGCATACACACTATCCTGCCGTGCCGGTGGCCTTGCCCTAGCACCCATGTCCTTACATGGAGCTTTAAGGCTAAGTTAGCCAGACAGTCTAGTAGTGCAGAAAATGCCATTCTAGGGTTTATCGGTTCCACAAGTATGTGATTCAAACCCATTCCAAGTCGTATAGACGTGTACACCAATTAAATCACAATCCTTAGAGAAGGCAGTAAGATTTTTACAGTTACATCTTAAAATAGGTTCATGTCTCAAAAATTCATTTGAGTATACAAAGCACTTAATAGTGTCAGAGTATTTCTAACCAAACACCATATTATCAATCATAGAATGATCACCATATACTAAATCAAAACTTTCAACAAAAATTTTAGGTGAAAAGAACTCAAAAATTCTATTGGTGAAATGACAATGAATGAAATTAGTACTATAATCCTCAACTTTTCTTGGTAGACAGTGCCTCCTGATCTCATTGACCGCTACCAGCAAAGTCACATTTCCAAAAGATGTTTAACAGGCAGCCCTCGACCCCTTCCTCTTGTAAAGCTTCTAGATTTTCCTCTTCCAAAATTGGAGTCGACAGACAAAGAGGGGGTAAGAAAGGAAGTAAACATGGAATTTGGAGTTAGGAGTGTGTTGGGTCTCTTTTGAGAGGGGGATTCATCATCTTCAAAGCTAGGCTTCAGTAGACCGAGAATAGATTTTATCCCTTTGTAAGAACCGTAAGTAGTCAGGAGCATTCCTGGTTCATTTGCCCCGAGCTCTTTGAGCATGTCAACCATGAAAGTACGAAATTGTATGACGGCAATTTGCACCAGAACTAACTCCTTGGCTTGTCCACCTAACCAAGAACGGATGTAGGCTTTTCCAGGAATATAGATTCCAAATTGTTGACGGCAAACCAAACTACATGGTCGAACCATATGTTGCTAGACTCACATAACGCTTTAGGGTCAAGAAATCCGTAAGCGCACTTGAGATAAGGTTTGTAAATATTTTAAACTGATTATGAATAATAATTAGCATTGTTTTTACTGAATTCCATGAGTCCTTTGGTTCTAACATAAAGCCCTGCATTAGAACTACACTTCTTGGAATCCAAAAAATTCATGTTGAACGGAGCTTTAATCAGGTCTCCTTTGTCTAAACATTGCACTCCTTTGAGTGTCTTCAATTGAGAGTCCTCCATTGTGGCAACAAGTAGATTTGCCAAAAAAACTCAGGTCTCTATTGAGATAGGAGCCAGAAACCCTTTATTAGGAAGTAACCAAAGTTTGTGCTCCACCCCTAAGGATTCATGAAACCTCCACTTGTTGTATTGATAAAAAAGGAAAGATTTTGGATACCCTAGGAACTAATTCCAAAAGTGAAGTTTCACTTAGAGAACATAAATCTTTTTTAAATTCTATAACAGCTTCCGCAGCTGCTGCATCCCTACAGAAAAGACTGTTGTTGGTAGGTGGGAGAATCGGAATAGTCGGGGCCGTGACAAAACTTGGGCTGAGTCCACACTGCTTTCTGAGAAGGTTAGCAAGTTCAGCACCATCAGACGAGAACTTAGCCAAGTCCTCTTTATGTGCTTTGGAGATAGTTGGGACATTTACAATAATTTCAAAATAGCAAAAACGCCCTCCTTACTGTTTTTGACAAAACCGCCAAAGTTTTGACCCATTTGTCAAATGAGACTATGTGAATAAGGAAGGTAGTAGGATTACTAGACGCGGCCACGATGAGAGCAGATGCTTCCGCATCTTGAATGCATCTTAGAACCAATAGCGAAGCCCTTGAGAGCGGCTCCATTGGCAAATCCAATCCCTGATACAAGGAAATAGCCTGAAGGAGGCGTAGTTAGAAATGTCCCAAAAATTTCAAAGAAAAATATTACAAAAGAAGAATCTTAGAATAAGCCCTAATGTTAATGGTATAACATAGTATTCTGGTAGCCACCTTAGCCTTCAACCAATCTAAAAACATTCATAATGATCGTGTGAGGCTAACCCCTCTAGAGTAGATTGATTGTATCATCAGAACAATTTGTCCTAGCACAATTTTGGGAGCTTGGTCCTGACCCAATGGTAAGACTGGATCTAAGTGCCAATTGTGTGTGTTTTAGTTATCTACATATATTACCCACAGACGAATATACAAATGTTCAAAGAGCAAGGTACCCAGATAAATACAAGGTTTATTATACAAAAAAAACTTTAGATAGCATGATTTTGTATAAATGAATATCATCAGGTTGGTACAAGTCACCATCCAAAAGGTAGAAAGTCCTTTACAAACTGCAAACCAGTAGCTAATTTCTAAACCATAAAGCAACCAAAAAGCTGATCCAAAGAGAGTAGCCCTCACCTGCACCCATAGAAACAACATCACATTCTCTTAGCATTGGCTCTATATGCAGGTGATGTATGGGCATCATAGTTGTTGTCCATGTCACAAAGGTTCAACTTTTTCACTGCAAATAACTTATCATTAAACAATGAATTAAAAAAAAACATTGTTCGTTAGTTACAACTTCATAAAAGCTTCAACAGCCTACAAACTGCCAATGATTTTAAGCATCTTTATAATTTATCCCCTTGTTCTTGCAGGTTCAGTTAAGGTATGCCCTCTGCCTCGACCATGCCTTGTTCTTTGCCGCAAAATAGGCTATATATTCTGCCCTAGCTGCCTTAAGCTTTTTTGAGATCTATGCTCTCTTGATCGGATCAACTATAGTACTCATCCGAGCTATCATCCTATACCTTGGTATACCCTGATAACAAAACACAAGTCATTTTTTGGCATTATTAGAAGTAAACTCTCTTATATAATTTTCTTGTATATGCAACCTTGACAGGTTATGCATAATATTGAACAACCTCTATCCTCATATAGCAGGATTCCATCAACTTTTTCAAAAAACCGAGCGTCCCACTGCACTGATTTTTGCCTGAAGTAATCCGCACTAGCTATAGTAACATGCATAGTCAAAAAGTTTAAAAGACACACTAGTTTACAAAATTCTATTTGCCATTAGCTAGTCAAGCCTCTGTCTATGTCTTAGACATAATGTTATGTCGAGAATCTCCAAAACATTGAAAGCATCAGGAGTTTTAGCACTTGAAAACAGGAAATTGAAAGAAAAAGCCCAGCTAAGCGACCATAACAGTCCAACAAAGAGTCAATAGACCATATCCAGTTTTGGTTCGGGAAATAAGGCAAAGTAAGCTTTCAGATCTAGACTAAGGAGTCTAATGAAACCAGCCTGTTTAGTACGAAGCAAACAAGGGTATATACATTATCCATGCCATATATATGAAAAGCCTAGGAGTTTTATACCTAAAGTCGAGCTTATGTAAAACCCTAAAATTTAGCAATAAGCCTGTACAACTAAGAGTGCATAATTTTGAGCTTTATCCGTTAGCAGTAGAAGGAAGTTTACCTCATTCCCAATCTCTATATCAGCACATACATGGTTACACTGCTTTAAGGCAGGTAAGGTTAGTATTATGTCAAGACATTAGTAGCTAATGAGTTTAGAGTAAATCAATGTCAGTAGTTGGAAAAGAAAAGCTTCCAAAGTAAAGCAACAATTGAAGAAAATTACCCAACAAACCATACCCAAGGTTGAGACCTTATTCTTAGGTCGAGACCCTATACTGCCTTAGGCCGGGTACAAAGGTGTTTAAGGCTTTGACATCACTATCATGCCAGGTTAAAAGTATGATCATCTTTGTACACCAGCATACGACATTATACCTCGAATCAGCTTACCATAGCCTCCTAACTAACTCAATTTAGTACACAAGTGGTAGGACCGCTTTTCCCGAAATTCATTTCATCACTAAGAATCCAGCAAAACAGGTCAGTAAAAAGCATATCTAGCAAGTACATCGTATCAACCCGGACTGTTATAAAAAAAACGGCATGTATACCGCAACATCCAAGATTTCATAATGCTGAGCTCTATCTGTTAGTTTCAGAAGGAAATTTACCTACATGGTTACCTTGATTTAAGCAAGGTAAGGTTAGCATTATGTCGATAAATTAGTACTCAATGAGTTTAGTGCAAAATAATGTTAGTAGTAGGAAAAGCATAGCTTCATTAGCATACCATCAATAGAAGGAAATAACCCAGCCAATCTACCCAAGGTCGAGACCCTATACTTTGGTTGAGACTTTCTACCAAAGTGTAAGGTCAGATGTTTTAAAATTTTGAAAGCATATCCTTGCCAGCCTAAGAAGAATGACCAGCATCTGACACCTAAAAACCGAGTCAGTTTATCATGGTACCCAAAAAAACAAATTCAGTACACTAATTGGTAGGCTTGTATAGTGAATAGGTTTTCCTGAATATTCATGCTTATCCAACATGCCTCTTAGAATTTTTAAATATCATGCTGTCATCATTCCAATCTTATTGAATAATGTCAAGGATACATAGTCTCCAACCTTTAAAGCAGTCCTTCCTATTATCATACCAGTTTATACCGATACTACACGCAAACCCATGTCCTTGTATGCATATTACCATACATTGCAATATGAAATGATTTTACAATACCAAGTATCATTCCCAATCTTCACTGATCAAGCAAAGGAACTCGACCAGAAAAGAAGAAGAAGCCAAGGGGTGGACTTCCAGGACCTGCTATTTTTCCTTCCCTTTCGCCATTGTTTTACACACTCCAAGGTCAATCACTCAGGCACTAATCCTCAGTTACTCATAGAGAATGCACAAGCATAGACGAGCTAGCTAAGTGAGGGAGACCCTCACCTTCATAGTATTGTTGCGGATCAGGCTGAGATTTCACAGCCCGAACTAGAGTCCTACCGCTCACCCCCCCACCACGCATTCGGTGGAGGTGGCTTGCCATAAATGGTGTATGAGCACCGCTAGCAGACTCCTTTCATAAACGTGATGTATCTCGACTTTGCCGCCCAGAGTTAGCGTACTACAGAGTAGTTACCATTTCCACTACTACTCGTACTAAGTTTTCTCTTATTACCCAACTTTAGTAATGCCTACCAAGTGAACAAAAAACCTTTAAGGATTATAATGCTTAGTTACATACAAAGGAAGCAATATTTTCGGCCAAGGGAAATTCTATCTTACCCTTAAGTCAATATTCCTTGCGATTCGTGTGTGTGTGTGTGTGTGTGCCCACCCATACGTAGGCACATACCTAATTGGTAGGATGTGCATAATGACCAGGTTTTTCTGAATATTCATGCTTATCCAACATGCATCTTAGAATTTTTTAATATGATGCTGTCACCATTCCAATCTTACTGAATAATGTCAAACATTTATAGTCTCGAGCCTTTAAAGCAGTCCTTCCTATTATCATACTAGTTTATACCGATACCACATGCTGACCCATGTCCTTATGCACATTACCATACATTGCAACATGAAATGATTTCACAATACCAAGTATCACTCCCCATCTTTACTCATCAAGCAAAGAAACTCGACCTGAGAAGAAGAAGAAGCCAAAGGGTGGACTTCCAAGACCTGCTGTTTTTCCTTCTATTTCGCCATTGTTTTACACACTCCAAGTTCAATCACTCAGGCACTAACTCTCAGTTACTCACAGAGAATACACAAGCATACACAAGCCAGCTAAGTGAGGGAGACCCTCGCCTTTATAGTATTGCTGCAGATCAGGCTGAGATTTCGAAGCCCCAACTAGAGTTCTTGCCGCTCACCCTCTGCCATGCATTTGGTAGAGGTGGCTTGCCATAAATGGCCCATGTGCACCGCTAGCAGACTCCTTCCATAAACGTGATGAGTCTTGACTTCTCTACCCAGAGTTAGTGCGATGTAGAGTAGTTACCATTTCCACTACTACTTGTACTGAGTTATCCCTTAAAACCCAACTTTAGTAATGTCTAGCAAGTAAACAAAAAACCTTTAAGGATTTTAATGCTTAGTTACATACAAAGAAATCAATATTTCTGGCCAAGGAAATTATATCTTACCCCTTAAGTCAATATTCCTTGGGATGTGTGTGTGTGTATGTGTGTGTGTACCCGCCGTGTTCCCAGGCTCCATACTCAATGGGTCGATAGTAGGCCCATTCTATATGGGCCTACTACCTAATTAAAGAGGTAAGGATAGTTTGATTAAGTTTTAGACCAAGTCAATGGTTTAATGAGATATCCTTAATGATGATAAAAATTAGGTCATTTCTTTTGAACCCATTGAGGCATAATTTTTGAATAAGAAGTCTAATGCCTTCCCAAGAGATGAAGCAATTAGAAGAGGAATACATGATCATATGAAGAAGACTAATACAAGTATTAAGAGTCAATTTGTGTGGCCTATTACTTTTCCTTTTGAAAAATTCAATAGAAGAAATGTTAAGTTGGTCCTCTTCCAAAAGAACCGATTTTCAAAGTCACCATTATAAAGAGTGTGTAATATAATATTGATGTGAACGAATTGTAAAAAGGCGGTGAAGAATACAAAGGGCGTATTAAATCCTTCCCAGTATGTAGGTTCAATTATTAGGCAATTGGGTTGAATGCAGTTTAACTCTTCAAAGAAGGATTTGTTTTATTGAAGCTCAAAATATCATCCATATATCTATATGTATGTTTAAACATTAAAAGTTTATGACATGTTTTTTTTATCTTTTAAAATTTCGAGAAACCACTTGTATTCAAAATAGGCTTAAGTATAAATTGCACATAAGGGGTAAACACAAAAATTCCATATGGATACCAAGGCTCTGGTTAACGTTGTAGCATTGGTTGCCAAAGTGGATAGAACAATTATCAAGCAGCCAAGTAATGTGATCACTTAGTTTCTTTTCATCAGGAAGTTATGAGAAGAGGTGGCTTTTTTAATCCATCTAGGCTTATTTACCAGAGAGATATAGGTAAAACCTTCTAAACGAGCATTTTCAAACACAATCCTAATCATTTTCTTCAGAACATTCTTCAATCCTTCATCCCCATTAAGGGGTATGTTCACCAAGTGATGTCTGTAGATCCAAGGTGAAAAATCTGACCAAGGAAGTTAAGAGTACAATGAAGTTTTTAACCAGCCAAAAGGGGTTACAATGTATTTTAAAGAAAATTTGAGCAAAGTTTTTGTCTAATAGCACAAACTTTCTCAAACTCCGAAAGGACAAGGTCAAGGCATACCGTGATGTTTTTAGTAATCTGGGTAAATATGACATTAGAGGGATCAAAAATCCAGTGGAGCTTATGTTTGTGATGTTTGTAAGTCAGAAACAAAACTGAAAGTTTGACGGACTCAGGGGAGTACCTCATATTAATAAGGTGTTTAGTAATTTTATTAGTGAGCTCCCAAGGAGAGAGCCGTTGTCCTACTCTGACACGTACATAGTGGGAACGAATGCTACAAGATCTATCTTGAAACTTTTTAGATACATAAGTATATTTCCTATAATGTACATATGCATATCTAAGTATAATAATAAGCTTTCTATCTCATCCTATTATTTATCTCAAGGGTAAGATATTCTTACTTTACCATCAAAAACTACGGGAAAAGCATCAATAGCTCCGCTTCTTTAACTCGTGGCTAAAACCATCAATAGCTCCGCTTCTTTAACTTGGGGCAAAAAGCATTGGTTCTTTCTTTCTACCATCTCATTATCATATATATATATATATATATATATATATATATATATATATATATTCTATGTATTTTTCATATTTTTCTTATATTTCGTTTTAATAACTACTAGGAAAGAATCAAATCCTAGTTGTAAGGTCTCTGACCCCAACCAAAAAGAGCACCCTTGTACCATGAAATGATCATAATGGAAAAAAGTTACTATTTTTAGCAGTTTTCCAGATTCTGTCAGTGCCATGATGTTTAGAATGTTATAAAGCTTGAAAATGTGAATTAAAATAATTTTTGTGAAAAATTTCCAAAAATAGTAAGTTTTTGGTCACCCGAACCGTCCAGTCTCGACCGTCTCGAAAAACTGCACCCGTACCCCAAATTTGAAAAAAATGCATTTTCGGACCCTGGGAGCTGCTAAATATGGCAGGTACTCGGGCCAGTACGTCTTAGTTAGAGCTTCGTATGGAAATTTACGGCATCAAAATCTGATTCGTATGACCCGTTTTTGCCTAGAACCAAATTTCCTAAAAATTGTCCGGGGAGGCACCGGGGGCCCGGGACTGTGTGGGAACAGGTTCCAGGTCACTCCAGATCATCTTTAGCAGCTAGGGGGCGCCCTCTTGCTTTGTGGGAGTCTTGGGGAAGCTGCCAAGCCTGCAACTCAGTCTTAGAACCAGTTAACCAAGCCAACCTGGCACTTGGTGGGCAGAGAACTGGACTTGCCATGCTTAACTGGAGAAGCTCCCAGATGCATTTAGCAACCGAGATCGATTTTCAGCTTGTAAGAGCCTATTTAAAGACCTGCATACACACACACACACACACTTATGATCACACACACACACAGTGCATACACACACACCCACATACATTGGGGAGGTGCTGCCGAATCACACAACTATTGAAGAAGAAGCTAGGAGGGAGGTGCTGCCGAATTTTCATCTCAAGAGGCTCGATTAGTTCAGAAAATCGAGAAGATTACCAGCTCTTAATCACGGTAACGACAGTTTAATTAATGCCATCTGAAAATCTCTTTCTCTACCATCAAAATTTCTCGTACATTATGCCTATTCCTAGCCGAAAATCTCTATGACTACTCTCTAAATTCTCCTTATTCGTACTCTATTATGTAATCATCATTCCATAGCTGAATTATCAGCCATTCTTCACTCTTGATTAATGATTAGAGCATAATTATCAGAATCTTCTCTCTCTAGATAGCATAGTAATTAATCGGTAAGCTAGTATTTGTGCAGATTGAAGAGAATCACTATTGTAATCACTCATTAACATTGCAGTTAAATTGAATTCATTTTTTTCTTATGCATTAAGACGTAATTAAGGAGAAATTAATCCGTCATTAAGTCTCTAAGAGATGGTTTTTCCTCACACCTATGCATGCGGTGACTCTGCACCCTCTAATTGCTAGGAAAGAGATTAATCATACTTAATTCATCTCTCTGATAATTCCATTAGTGAAATCCTATTATTCTTAATCATGTAAGCTGAGTAATTATCTTAGAGCCGGTTCCCATAGGATTATGTGCCATCCTTAATGATTGCTTATGAAAGAAATCTAGACTCTCATATAGGAGGGATTAATTGATGTCACTAATCTACCCATTGGACTGTTATGATGCTTGTGAACCTTAGCTCTTTCTCCAAGCTAATCATTTAAAGTAGTGAGAAATGGCCCCGGTTAAGAGGACGCGCTTCGGTGGTGCCCATGATCGCGAAGCAGGAACGAGTAATGTCAACGGAAAGGGGAAGGCTCCCATGGACGAGCAAATACCGGCCATCTCACGGGCCATCGATGAAGAAGTGGAAGAGGTAGATCATATTTTTTTTCAAGTTGTTTAAATTAACATTGCATACGCTAGTTAGGAATGCTCATATCCCCAAACATGTTGGAGAAATCCGACGGAAACCTCGGCATTGAATGTATAGTACATTTAAGTATAAAGTAGGAAAGAAATGATTGATGGGTATGCTGTTTGCAAGAGGAAAGAATGTTTGCTAGGGAAAATTTAGCTCGACATGTTCATTTTATTTCCAATGTTGAATCAGTCCTGACCCCCCTACTGATCACAGGGGGTAGAGTTCCTCGTTAAGGGCTCTTGAATCCACGACTTGCTTTCTATGCGGTGGATACCCACGACTTGCTTTCTATGCGGTGGGAACCCACGTCTTGCTTTCTATGCGGTGGGAGTGTCCATGACGTGCTTTCTATGCGGTGGACATACCTAGTTGTATGGGCAGCTAGGCGACAACGGGAGGAGTGAACTCTCGCTGGAGGGGGGATGTTGTACCTCCAGAACATTGGAATTTTTATGAATAAGTTTGAGTATAATTTTTACTAGAATTCTGTCTTGGTGTTGTTTGCAATACTGGTTGAAGGGCTGTTTTAACGAACCATGTGATTCGGAATTAAACAAGGAATATTTATGTTGAACAACCTTTGTGGTAGTAATTAGGTCACACGATGAAGTGTGAGTGTGGGGGTGGAAAGTGGGGGCTTGACTCGGGTTGCCAATGCCTACGAGATGGGTGGTCTCGATTGGTCGGGAACTCTCTATCCCCATAGTGCTTACTCGATATTAGTAACGCTCATTGCCCCTAGAGCGGGGAATTCTCGAGAGTACGTGCCTCTGAAACATGGGGAAAAAGGCACTCGAGGCTTCTCTCCTCTTGGAAGGTGGATCATAGGATCGCTAGATAGTTCAAGTACGCTTCCCCTGCGAGGTGGAGCTAGATCTCCTTGCTAGTAGGCTCGAACTCGACTCACTTTGTGATGAGAGATCGTCCGCTAGTCGAACCCTGAACCATTTTGTTTGCTTCCGCTATAGATCTAGTGGCCACCAGGTTTACCATCAGATCCGTTGTTTTGATACGACGGGGTGGGGACCTCACACTAGTGGGACACTAGCTTGCACGATTTTCAAAGATACACCTATTTTAATGCATTATTACAAGCATGACTACAAAACTTTGTCAAGGAGCAATGTCATGCTTTCATATTGCATGATGTGTCCATTGGAATCAAATGAAAGTCTAGGCTAAGGGGACCACAAGAAGACTTTGCTCCCAGAAATGTACCCTATTTTGATGATTTTTTAACACAAGATTCCAATCCAAATTGAAAAATGTATGTAAAATGGGAGTCGTGCTAATGAGTTAAATTTTTTGCCCCTATTTTTATTTCTTTATTTGGAGCCATGGTTGAGAAGAAATGATCAAAATGGTGGACCCTAGTCTGCCCACATCATGCAGGGACAGCTCATTTCAAACTTTGACAGTTCTTGCTCACACTGACGTGTAACCCTTGGGGGTTTCCTTCACCTATAAAAGTGGACCTCTTCTTTCTTGAAAATCATTCATGGAGGGAGTGAGAGTAGTAATGCCTAATTGTACTTAACTACACTTACTCCTAGAGGAAGACTAGCCAATCTTGTATGCTATCCTTGGAAGATAAGCTCTAATCAAAGAAGGACTTGAACTTGGTGCTTTAATCAAGGCTTGAAGTCTTCCCTTTTCTCCTCTCTCCATAAAAAATGGTGAATAACTCTCAAAGGGTTTGTCAAGTAAGATGTGTTTTGCTTTGATATTTTGTTGAATTGTTGTTGTTTTCTTTTTCATCTCTAACCCAACATAAATATCTAAATTCATCTCTCTCTCTAACCTAATCTATCTCTTTCACTCTTAAAAATTCATTCTCTCTACAAATTCTAGGTTCTCCTTGTTACAGGTACATCTCTCCCCTTAGTATCCTTATTGCATATGGACAAGAATAGGGCTTGAGAGGGAAATTCGCTTTCCTTCACTTCTCTTATATCTACATTTTGCACATACTAGAGTTATCATAGATGAATAATCCACATGATGTGAATTTCTATCACTTCCACTCTATGCGATCTATTGCAATTATTGTATAGATTAGTCGTAAAATACATTATCAACAATGTATAGTGTTTATCTTTGGCTCATAACAACTCAATGAAATACTTCTTTCACCGGATCCCATCATACTACCCCTTATAGACTATAACTTTTCTTTTGATGTAAGTGTAGTTATCTTGCTATGAACCAAGAGGATTTGTACGCATAATTAATCCCAATCACTAGACAATTATGGTAAGCACAAAATTACAATTCCAAAGAACAATTCGTAGCCTGTTTGGTCGGCAAAGATTAAATACCATTAACTTATCTATTAACCATTTCATATTACCCATGATTCGATACGACCATTGCCTTGATGTTTTCATCTTTGTGTTGTTTTGATATTCTTTTTTGTGTGTGTGATCGCAAGAGAGAAAGAGTGGGACTTCTTTGATTGAACTGCCTTTCAGACCCTAGACTTCATGGAATCTATGGTATAACTCCTTCATATAGTTTTGGAGTTCTCTCACAAACTCTCACAGTCAAAAGCCTGGTGCTTTCTTGGCAAGACCGCAAACTTCTTGACACATTTTTGGTGAACCCGATGCGAATCTACCAGGGTGAGATTTTTTGGGTAACCAAGGGAGATCATGTAGAGCAACATGGTATGCATTTTGACCCAACAACAATGCATATGTGTCAAGCATTTGCAATGTTCATGCAACAACAACATGCCACTGAAAGAAGGGAGATTTTAACAACCAAATCCATATAAGCGATTGTCAAAAAAATGGATTAGTTGAATGGAAAAGATGTAACCAAGTACTTGCTCGAGTATGTAAAGGTGATATAGCTACATTGCGTGTTAGAAGGTGAAATGATTCAATGATTTGAGCTAGTTGTTGCTCCAGAAATTAGGGAACATGTTAGGGGAATTAAAGATGGGCATGGGAAAAACTGGGAAGAACTCAAAGTAGCTTTAAATGAGGAATATTTCATGGAGGACTCTAAGAGAGTGACCAAAAGGACATTCTTAGAATGGACAGTCAAGCCAAAGCAAGGAATGTCAATAATAGAGCTACTTAGGGAATTTGAGTGGCTCTATGCACAACTCACCACAACAAAAAGGGACACACTAGATGCAGAGAAGACAGATCTTTTCTTACAAGCTGCAAGTAAAGAGTTTTCATAAAATTTGGAGCTTCTTCTAGAAGATAAAGATGTTCAGCAAGGACTAAAGACCGACTGGAATGATGTTGAAGGTGCTGTCTCACTGCTTGCCGAATGACAAAGAAGAAGAGACAAGATGGTGGTAAACACTACAAGTTCTTCCACCTCAACTTCTAACAAAATGGTAAAGCCTACTTTTATAGCTCCTAAATTTGATGAGTCCATGCTAGATGAGCTTGTCAAGGGAATGTGTGACTTGAAGGTGAAGCTTGCAAATCTTGAAGAAAAAGGCCAACCATTAGGGCCACTTCCTAAGCAAAGACAACAACCCAAAGAAGGTTTTGTTAATAGATGTATTTGGTGTGAAAGTACAGACCATGTAAGAAGGGATTGTTATAGTTTTAGTGATGCTTTGACAAAAGATTTTGTCTTTTTTAAGGATGGTAAAATACAATGAAGAGAGATAGGTCTACCCTTGAGAACTAACTTTGAGAAGGGGGAAATGCAAACCTTATTTGAAGATATGGCAACTAACCATGCCACCTCTTCAGTTGGGGCAGCTACTTATGGAGTAAAAATTGGGCATCTTAGTGATGAAGAGGTGAGTGATCATCGAGTGATCATCATGGTCAACTTTGGCCAAATTTCATGGAATTAGCAAAAAAGGAAAAGCTTACAAAAGAGATTCTACATGAAGCAGGTGATTGCATACGTCTAGAAACAGGGTGGAGTGATCCAGTGGATTCAATGTCTATCCATACCTACATTCCAAACTGGCAAGCCATGAAGCCATTGTAGAAGAAAAGCGTAGGTGTGAAAATGGTGATGAAGGGCCTTCAAAAAGAGCTACAAGAAGTGGAAGGTAGAAATGATGCAGCACCTTTGTGAGCACCACCAACACAGGAGGCACCTTCACCAAAAGTGACCATGGAGGAATCTACAACAGTGAAGAAAAAGGATCCACAAAAGGTAAGCCAAAAGGACCAGCTAAAAAATTACAATATGACATTGAGCTTGCTATAGACTTGAAGAAAGTTCTAGAGGAGAGGATTTTGAATAGCAAGGTTGAGTTTACTTTGGGGGAGGTGCTTGGCATAGCCAAGCATGAATTCCATGAAGAAAAAATTGACATCATTAAGAGAAAGAAGCAAACACTTGGAGAGTCTATTTGCCCACAAGCTGAAGGCGATGTTGTGAAGACACAAGGAATATAGGTGCATGCTAAAGAAGATGATGAAGCTATGGTGGGATGTTAGCAGCAAGCTAACGTAGATACCAATTTTTCGGAGTTCTCCTTGTATAACAATTATTATTTTGATAAATCAAGAATATTGTAACTCCTATTTTCTTGGTAAACTTTGTAATTAATGAGCTGGGGCTACAAGCTTCCAGATTGTATCAGCCAGTCAATTCCCAGCTGTTGGCGGATACGCCGCGACGGACGTCAGCACAACGAGAACTCACCTAACAAGATTTGTCAGCTAAGGACGAAGCTCGACCCACAGGCGCGTGGAAGCAAGCATAGGGTGTCAATCTATACTCGACCGACTCTCGACTAATTCCTACAAAGGTCTCTACCCAATGTCTAAGCTACAGTCTTCAGGAGTGCATAAGAGGAGGTTTCCTACAACTCTTTCAAGAGCCAAATATCCATCAAACATTCTCGAAAGGCCATAGAACTTGAAGGAGACCCTACTAACACCAATAGGTCACTCTCCCTAAGGTCTATGAACCAAAATCCCAACCCTAAACACCTGGTGCAAAATCACGTAGGATGTTAGGCCGAAATTTGCAGGTCGTCGTTTCCAAAAACTAAAGTGCCTAATGTGTAGCTCTACTCAATGCAAACGTGTGGATATGCTGAAATGTGAAAACAGACAAAGTATGCTCACCGAATCACCAGATGTAGCTCGTGGGTCGAGTTCGCAAAACTAGACCGTACACCCGCAATGTAGGTATCGGCGCGTAGCTCTTGTCGGGGGCTTTGTTCTCTTCTTCCAGGCGATTTTGCATTACCAAAGATCCCTCAGCCAGCATCAGCCTTTGCCTTTTCTCCTGTGTTAACTCCTTTTGGAGCTCCTTCATTTGTTCTTCATATAGCTCATTCTCTGAAGTGGTGCCAGTCAAGATGGCAGCTCGGACTCTGGTCGGAGATGCTCAGCCGTTGGATGGTTTGATCTTTGACTTTAATTTGATCTTTCAGCTCGATCACTTCATCCTGGCTCGCTTCATGCTCTATCTCTGCCTTTTCTTTGGCATTCCTCAGGGTTTCCACTTGTTTGGACTCTTCAGCAAGTTGTAGAGTCAGGTTGTCCCTTTCTCTTTCTGCATCTGTCAATGACTTGCTGATTTTCTTGAATTCTTCTTCAGCTCTTTGAAGCTTGTTTTTTGCTGCTCGATTTTGTTGTTCCATCTCCTGGCATCTTTGTAATGCCGCGTCCAAACTAGCTTGCAGCTTTGTTTGTTTGTCCATATGCTCTTGGCTCTGTCTTTGTAGTGAATTGACTTCAGCCTTGATCTGAACTTCATTGGCTTTGAGATTATCAATCTCACTCTCCGTGGCCATTGATCTTGCTCTGAGCCAGGTTAGCTTTTGCATCACCACATCCCAATCATTGGTCGGTGGTTGTAGGTCCACTGTATCGGTGGCCACCTCTTTCAGTTATACTAACCGAAGGCTTTGCATCTGTTCCTTGGGCCTTGTGCTTGCCAACTCAAAGGCCACAGTAGCTGCCTCTTCTCGAGAGTAACCCGCATCTAGCAGATCAAGAAACATTTTGAAATTGTTTTCTTCTGGATCTAGCTTCTCCTCTTTTGGTTCAGCTTCTTCTTTTTGCTCTTCCTCTTGGATCTTCTCTTGCTTGGAATCTTCTTGTTCATCCTCCTTTTGTTGGGTTTGTGGAGGGCTAAGAGGAGGTGGTGATGGGGGTGGGCTGGACTCCGGGCTTGACGGCGGAGTTGCCGGCTTTTTCTTGAAATCTCTGGCCGCCTTGGTCTTTCTCTCTCTTTCTTGGCCTTCCTGCTCTTCTAGCAGTTGTCGTCGTACTTCGTCCACTTCTTCTTCTGTAAATGGGACATTCGGGATATTTTCCGTTGTAGCATCTAAAATTTCAAAGTTTTTGATGTAGTCTTCAAACCGATCCCGGTGCACCCTTCGAGATGATCCGGACATGGCTTCCAAGGATGGCTTCCACAACTCGCTTAGATCTCCCTTGAGTGCTCTTTCAGCTCTGAAGCTTTCCATTAGCCTTTCTAGCCGCGCCGCTTTTTGTGATTTGGTTTCTTTGATCGGCACTTGTATACTTTCCTTCTTTCCTTTCTTCGACTCCGGCGGCTCTTCTAGCACGTTTTCTAACCGGCGCTTCAAACGTGTGGCAACTCTGGGTGCTTTGGGCGGTTCCTCTTCTTTATCTTTTTTCAGCTTAAGCCTATCATTCTGTGAAGGAGGTTCAGGCCAGTTTCCCTTGGCATGCAGTGCTCCATAGACCACTTTTGTTATCCGCTCACCAGGTACAAGGTAGGTGGGATTTTTGTTGCCCATCTTCAGCAGGTTGTCATGGATGTAAGCAACATAATTGATCACTTTTGGTTTGCTCTTTTGCATTGCCCAAGTGAAGTTGGTAGCAATGGCTCCAAGTGGCATCCTGTACTTTTGTGGCTGCTTTGTACACATGTGGAAGTATTGGTTGTAGAGTTGGCTCATGATAGCCACTTTTGGATTTGCAATATCTTCAAAAGTGTAGTTGTTCTTCTTTTCTGAGTACACTTTGACTTCATCTCTCCTCTTTGTCACACTATTTCCCTTGTTGGAGATGTCAAGTGCAGCTGCCACCACCCTCTCTGTGATGACAATCATGGTATCTGGCTTGCCTTGCAGATCAGTGACTCGGGCCTTTCCATCTTCTTTGATAGTGCTTACAAATTCCCACACTCTTTTGATGTCAATCCTCGCTGGCAAAGCTTCAAAATAGTTATGTAGATCCAACTTTTCCAGGTAATCTCCCATCTTGCTTCTAACAAATTCATTGAGCTCCTGTGGTATCATGGGTAGCTCTACTGCATTTCCTTCAGGGTCTTTGAACACGCCTTGGTAGATCTTCAAATCATTGGACTCTAGCAAATCATCTTGAATCCACGTGCTGGTGGGCTTCAGGGTTCCTTCTAGGATCACAAACGGCTCCACTTCTTCTAAGTAGTCTTTTAGTGTCATCCTCTTCTTCTTTGCCGGTGATTTTGCGGCTGCCATGGATTCTGTTGCACTCAGTAGTCCGAAGTTAGCGTTTTTTCCATACTAGCTGAGAAACTGAGTTCTAACTATCCAATGACTTGAAAATTGAAAATAAAACTTAAAAGGAACTAGGGAAACTCTTCATGTGCTCACAGTAGCTTTTTGGCTAAAAATTATCATTTAGACATCCTACGCATAGGATGTCTATCTTGCCTGTTTTTGGTGAAACTTGGTTGGCTGGTGATCCTTGACCTGTACAACATGGCTATGTGATTCGAATTGGGTTTGGGCATCAAAAGTTACAATTCTGGGCAGGTTTAGGCTTTAGGCTCAGAAATTGGGTAGAATGTTCTCAACAGGGGGAAAATGATATTCAAATGTGTTAAAAGTTGACATACAGGCTTCTTGCACCATGTTAATGGCTCCTATGAAGTCAGTTCTTGCACAGTAGGTCAAATGATGCTAAAGACATCCTACGCTTTGGATGTCTATTTCATCAAAATGACTTGAAGTTGGTTCTGTGGGTAGCTCTTGGCATGTGGAACATGGCCCTGCTCTTGGATTTTGATTTGGACAAAAATTGGTGTTGGTAAGAGCATGTGTAGTGTTTTTAGGCTCAAAAAGTGCATCTTGGAGGTGTTGGGGGCCAAATGTGATGAGAATGGCTTGAAACTTGATATATGAGCCTATGAAGGTGTTATAGAGAAATCTAGAACTCAAAAATACCAGTTGGGGGCCAAATTGGTCATTTAGACATCCTACGCGTAGGATGTCTATTTCATCATTTTTTACATCTGACCACACAGATAGCTTGGCAATGTGCTCACAAGTTTCATGTGATTTGGACAAGTTTTGGTAGGTCTATGGCCCATTATTGCCTCTATGCTTTGACTTTGCGTTTTTTGGTGCATATGAGGTCAATTTTTGTCCAAATGTGATAAATCTTGGTGGCTAGCATGTACAGGCTATTCAGAAGCAGTGTGTGATAAGAGATGTTGAGTTTGGTGCCCATATTTGGCCTTGAGACATCCTACGCATATGATGTCTCCTGATGAAATTTATATGGTGAGTGCTACTGGTGCCTGCCCTGAGCCCTCCTGAGTCCCTTTTAAGCCCTATTTCAACAAAAAAGTCAAATAGATAGAAAGAAACTCCCTGTGTGGATTTCAGAGCCTTCGAGTTGTTTTCTGACTTTTGGAGTGCTTTTCGGCGATGAAATTTCTTGATGTTGGTCTCCATAGCTTCCCGATCCCTTGGGGATCCTTGCCATATGGTTTTTGTCGACCTTGGCTTCACCGGAGCTCTGTTTGGCAATTTGTCACTTTGGAAGCACCCGTGGTTGCGTTTACATGTCGTCGATGACTTGTGGTGGTCTACCACCATAGGACTTGGTTGTTGATGGTCTAGGAAAGCCGCTCGTGAAGGTTGGTGGCAAACGGACATGCGGTTTGGCCGTGAGAGCTATTTGACAGTGTGTGTGTCGGATGCCGTTTCTGAAGTTTAGTGCTGCTTCGGGTCACCTTATGGTCATGTGGGCTATATAGACTTGTCGAGCATGTCGAGATGCTCCTACCCATGAGTTTTGGTCGCTTTTGGGCGCCTTTTCGCCGATTTACCATTTGGTGGCCTCTTGCACGGCTCTAGAAGTTAGGGTTTTTTCCGATGGTTTTCTATCGCCTTTGGGTATTCAAAAGTGGTCTCCTATGCTAGGTTAAGCAGCTGATGAAGCCTCATTGCTTTTGGGTTAGCCGTTAGGTCGCCACTTCTACTTGTAGGTCTCTACCGCTCTCTTCCCGTGTGAACCCTACGCTAGCTTTCGCGACAAAACAACAAACATGCGCGAAAAGCTCAAGGTGGTGAGCCTACCTCTCATGTCTGGAGCCTGTCGGGTGGTCGTGCACGTGGTAGAAGCTGTTGGAAGTCCTGTTCGCTCTAGGTGGCAAGAGCTCTCTCTCAAAAGGCAATAGTAGAAATAAGCTTAAAATGAAGTGAAAAAATCTTATAATGGGGGTCCTCGAACCACTTTCCATGAAATTTGACACGTGCTCTCAACTTCTTGCGAGATGCGCTTTAGGCTCAAAAATTTCTTGATTTGGACTCCATTTGCCCAGTTTCCGAGAAATTTGACGTTTCGGTCAAAATCTGGCAAAACACGCTTTCCGCTCCACTCACATAATTGCACCCCCATTGTACCATAGGTTGTCCTATAGTCACTGATTATCCCCATATTTTCTATTTTTCATTATGACCGTTTTTCACTTTTTTTTTGTATTTTTAAAGTTTTCTTGCCGATAATTAGTAAAATTAAAAGAAAAATAGCAAATCAAACCCAAAAAATCCCCAAAAACCACAATAACTCAAAAATATCACCGCAAAACACTATATACACTCACATGCAATTTTTATGGCCGGATTTTTCCATTTTACCAATATTTTGTCTGAAAAATGGCTATTTTTACCTATATACACACCTAGGGGCTTGATTTGGTGTTTGGCCCCATATACTTGTAGATTCATGCTGTATAAGGGCATATGTACTTAGGTTAGTCTATAAAATTTTGCAATCAAATGACAACCCTTTAAAATAATAAAAAAACATGCCCTTTTTTGCTCTTTTTTCCATTGGGTCCGCATTTGAGAATGCCTCCTCCCCCCTCCTAGCCGGAGTCCTCCCGGATGACAAGGTATCGCCTCGGTGTATGCGTCGTGCATGGGTTAAAAATCGTACTAATGCTCGGCCGCGTAATGTGGCCCTACATGATGCATACTCGGTCAATGCATGGAAAAATTAATGTTGTGCAAGAGGAGGGTATAAGCAAGATGCTTATTGGCATTCTCCGTCGAGGTTTCCTGTTTGTTGTTGATTTGGTCGGCAGATTTTCTTTGCAAGTAAAAGTTGTAACTCTATCGCTCTCTGTTTGATCGTCTTTCTTGCAAAAGTCTCTTGGTTTGCTGCTACAGTCGAAATGGCCGTGGTTGTCTCCTTGGAGAGAATTGTCGTGGCGGAATTGGCCATAGACTTTGTCTCTTTTGCTTTCCATTTGTAGCTGTGCTTTGGAGGTTTTTGTAGGCTTATTGCTACTTCCACTGTTCTCATTGTTTTGCTGCTGATTGGCACCCACATAGATCGGTTTGCCGATTTCATATGTTGTGCGTGTCTGCATGCCGATGTTGCTTGTACTGAAGGGAGTTCCGGTTGCTTTGGTTTAGGGATCCAAATGCGAGTCGCATTTAAGTTGTTGTTGAGCATTTTCTTTGGGATCCATATCTTTTTTAATCCCTTGGTTTTTGGTTGAACTGTTTGCTTCTATTGACTTCTTCTGTTGTATTGCGGTTTGTCTGCCATGTCACCTCTATCCTTCTGCACCCATACTTGTTTGTCGCGTGTTGCCAACCTTCATCTTGGCACTGCGGTCTGTGTTGTTTTATGTTTGTAGTGAACATGGTTGGCAGTGCCCTGTTTGTTCGCCATGGGTATCGTGCTGTTCTTTAATTGCACCCATCCTTTTGGTTCTTTCTCTAGTGATTGTGTTGCTGCCATCTGGTTCTTTCGGAGTTGCTGAGCAAAGGCTATCACCTATTGTTCTTGTGCATGTTGAATTTTGATTGCATCCGCATTTCAATCTATCTGCACATTATACTCTTTTTGCCAAGGTTTTCCCAACAACATGGGGTGTTGTGTGCTTTCATCCTCAACCACATAAAATTTGTGTGGGTAAATATATATATTGATGTATTTGTACATGCAATATAGTCCAGCCCAATGTTTTCAGCGAATGAGATGTACTACTTTCCATCACTTGTGGAGTAGGATGTAGTTGACCTTTGGGCTTGAGTTGTTTGTATAACCTGTAAGAGATCAAATTTGCTTGAGCTCAAGAATCAAGCAATACCGTCGATTCAACTTGATTGCTACCCACTTTGACTGTAATTATTGGCTCCATTGTGTCTTCATCGAAATTCGTTAAGTTGAATAACATTTATTCGCAACGGTGATCCACAATGTTGTTGTTGTCGTAGAAGCCGTCTTTTTGCAATGTGTTCTTTTGCTTCTGCTTGGGCTTCTTCTCGTACCCTCTGTTTCTCCTTCATCCATTGTTTTTCTTGATGGATTTGTTGAAGCATATCCTGTGTTAGTGGTAAATGATATTTTTTTAATCGACACCCACTAATCCAATTTGGCATTTCTTCCCCTGCTAATGTAGCAAGCTTGACAGCTCCACTTTGTGATAAGTCACTAATCACAAAGGGTCCCATCCCTCGCTTTTTAAGTTTCTTGGCATGTTGCTTCAAGGTATAAACAAGTACATAATCACCTGTTTTGAACTCTTTCATGCGCACATGCTTGTCAAAAAACTCTTTTTGTCTTCTCTTTTTAGCATAGATCGAAGCTACAGCTCTCAAGCGAAGTTCATCTAGCTTTTCAAGATCATCTATTCTTGAAGAGAGCTCATGCTCTGTCCATTCTAAGTGTTTCGCTACTCGTAGAGTTGGAATTAAAATCTCTATGGGTAATATATCGTTTAGACCAAACACCATGTTGTACGGTGTTGTTCCTATGGATGTTTTGTAAGCTACCCGGTATGCTCATAGTGTTGATTGTAACTACTGATCCCAGTCTGTCTTTGACTTTGTACAATTTTAGTCAGAACAGTGCATAGTGTTTTATATGTGGCCTCAGCTTGTCCATTTGCCTGTGGATGATATGGAGCAGATTTTCTGTGTATGACCATGAATTCCTCTAGTAGATATTCAATGACTTCATGAAGAAAATGTGTTCCTCGATCACTGACAATTTCTATTGGTAATCTGTATCGTACAAAGACATTCTCATACAAAAATTTTGCAGTGGTTCTTGCGTGTGCTTTTTGTGTTGCCTTGGCTTCCGCCTATTTTGTGAGATAGTCCGTAGCCACAATGATATATTGGGTATGGGTGCGATATGCGGGGGGTGAAATAGGCCCCACAAAATTAATGCCCCATTTTGCAAATGCTCTTGCTCCCATCATTGGACGTAGTGGCATCTCATCTCTCTTTATCGGCACCTTGGTACGCTGACATGCGTCACAACGCTTTACAAACTCCTCAGCATCCATATGCAATGTAGGCCACCATATTTCTACAATTAAGACAATTTTTGCCGTCTTATCTTCTGAAAAATGGCCTCCACTTATACCTCCATGTGCGTGTTCTAGAATCAACATGTATTCACTTTCACTTGCATAGATTCTAAGTTGATTATCCTTTCCTCACTTATAGAGTTGATTCTTAATTAAATTAAAGTCGCGAGCCTCCAACTCTATAGCCCTTTTTCGTGCTTTTGTTATGTTTTCAGGAAATGTCCTTGTGGTTAAGAAATCAATGATATATTGACTCCATGCAGATGCAATGTTCACCTGAAACAATGTTGCGTGATCCACTGGTTGTTTGACACTACATATAGTACAATTGTTAGCATAAACATGTGTGTCAACATACATAGTTGGCCAATAAACCCCTAATTGTTTCAGTTTTTGGTGTGTTTTCATTGTTGAACAATGAAATGCACAATCCTGGACGTGTGCTTCTTCAAGATAACACTCGAATTCCTCCGGATTTAGACATAATTGTAGAATCTGGTCCGATCCTAGATGATACAGCCGTCCTGCAATCAACTGGAAGTTTTTTGTTTGTCGAATTGTTTGTTGTTTGGGTCTGTCTTCGTTGTTATCAAATCTACCTCCCAAGGAAAGAATGCTAACAACTTTCTGAGACCATTTGGGTATCATTTCAATATTGAAAAGATAAGCATCTGGTATGTCATCATCTACTCCTTCAGGAGATTCCCCGTTGTGCAGCCTTGAAAGATGATCCGCCCGTAGATGAGTTTTACCCTTTTTGACTACCACTATGAAATCAAACTCTAGCAATATAATAAATCAGTGTACAATTCTCCCAGTATTGCATGGTTTACTTACTAGATACAAAAGAGCTTGATGATCTGTGAAGAACACAAATTTGTTTGCGAGCAAATAATGCCAAAATTTCTTTACAGCATAAATCATTCCTAACCCCTCTCTTTCAGTGGTTGTGTAGTTCTTTTTTACACTGTTTAACTGTTGGCTTGCATAACAAACTGGGAAATCCACTGTTCCGTGTCCAGGTTGAGCCAAAATACTCCCAATTGTATATGCAGATGCATCAATGTGAACATGGAATATCTTTTCCCAATCTGGTGCTTTAAGCACAGGTGTTGATACAAGGTGTTCCTTCAGCTTTTGGAATGAAGTTTCACATTCCTCAGTCCAATCAAAACTGACTAATAAACGATACAGAGGTTGTGCAATGACTGCATACATATATATGAATCTTCGATAATATCCGCAATGTCCCATGAAAGATTGCACTTGTTTCACATTAGTAGGCCTGTGCAAGTCTACTATGACTTTGATTTTGTCTAGGTCAGTGGTTATGCCATTTCTTGAGACAATATGTCCTAAGATGCGGCCTTGCCTAACCATAAAAATGCACTTTTCCTGGTTGAGACAGATTCGATATGTTCTGCACTTCTCAAATACCTTTTGTAAATGGTCAATATGTTCCTCTCGTAGAAGAGAGTGTACACAAAGATAATCCATATATATTTCTAAGAATATTCTCAGGTATTCTTTGAACACATGAGTCATTAATCTTTGAAAGGTAGCTGGGGCATTGGTTAAGACAAAAGGCATAACTCTATACGCATATATTCCCCATTCCGTGGCAAACGCTGTCTTGTGTTGATCCTCTATTGCAATTGCCAGCTGGTTATATCCTGAAAACCCATCTAGAAAGGAATAAGTCCTTTTCCCAGCCACCCTCTCAAGTACATGTTCTGTGATCGACAAGGGATAATTATCCCTTTTGGTGGTTGCATTTACCTTTTTGAGGTTTACACACACTCGCAGCTTTCCGTTCTTTTTGGGGACAACCACAATGGGTGACACCCAATCTGTATGTTTGATTTCATAGATGAATTCAACATCCATCAGATTGTCAATTTCCTCTTTGATTCGTTTAGCAAATGTGTCATTATATGTGTAAGGACGCTGTTTGCTAGGTTTGGCATGTGATTTCAAAGGAATCGTATGTTGGCATATCGATGGATCAACTCCTTTGAGGTCTTCGTAAGACCATGCAAACACATCTTTATACCTCTTGAGAAGTTGTGTTAGCTGTTCTTCTTCTTCAGGCTCTAAATCAATTGCTATATAGACCGGCTGAGGCTTTTCACCTGGTTCCGCGAGGTCTATCCGTTTTGCATTTTTCGGCCCATCGTAAGATTCCTGGTTTATTCTCTCCTTGACTGGTGGTGTCATTATGATTTTTCTGTCCTGGATGGTGAATTTTTGATAGTGTGATGGTATATTCATGTTTCCTTTTTCTGACTCCTCCCTACCATTACTTTCTCCCTCAGTCGTCCATACCTCTCGTAATGACCGTTTTTGTTCTTGGTATTTCTTTTTATGCTTCAATTTGGTCCACTCTGGGTCTTTTGTTTTTTCTTGTTTTGATTTTTGAGATTTTTTTGATTTTCTTTCCATTTTAGCCTTCCATGCCTGTTTTATTTCCTCTCGCGTCCCTTCCCTTCGAACTTTTGAGAATCTTCCTAATATTTGGTCTTTTACACAATCCTCTGCTTTGACAAGCATTAGATAGTGAGTTTTATCTTTTATCCTGGGCATCAGGTTCTCTCTCATTTTGTTTTCTGCTCGTTTTTTCCTATAGTGTTCCTTGCGTCTAGGGTGCTGATTGGCAAAGTCATAAAACTTGATATTCGCTGTTTTCTCCCCACGCTTGCTTGAGCTGTCTGAACACTCGTTATTTGCATCGTCATTTACCTCCAGATGCTCATAGGAGTTATAAAACTCTTCTTGTTCTGGTGGTTCTACAATCTCATCTCCTCCTGGTATAAGGCTTACCATGTAATAGGGTAGCACGTCATAGCCGTCCTTATCGCAAAATTTTGTCGTTGGACTATCTGTAATGGTACAGACATCCAATGTTGCTAGTATGTGTTTCCATTCCAGAGGTTCTAAGGCATCTTCAGGAAAAGGTTCCGGAATATAATCATTGTCCTCAATAGCTCTTTCTAAGACGCATTCCTCTTTTTTAAAGCTCTCACAATGTGAAGCTCCACACATCCATAGCTCCTTTTTTTGCCCTAACCATGCTGGGAGTTCGGACCCTGCCAATGTAGCTGAATCAAACTCTTCCACTGGTGTCTGGTTTACATCTTTGTAACTATGGTCTTTCAGATGTATTTTGGTTGTAGTCTCGCCATGTCTGAGGTATATGTGGTCGTAACCCCAATCCTGGACCATCTTTAATTGTCTCATGAATGGTCTTCCCAAGATGATCTTGTAATTGTTCTTTTTGTCGAAATCGACTATTGCAAATGTATGCTCATACTCGATTCCGCACGAGGTGACAATTACCTTTTCTAAGAGTCCTAGAGGCTTTTCCATGAACCCATCTGCCAGTTGCAATTTCATTCTGGTAGCTCTCAAAGCAGGTTTTTTTCATTTTTTCCAGATTTCCTTGGTGGCAATAGCGACTCCTGCTCCACTGTCAAGAATAGCTTCGGAAACTACTCCTTGGAATTCTACTGGTAGCGTGGTGTTTCCATCTTCTCCTTCGCAATATTCTCCAACCTTGTTTAAAGGTACTGGCCAAGTGTTTAGTTGAGGCTTGTCCAATTCTCTTATCCCTTCTTGAAGTGTTGAGGTGGGGTCTTTTACTCCAAATTTTTCTAAGCATTTGCCTACTGTGGTCCACATGTTTGGTCGTAACCTCAAGAGTTCTGCTAATGTGATTGTGCATGCCACATGGGTGGACAATAACTCAATCAACGCTTGTGAATCCATCACTTTGTTAGAAGAAAGTCTTTGAGATGGGATTGCTCTCACCTGAGACTTGGCTTCATACTCTCCTAAGTAAGAGGGTAGAGTTTTTAGCGAGTCTGGTTGGCTGTGCCCTGAACTAATTGATCCCTGGTCTCCCCCTTGTGAATGCATATCAAAGTTCATTTGTGATCTTGCCTCAAATTCTTCAATAGGAGGTAAGATCTCATTTTTCTCTTTTCTCGTGCTATTCATTTGGTAGCTCACCCTGTTAGCTTCGTTGGCATCACGGATTTGCTTCCACAGGTCATCTAGACCGTTGAAATCCTTACCCATTTCTACCAATGTTTTAGGCTGAAAATCATCAATTGTCTCATCTGTTGTATTTGGCACTATGATAGGTTCTCTCCTAGACTCAGAGACAGTTGTGAGTCTCTCCTTCGTGTCTACTTGTTTCTCTAAGGTTGGTTTGATAGGGGGTTGGAGCTGGTACTTCATGCCAACTTGCAGGTTTACCAAGCGGGTTTTCTATCAAGGATTGAGTTGTTTCAATCATCTTTCGACACATTTTTTGACATATGGATAAGTCATCCATCTTTGCTCTTGGGTTTGGTTGTTTTTGAGTCTGGCTTCGTAAGCTTTTAAAAGTGCGTCTAACTGCTCATTTACCTTTTCTGCCAACACTGATCTTCCTGATCCTGCACTTTTGGGTTTTGCTATTTCCTTGGGTGCTATGGTTGCCGCAGTGTGTGAGCTTAGACTAGCTAGATACTTTAACCGCTCTAATCTATCCTTCGTGTGTTTTAACTCCTCGGATAGAGCTGTTTGATCTCGTTCTCTTCTGGCTTTCATAAGCGTCTTTCTAGCTTTCCAAGTGCTTCTCTGCTTTTTTATTTCTGAACTTGGGGCATCGGTTTTTGGCTCTTCAATTATGGGTTCATTCGTCATTCTCTGAGCTTGGGCTCGTATCACTGCCTGAATAGGTATTATTGTCTCGTTTTCTGACCCTCCACTGGAAGGCACTGCTTCCATCATGTTCAAGGTAGTTTTTGCTTCTTTGCTCGGTTTTTAGGGCAATCAAGAATCAAATGAGTAACTCCACACTCGGTGCAATATGCGTTGACTCTGTTGATTTCATCACTAGGACAGTCTCTTATCCAATGGTCTCCACCACACTTGTAGCAGGGTCCCTTAGGGTGTTGAGGTGCTCCTTGAGCTCCTCTTTGTTGGTATGCATGTCTCTACCCGCCCATGCCTCCGTTGGCTATGAACAACAATGTTCGTTCATCCAAGCTATATCTTCCTTCTCCTGCTGCCTGTGCAGATGTGGTCCTGCTCATGGTTCTGGCGTCGGGGGTTCTTCCGGTGCATAATAGATAGGATTTGCAGCATATCCATTGGGATCTTCGTAATATGCATGCATAGGTACCAAAGCCTTCTCCTCTGGTTCGATTACGGTTGGTGTGTATCTTGAGTCTTACCGTACACCGAGCGATATTTTCCAAGCGAAACAAAATCCGAGCGATTATTCATACGGAATGGGCCCATGTTGTCTTATGTGGTGCGGTTTGAACCCCATACTCAACATCAAGGATGAACCAAAGGGGGGACATGCCACCTAAGGACCATGCCTATAGTTTTCTTATACTCTCTCTCTCTCTCTTTGTCTCTCTCTCTCTCTCTCTCTCTCTCTCTCTCTCTCTCTCTCTCCAGAGAATATGGAGAATCACCTTCAAAGCCAAATAGAGTAGTGCTAAGGTGAAAGCTAATAGAGGAGCTGGGAAATCCCCAGGGTGCAGTGCTGCATAGGCCAGACAATGCGTACGTGTGGGTGAGGGTTATTAGTTAGGCAAAAAAATGAGTGAGAGGAAATCTTTAAAATATGTATAGTACTTTACTCTTATAATTGAGAGAGGGAGAGAGATAATGAGGGCACTGAAAAGAGAGCGTCAAATTTTGACCTAAGAACTGGGAGAAATCCAATACAATGTATATGATTGGTTTGGTGAAATCCATCAAGCAAGGCCCTCGAAAAGGAGAAAATGGCTCGAAGGTTACAAATCGTCAAATTCGACATACGAGGCCAAACTGACTCCAAATGAGCCAGAATTGGACAGGTAGCTTCACGACTATGTTACGGACAAGTCCAAAGCCTCAAAGTTGACCGACCAACCCAAAAGACACAATAATCACAAAAAATGGTGATTTCAGAGTTGACAGAGCACAAAGTGATGCCGGAATGACCAAACTTGACCAAATTCAATTTAGGATTTGTATTAGGAGTATGAAACATGTCTAGGTCAAAATTTGTGGGTTTTGCAAATTTTTTGTCACTGTTGTAAATAATCGCGATTATTTACTTTTATATCATTTTTGCTTGGAAATTGTCAAATCACCTCACCTATCATGTGTATACACCTATTACATGCCAAAAATAAAGTATGAGCCAAAATGACCACCCATTACTTGTAAAATTGCCAAAAAACACAAAGAAGTCTTTGTAAGCCAAAATTTGGGTTATGAACAACTTTTCTTGATCCAAATCACCTCATATCTCACACCCAAGGTCTATACCATTGCAGTTTTGCAACGGTGCTTGTTAGCTACTATTTTTGGTAGTTTTTGTCCGCATCAGTCTTTATAGGTTAGACGAGTGTGCTGATGAGTGCGCGTGTGCGTGTACGGAGTGTGTGCAAGAGAGGGGAAGAAGAGAAATGGGGAAGGGGGAGATACACAGGCAGCCACTGTCTTGGGTTAGTGGAGAAGAAAGAGAAGAGTCAACACTTCCTCTTTCTCTCCCTATATTGAATAGGGGAAATGAAGTGTATAAGGGTGGTTTCCCACGGCCACCTGGCCTACACCCCAACAACCTCCCACTTGAAGGTCATGGTGGCCAATAGTGGCATTAGTATAGTTAGTTTATACAAAATTGATGAAGCAGTGCCGAGGCTTCATCCTACACCCATAAGTTCTATACAATGTGTAAATCGCTCCGAGGTTAGGCTCTTTGTGAGAGCATCTACGGGGTTGTCATCAGTGTGAACCTTGACAAGCTCGATACGCTTGCCAGCCAACGCATCTTGTATGACATGGTATCTGACCTCTATGTGTTTTGACTTTGAGTGAAACACTGGATTCTTTGCCAAAGAAATGGCACTCTGACTATCACAATGTAGTACTGGAACCTCGTGAATGCCCAAATCTCCCACTAGACGAGCCAACCATATGGCTTCCTTGCTGGCGTCAAACGCAGCAACATATTCTGCCTCAGTGGTAGATGAAGACGTGCAATCTTGGAGACACGATCTCCAAGAGATAGCTACTCCAGCAAACATGAACACATAGCCAGATGTGGATCTTCTACGATCCACGCAACCCGCATAATCCGCATCCGTGTAACCTACAATAGATGCATCACTGTTTCCGAAGCGTAAACACTTGCTAGCTGTACCTTTCAAATATCTGAGGATTTTCTTCACTGCTTCCCAATGCTTCTTGCTAGGGTTTGCCATGTACCTACTAACCACTCCCACTGCATGTGCAATGTCTAGTCTTGTGGCTACCATAGCGTACATCAAACTGCCAACTGTTGAAGAATATGGTACTTTCGCCATTTCCTATTTTTCAGCCACTGTCTTGGGAGAGTCTTCCTTGCTAAGTTTGGAGTATGCTTGCATTGGGGTACTCAATGACTTCCCCCCCTGCATACTAAAACGTTGCAAGACTTTGTGAATGTACTTTTCTTGAGATAATTCAAGAATTCCACGTTGCCTGTCTCTCTTGATGTGCATACCAAGAAAGTGATTGGCATCTCCCAAATCCTTCATGGAAAACTGAGTACTTAGCATCTTTTTCAGCTGATTGATTTCATCAATTGATTTGCCTGCGATAAGCATATCATCTACATACAATATCAAGATGATTAAAGAACCATCGTTCAATCTTTTTGTGTATAAGCAGTGATCCTCTTGACTTCTAATGTAACCCTGAGACTGCATGAATTTGTCGAATTTTTGATACCATTGCCTTCAACCTTCTTGAGGCCATAGAGTGCCTTTTTAAGTCTACAAACCAATTCTGTCCTCGTTGGTTTTTGGGTTTCACATACAAATCCCTCTGGTTGTTTCATGTAGACATTTTCATCTAGATTCCCGTGAAGAAATGCTGTATTCACATCCATTTGGACAAGTTCCATGTCCTGGATAGCAACCAAGCCAAGCACGGTGCGAAGTGTAGTCATCTTGACTACTGGAGAGAAAATCTCATCAAAATCCACCCCTTTTTGTTGCTTGAAACCCTTGGCAACTAGACGAGCCTTGTATCTAGGCTCGGGATCTTCTGCTGTATACTTCTTCTTGTATACCCACTTGCAAGGTAAAGCATTTTTGCCTTTTGGTAATTCAACCAAATCCCATGTCTCATTAGCCACAATCGAATTATATTCTGATGATTGCATAGCCTGCTCCCACTTAACGCTATCCTCCATTTGTATAGCTTCTTTGTAGCAGGTTGGCTCTCCACTGTCAGTGACCAAAATGTGGTGTATACCCGGCTCAAACCGCTCGGGCGCACGTGATACTCTCTCAGAGCGTCTCAATGCTTGACTGCTGGACTCCGCTCTCTCCGGAGGAATAGTAGTATCTTGAACTTGAGGAGTAGGTGCAACACTAATGAACTGAGTTGGTTCGGAGGCTACATCCTCAAAACGAACACGTCTGTATTCAACATCTTTGATGGGCTTCTTGTGCATTTTTGATTCATTGAAAATCACATGTGAGCTACGAATGACTTTGTTTGATTCTGGGTGCCAGAGACGATATCCCATCTCTCCGTTTGCACCATAGCCAATAAAGATGCATTTGTGCGATCTGGGATCTAACTTCCGACGAAGTTCTTTGGGCACATGTGCATATGCTTCGCATCCAAATTCACGTAGATGCTCATAGCTTGGCCTTTTGCCAGTCCATAATTCCTCTAGAATTTTAAAATTCAAAGGAGAACTAGGTGATCTGTTGATGATGTGCACTGCTGTCAGAACAGCTTCCCCCCAAAACTCTGGAGTAAGCTTCGCCATAGACATCATAGAGACAACTCGCTCTTGAATCGTACGATTCATTCTTTCAGCTATCCCATTTTGTGCAGGTGTGTATGGAGCAGTAAACTACCGCTGAATGCCTCTGCTATTGCAAAAATCCTTGAACTCTGTGGAGACGTATTCTCTACCATTGTTCGTGCGAAAAGCTTGGAGCTTTGTTCCTGATTGGTTCTCAACCATGGCGAGGAATTTTTGGAATGTCGAAAAGACTTCTTCCTTACGCTTAAGGAGATACACCCACACCTTTCTGGTAGAATCATCTATGAATGTGAGAAAGTAGTTCGCCCCCCCTAGAGTTTTATGTGGCATTGGACCACACAAATCACTGTGCACCAAGTCTAGAGGTTCGCCTAGTTTCTTATTCAATGGCGAAGATGTCAATCTAGTCTGTTTGCCATACAGACAATGCTCACACAATGGAAAGTCCGTGTAATCTAACACAGGTAAGTAGCCAAAACGCTGAAGTGTTTTCATTCCCTTTTGGCTAATATGCCCTAGCCGGCTATGCCACAACTCAGGAGACGGTAGCTCGGCAACATAGATAGAGTGTTCGTCGACACTCAAAACAAACAAAGAGTACAAGGATCCGTTTTTATTACCTTTCATCATGATAAGATTGTTCTTGCGGATCATCTAAGAACGATTGCCAAAAACTGTAGTGTAGCCAAGATCATCCAATTGCCCTATAGAAAGCAAGCTTTTCGTAAGCTTGGGCACATGTCTGACATTCTGCAACACAAAAGTAGTGCCATTATGCATCTGAAGTTTCACATCACCAATGCCAATAATGTCAAGCTTATAGGAATCACCAAGCTTGACTGTTCCATGCATGGATGCATAAGAAGAAAACCACTCTCTATGCGGTGTGACATGAAAACTTGCACCAGAATCAAGGATCCAATTCTGTGCATAACCCTCATCCTTGGCAACCAAATCATCAGGAGTGAGATCTGAAGTGAAAATGAGAACATCTGAGGCATCTGTTGTTACCTCGGCATGAATCTCTGTGGGCATAATGAGCATCACTGGAGGAGGAGCATCCTCTACTGCAGTGGTAGGCATGGGAGACTCAACAATATTGAGCTCCTCAATCTTTACTGTATTTTTGCCTTTGCCAGAATGATCCTTTTGCATGTTTTTCTGATCTCTTAGGAAACTACGACAATCCTTTTTGTAATGACCCTTCTTGTGGCAATAGTAACACTCGACATTTTTGGCATTTCGGTCTCTACTTTGGTTCCTGTGTCTGCTAGGACTACGAGGATTCCGCTCTCTACTTTTGCTTTTGTATTTGTACCTTTCACAACCTCTTGCCTTTGTTGAATTGCCAACCATATATGCATCTCCATGACTAGCATTATCGAGAGATTTACGACGAATCTCTTCAGTGAGCAACGCATCTGTGACAACATTGAATTCTAACTTTCCATTCGGAGCCGAATTGCTAATGGCTGTGCAAAAGATATCCCATGAACTGGGTAGAGAGCATAATAAGAAGATAGACTTGAGTTCATTGTCAAACTCCTTAAAGCCCTGAGATGTCAGCTGACTGAACAAGGAGTTGAACTCATTTAAATGACTGGAAACTGTGCTACCTTCTTTCATGTTGAGCTTCATAAGCTTTTTCATGAGAAAAACTTTGTTGGATGCACTTTTGCTCTCCCTGGCTGAACATAAGCTATCCCAAAGTTCCTTGGTTGTTTTCTTCCCGATGATAGTGAAGAAGACTGACTCGGCTAGATGTAGACGTATCGTAGCCATGGCTTTTGCATCCAAAAGCTCCCATTGAGCTTGTGTATAATCATCATCCTCTGCTCGCTCTTTCAATGGTTCTGAGATGCCTTTGTTTATCAAAACATCTTTCATGCGCTCTTTCCACTTGGTGAAGTTGCTGCCATCGAACTTCCGAATGAAATACTCCTCCTTTTCTGAAGAAGAAGCCATCGCTGACAAGAGGGTTTGAGAGGTGCCAAACTATGGCGAGAAGCTGTAGAAATTTGGGCAGAGTAACCTTTGTATCGGGAGTAAAATCTCAACCGAATCAAAAGTTCCAACTATGGAAGTCACGACTCGCGGGAAGTAAATCCGGCAGAGTCTCCTTTGTATGAGGAGGCAAAACTCAACTCAAAATGCATATAAATGTGCCAACTGCACTAACTGGGCATCTGCTACACAAAACCACTGCTATGTGAGTGCCAACTCAGCGTCAAAAGCATAAATAACCGTACAGATACATATCCTATGGCGAGGGTACCGTAAAAGGGGAACTCCAGCTACCTGTATCACCGAAGGTGTCTCAATATTCGAGCACACCCCAGCTCAAAGAAAACCTCACGCTATCGACCCTCCAAAAGGCTAATGCAGACATAAATGGACTAGCCACAGTCTCAGAAAAGGGCTCTTCCGGTCCGAGTCTCAGAAACGGCCGGGAAAAACTGCCATAATAGCCAAAAAATGGCTCCACACGTAGTACAGTGGGCAGTGTCCGCAACTCAACGTACATGAGTAAAATCGCACTCAAACAGGTGCCAAGAACTGCTGCATGCAGTGAAAGTGATCCCTGCGGGGATATTTGCTCTCAAAAGAGCTCAGTAGCACTAGGTGTGCTCACAACAAAATGCATCTATCAACGCATGTGTCTGCAGAGAATCTACTGTCGAAATGACTGCCAAATCGCATGTGAAAGCGCAGTGTCTGGTAACCTGGAGAATCTGTGAGTGAATGGGCTGAAAAACCCCCCTGTAACCTGTGACCTGCGTGTCGGTGTCGCTATGTGCCGATTTCTATCGCCGGGCAGAAATATGCTAGTCGAATAGCCACCAAAGGTGTCGTATCCGTAAACTGTGTCGTACAGGACGATCGGTGCGCTCGGTGCCGATGCCGGGTGTCACTCCTCTATGATAGAGGTACCTCACCCGCGCATGTCGCAAGCACGGTCGTCGATCGCGGGAACGCGCTCGTGTGGGGAAGCGCCCGGTGTCTGGGTTGGATGTCAGAAATCCACCGCAATGAGGAGTGTTGAGCCGATGCGCATGAGCATTGTCGATGTCGATGTCGCCTTCCGCCGTCGGGCAGAAGTGGCTAGCCGAGTAGCCGTAAAACGCCAATGCTCGAGCGTCCAATACCAAGTCGGATTGGTATCGATCGCAAATTTTCCTCGATCTGAAAAGATTGCTTTCAAATGTGTCGGACTCAGTTGCTTGTGCTCGCTCGCACGCGCGGTGTCAAGCTCTCTATCTGTAACTCTCACTCTCTCTCTTTAGTTTGGAGAGTCAGTGTCCGGGTAGCTCATGTCAATGAGCTTATTGGCTATGAATCGGGGGTGGAGACGGGGTGTGCACCCACCCTTGCACACAAGATTTGTTTTAAAGGGTCACACCAAAAAAAAAAGAGAATTCGTGAGCAAGGGAAAGTAGCATCAGCAGAGATTGTGAGTGCGGAGAGAGAAGGAAGGCAGGCATGGCAACGATGACCTCTGCATCTGCCATCAGCAGCTCCACATTCGCTGGGCAGACTGTGTTGAAGTCACAGAGCGAGCTGTCCAAGAGGGTTGGCAATGAGGAGGACAGTGAAGAGCACCCCAGAGAGCATCTGGTATGGCCCTAACCGCCCCAGGTACTTGGGCCCCTTCTCTGAGGCTACCGGCGAGTTTCTGGGTGACTACGGCTGGGACACGGCCGGTCTTTCTGCAGACCCAGAGACATTCGCCAAGAATAGGGAGCTCGAGGTGATTAACGTGAGATGGGCACCCTGGGGTGTGTGACCCCCCAATTATTGTGCTCGATTGCCCGAGTTTCCTACTTCAATCCCCCCAAGCTCTGTCGACCTACCTGCTCATGGCTCTTATTGCCCAATACAGGCTGCCCAAAATCCCATGCTTGGATTTGCACCAATCTCCTACACACAATGAGTGTGCGTGTGTAACAACAAGATCTCCTGCCTTGCTTCTCAACCTGCTTCAAGCCTCACTGCAGCCCGAATTTTCTTGGCTTAGCTCAGCTTCAATTTTCCCTTTGCATCCTTACTTGATTGGAGCTTCACAGAAAAGCTCAAAGCAGCCAGTGCTGACGAATTGGCACAATTGCAAATGTGTGTGTATCACACGCCACCAAAAGGCCTGCTGCTTGCACGTGCTCGGTTGCTCCAATGTTTCCGATTAAAGCGTTGCTTAATCCAACTCTCCAAAGCTCTTGTCTGCTGCTCATTTCTCCTCTGTAGATCTAGTTTCTTTCTAAGATTCCTTCAAGACTCTCAAGCTTCCCTCTCCTTGAGAGGGGCTGCGCATGCCGGAGTCCAAGATCTTGCCGATCCGCTTCAGATCTCCCACTGCCGAGCTCAGGTTCAAGCTTCGAGCTCCGCCATAGCCGGTGAGCTCCGTCGCTTCCGTGTCGATCACCGGGAAAGCGTCGCACGCACCAATCGCTGCCGTTGCTCTGATACCAATTGATGAGTGCGCGTGTGCGTGTACGGAGTGTGTGCAAGAGAGGGGAAGAAGAGAAATGGGGAAGGGGGAGATACACAGGCAGCCACTGTCTTGGGTTAGTGGAGAAGAAAGAGAAGAGTCAACACTTCCTCTTTATCTCCCTATATTGAATAGGGGAAATGAAGTGTATAAGGGTGGTTTCCCACGGCCACCTGGCCTACACCCCAACATGTGCCAGCATGAAACACTTGGACTATGTACATTGTCAAACCAAATTAAGCATCTTATCAAGTGGTAAAGCACGCAAAGGTGTCACATCTAGGGCCACGACTCGCCGGATAGGTATGTACATGATAGCGTCCGCAGTAGCCGATTTAGCATATATCACGATATGTACGTAATTACTTTTCTTTCCATGCATCGAGAAGTGTCAAAAGTGAGGTGAATGTTTTTATTTCACACTATGTGCGTGCCACGACACAACACCGTTGAGAAAGTTTCACCTATTTTTGGATCAAGCGAGACCCTTTTTCTTGTTGTACGAGTGCTGTCCCACTTTACAACGGTACTTGGTCAAAATGCAATATTTCTCTATGATCATGAAACTCTTTGCTCACCTTTGGTAGAGGATGATCTCTGAGGTTGTCACGATTTCTTTCATGGTTTACACAAACTGTGAGAAATTGAACAGCATGTTTACAATCTTTGCTTCGTATCGTGGCATAAGCTGAACCATCATCCATTGCCTTTGTTTCCATTCAAACTCCTATAATGTAGGGCTGGGTCAAAATTGGGGAATTTTGGTAGTTGGCCATCATACATCCAAAGTACATGTTTTGATAAGCCCACTAGCCAACTTTGAATCAATTTGGATTTCAAAATCTTAAATTTCCTTTATATCTATTGTTTCAGAGACCTAAAGCCAAAATCTGGTACCATTTTCAACCTGTGCATCCAAATGAGCCCATATTTCATCCAGAGCATGTATTTGGCATATACTTCAAGCCTATAAAGCCAAGTTTGCAAACAATTAAAATTTTTTCTCAACTCTGTAAATAATCGTGATTATTTACTTTGGTTGCAAATTTTTGTTTTGACCATACAATTTTGTTCCTTGCATGATTTTATGCATCTTTGCTTGTTCAAAAATTGATTTAAGCAATTTGGATTAGATTATCAGCATTTCAGTCTAAAAGGACATTCCAAAGAATAATCCGACAAATCTGCTAACTTTGCACTCTATTCACTGCACAAGAGCAATGCAAGCAATGGAGAAGGCCAAGAAGAAGCTAAACCAAAAAGAGAAACTACAAGAACTACCCCAGTATCAACTAGACCTCGAGTCAATCAAAGCGGCAAAGGCATCCTATCTTTCTAAAGAGCAGCTAGAAGAGCACCACACTACGGTTTTCACTGGCAGATTCAAGAGTGAAGAAGGGCATCAGGTGGAGTTTCAACTCTTGCCTAAAGAGGTCTATGATGTAGCTGCAAAGCCAGAAACCAAAGAGGCTAACCGCAGGTTAGGGCTCAGGCATTTCTACAAACAAGAGCCTTACGGAGTGGACTTTCAGAAAGCTTACGAGCTTCTGTCTACAATCAAAGAAGACGGAACTGTCCAGATATCAGACACCCAAGGGAACAAGGTCGAGGTAGTAATGAAATAGTGGTAGAGGCACTCAGACTGCCCACTGAAGGAATGACCGTGTGGGCAAGAGACAGGAAAACCGCGGGTACATTTACCAAGGAAACAGCCGCGGCTACATTCATCGATCTCATCCACAAACAACTGGAAGAGCCATCCCGTCTGTACCATCAACACTTCCATTTTCTGGCAAAAAGGCCACCAAGGTACATGACACCAAATCATGCTGTGGCCACCACCTTTACTCAGGTTCTTCAGTCAACAACAAGGCAGCCTGTGGACCACGTGCAATATGTCTTGACAACCTTGAAGGCCACCAAGAAGGAGGGTAAAATAACATACTTGGGCATGCCAAAAGTGTTGATAAGAATATCCTATCATGCCATCGGCATGGACGACAACCTACCGCCTGCCCCTGATCAGAATACAAGGATCATGGTAGCACAACCCTCTCCAAGAGCTGCAAGATCAGGTAAAAGATCTTTTACATCAGGTGATGAATCAGATGATAGCTCACCAGAGCGGCACAATAGCAAGAGCTCTGACAACGAAGAAAAGAGAGCTCGGAGGGAAGAGATGAAGAGGAAAGCTGTGGCTGCCCACCAAGAGGACCCAGCTCAAAAACAAGCGCGTTTTGAAAGATAAAAACAGGCTTACCAGCGTAGTAGGCAAGCACAAGGAAAGGACCCAAAAAAATGGGTACCCACAGGACTGAAAGGACCTCGAACAAAGCACCATACAAGAAAAGAGGCAGATAATGCAAAAGATTATTTAGAAAGAATGTACCAAGAGGCCGAGGCCGTAAAGCTGAAAGAGGTAGAAGAAGCGGCAAAGCAAACTGAGGAAACGACTACTCAAGAGCAAAGCCACGGATCTCCCCGAGCCACCTCACCACCGCCAGAACAACAGGACCATCCCATGCCTAGCCCACCACCATCACCACTAGGCCAAGGTACCAATGAAGAAGCAGAGACTGAAAGAAAAAGATTATGAATCCACCCAACGAACAGAATCTACACAAAAAGCTGACCACACCACGGACATGAGGAAAAAAATGCCGAGCCAGAACCAGAGCAGGCAGCAGAAGAAACTCAAAAGCCAGCGGAAGAAACTGATAAGGAAGTAGATACAAAAAAAGAGCATACCACTACACATGAGATAGAGCCCGAGCCAAAGAAGACAGAAAGGCCAACACCTGAAGAGACGATAAGGGTTGAGACCACACCATCTACTTCCACTCAGCCAAAAACTACCGAGGCATCAAAGCCTCAGGATGGCCAAAGAGAAGAACAACCATCTACCTCTACAGAACCACCAGCACTTACAACACAGCAAGAAGCAACACATGAGGATGCAGACACATCCCAACTAGCAAGACAGGAGGAGTGGCAGTCCAATGATGAAGTTATAATACAGGTCAATGAATATGCACGCCAGATGTAGGAAATGACCGAGAGACTGTTTTGCAGCTTTGAACCGCAACACAAAGGCCAAGGAATTAGAAATGGTGATAGACGCTCTTCAAGGAGAGCTCAAAGACAGGATGATTATCATCACTGATCTCCAAAGGCAGGTGCAAGAGCTAAAGACAAAAGCGGAACAACATCAGATAGCCAGGGACAAACAACAAAAGGAAATGGAGGAGTTAGGTGACCTTCTCACCAAATTATCTGATGCCTGCAAAGTAAAAGACGAGCAGCTGACAGAAGTCACAAATGAACTTCTTACGACCTCTCTGTCAGCTCAAAAAATTCAAATGCAGTTAGATGTAGCCAATTCTTCTCTGCACTATTCTGAACAGAGAATCAATGATCAGGCCATTTTCTTGCGGTAAATCAGACAAAATCCAGCCGTGGCCTTGATCAAGGGAACTAATGAAGTGTATAAGGCACTAGAAAAGAAAAACAAGGATTTAGAACTGGAATTAAATCTTAAACAGTCACAGCGCAGAGACCTGGCACTTATGCAGGTTCAAGAGAGGAGGAGCTCCTAAAGGAGATAGCAGAACTCAAACGGATAAATCCACTCCTCAGAGATGGAAAGCCAGACATGCAAGAAGAGGCAGACACTTCAGAGCTGCCCCAAATAGACATACCCTCGGTCTTGTTTGTTGAATTTGAGACGCAGTCCACAGCAGAGCCGAATGGTGATGAAGACTTTCAGGTCCACATCACAGACAAAGATACAGTGCCAATGGTCTAGCTGTCAAAAGCTGAAGAAGACGCACTGAAGGAGAAAATCACCTTAGAGGTAGATGAGCAGTGGAAGGCTGCGATGGATTGGGGGTTGAGAGTTTTACACTCTGTCAACGTCACTCAACTCACTCCCAATCAAATCAACACTCAATGGCACCAAATATCCCTGTCATACCCCCTCATCAAGGCAGAACTTTTATAAGTAAAAGAAAGGCTGTACAAGGACATGCAAGAAGATGGTGCAGATAAAGACCACCCAAAATGGAGGTTAAGCTGGCTGAACAAGAATCCGAGATACCTGATTCTGTTCACAAGAGCACCTGCAACCTTACAAAAAGATCCAACATCCTGTCATGTACCCAGAGTAAGGACATGGCAAGCGCATGAAGCACTGCAGAAGAAGAGGCCAACTTGGCTCAACTTCTCCAAGCTACCATCTCCAGAGAGAGGCCAAGTGACGGAGAAATACATGGTGAAAACCCTAATGGGTGCCATGTCATTCTTTAAGAGTCTGCCAGATCTCTCCTGTGTAATGCTATATAAGATTGGCAGGATGCTACTCACATGGATACAAGTTTTCAATGAGCCTGAGCAGACATGAGCCCCATGGCTCTCATTCTTGGAAGGAAACAAAGGCTTATGTTACGATCTGAGTGGGAAATCTTCAGAAGAAATCCTTTACGGATTCTATGCCAGATGCATGTTCCTGCCCTCGCATAATATGCTAGCCTTTGAAGAAGCATTCTACACTGGATTCTTCACCTGGTGGACGAAGATATTTGCACCGGTGATAAGCAACCTTACATCCAGATTTGTAGGCTACTCAGCGGTGGAACTGAAGAACCAAGTCACCATGCAATTTCTGCAAGTGCCAGACAAAGAACGAAGAATCAGATACCAAAAGGCACTGGAAGCACTTAAAGACTGCCTTGCCTGCCGTCAACCCGAAGACTACTTCAGCCCATAAACCGTGTCAAGGGACGACACAAGCGAGGAGGGGGGGAATGTTAGCAGCAAGCTAACACGGACACCATTTTTCGGAGTTCTCCTTGTAAAACAATTATTATTTTGATAAATCGAGAATATTGTAACTCCTATTTTCTTGGTGAACTTTGTAATTAATGAGATGGGGCTACAAGCTTCCAGATTGTATCAGCCAGTCAATTCCCAGCTTTGGTAGAACTCCAGATTATTAGTTTTGACCACTCAAAAACCTTGGCTAAGGTATAAAAGCCAATTTTTGTAAGTTTTTTTATAAGTTTTTGGATAAGAAATACACAGCGTGAGCTAACGTCACTCCCTTCTCTCCTTCTCACACTTCCTACTCCCTCTCCGGTTGTCACATTGCGAATGCGTTTGTTGCATTGAAACCACAGGTAAGAGCTCTACGCATTGACGTAAGCCATTCACAGTATTTCATAGCTTTTGGCATCGCTTACCCGTGGCCTAATTTCATCATAACTAGGAATTTACCCTTTTAAATAAAAAACTAAGCATAGACGGGGTATCGGGGCATCATTGCTAAGCATTTAGATGCATTCTGGGTCGAAAACGATTAGGTAAAAAATCCATTGCTGTTAATAATCGTGATTTTGGAACTTGACCTAAAGTGGGATTTGAGGCCATAGTCATGTGTGCTTACGCCTTATAAACTTGTCTTAGAATTTTCGTTACGTTTGGATGTCATTTGATGCTGTAACGGATGTGATTTGCTTGCCGATGAGCGATTGGCTTTTGGTGATTTCAGTCACTTGAGTGTAGCTTGAGTTAAATGCGAGTTGTTAGTTGTTTTCCAAAAGATTGACAACCTCTTATAGCCTCTATGCACTAGTCGAGTCAGCTTCGTCCCATGGTTTGACAAATTAATCGTGGTTCTTGCTAATACTGCAATAAGATAGGATGGTGAGGTTAGACATGCGTCCCACATGGGATGCTACCAGTCTTCTTGGGATGTAAGGCAAGTGAAACTCAAAGTATTCCTAGAAGCCACTATTCTAAAAGCCATTGGGCACGGGCTACTATAGAGACATTGGTCAAGGTAGGTGATCTTGAAGAACCATTTGTTACATTCTAAAATAAATATAATGTCAAAAAGTCTTTACAACAAATGTAAATGGCTAATGGACACAGAACATGGTTGGATGGTTAGAGTGGCAAACAATTCATCAGGTGAATTGTATGCAGCATGTCCAACTGTAAAGGTGACAATAGGAGATGTAAAGGTTGAACAAAACTTCTTTATACAGGACACGTCTTCATATCCTCTTATCCTGCATAAAGCAATTGGAATGAAGACAGGAAGACATAGACATTGCAAAATCTCGATTGAAGGATGAAAGACTAAAGAATAAAGATAGGTTTGATAAAAGACACAGGCTTCGACCAAAGCCTACTGAAGAGGGTGATTGCGTCCTAATGTACAATAGTAGCCTTGACAACTAGCACACCACACAAAGAAAACTTGCAAAAAGGTAGTTTGGTCCCTATGTTGTCAAACATGTGCATGGAAATTCTACATATACTTTGAGGGAGCTCGATGGAACAAAGCTTAAAATTCCCATAGCAGGCAAAAGAATGAAGATGTTCAAGAGGAGACATGATAATGATCCTTTTGACTCACAACAAGATGATGATGAAGAACCTAATGACATTGCTACATATAAGGATGAAGAAGCAGAGGATGATCTTCCAGACTTTGCAGAAGATGAAAATGACATCCAAATATTTGTGGATTGTAATGAAGATTCAACTTACATAGGGAAAATGTTGGCACATGTCGGAGGATGTGCAGGTTCAGAGGGGGTGGATGTCATGTCATGGCACGCACATACTGTGAAATAAAAACATTCACCTCACTTTTGACACTTCTTGATGCATGGAAAGAAAAGCAATAATGTACATATCATGATATATGCTAAAGCGGCTACTGCGGTCACTATCATGTACATACCTATCCGAGGAGTCGTGGCCCTGGATGTGGCACCTTTGCGTGCTTTAACACTTGATAAGATGATTAATTTGGTTTGACAATGTACATAGTCCAAGTGTTTCATGCTGGCACACTCATCTCGGCTATAAAGACTGATGCGGACAAAAACTGCCAAAAATTGCAGCTAATAGACATCGTTGCAGAATTGCAAGGAAAGTGACCCAAAATGGTATATTGATGAAAAATGATGCTTATCTATGTTTTTAATGATTATGTGAGTGATCCCACAAATTTAGAGATTTTTTTGATTTTGTTTGGGAATTTTCGCATAAAAATGGCATTTTTTGGGTAAAAAATGAGTTGAAAATGGCCTACTTTTGGTCCAAAGTGGAAAAATGGGTAAACAATTGACACATCAGCTGAAAATGCCGTGGGTAAGAGAGAGAGGGCTAATTTTTACAAAAAAAACCTGCAATTTTTCTCTACTGTGCAATGGCTTGGATGGTTGCTCAATCTATGTGTAGGGCAGTCCTGCCTCTTCGCAATCTTGAATCTGAGCTTGTGAGGGAGTGAATTAGGGTTTCCCCTTATCAAAATGGTGTGTGGGCTTCACTTTAGAAGCTCATAAATCTCTACAAAATCAAAAAATTATCGTTGGTGAAGGTGGAAGCTCGAGCATTCCTTTCAACTGTTTGATGTTACGACTATGTAATTAGGGGCGAGCCTACATGATACCATGAAATAGGTTTGGGTTTCGATTGAGATTTGTGCTTGTATGAGCATTATAGTTTCATGGCTAACACTTTAGTTTTTTTTAAATGGTCTTTTAACTGAAATTGAATGTGATTCGGTGATCCTCTCATCATAATCTCGACTACGAAAACAAACAATTTCCAAGCACGAAAGGAAAGAGGGTTTGTGACTTTGCTGTCACGAACGCTCTTAGATTTTCAGTCACCCCTTAGAAAGAGGGTTGGTGATTCTCCACAAACGCTTTTCACAAAGTGTTGTGACTCTCATCACAAACTCTCACAGCCAGAGGTTTTTCACCTTCCCAGCTAGACCGCACACATTCCGACAACGAGCTCCTTGGTAACAAGGAATGGATCAGTATGTTTTACAAAACTTGAAGATTTGAAGAGATGTGAGAGGCAATATGTACATAATGTACAAATAGGCATAAAAGAGAGTGGGTTGCTAGAGCCTACTGAAAATGTTTTGGGTTTGTGTGAACATGTTTCTTTTGTAGATACTATGGGTGAGCTTGATGCTACAATGGAGTCTAGTTTGCATCTTGAAAATGAAGTTGTGGAAGTATGATCTATGGATATGTATCAAGTAATACAGTCTTTTAAAGAAAACCAATGTTTTAAGCAAATAATTGGCCCAGAAGTCCATGTTGAAACTAAATACAAGAGTGTAGCAAAGAAGGTGAAACCAGTAGCTTCACCCTTACCACCCAACAATAGGGAAAATATTGAGCAGGCGTCTTTGCAACCAAGTTTGAGGAATCCTAAAAAGATTGGGCACACCTTCACAAAGGAGTCTTTTCAAGAGTTGCAAATTGGTTGCGAGGAGTTTTTAATACAGGAGGAGACAAAGTGCTTTAAAGAAATGCTTTCAAAGCATGGTAAGGCTTTTGCATTTGAGCCACATGAGATAGGATGTGTTGATCCTTCTATTGTAGCTCCTATGGTAATTTTTACAATACCTCATGTGCCTTGGAATCTGTGGCCTATTCCGGTTCGAAAGGCTCATTTGCCCAAGTTAGTAGAGCTATTGAATGAAAAGATCAAAATGGGGATTTTGGAGCCTTCTTGTGCTCCATACTCAAACAGGTGGTTCACAGTTTCGAAGAAGAATGGTGCTCTATGCTTCATCCAAGATATGAAACTAATGAACAAGGTAAAAATTAGAAATGTAGGTACAGAATCGATTGTGGATGAGATTGCAGAGGCATTTGCAGGGAGGGCAATCTACTTGTTGTGGGATCTCTAGTCAGGGTATGATCAATTTCAACTTGCAATTGAAAGAAGAGACTTTACAACCATGAGGATACCTTTGGGTTTGGTAAAGATGTGTACCTTACCGCTGGGAGCAACCAACCTCGGTTGCACATATGATGAATGGGATGAATAAGGTCTTATGTGACTTTATTCCTCAAATCATAATGCCTTTCATTGATGATTTACCTATCAAAGGATGTGAAGAAAGTGAGAAAGATGAAGCTTTGGATCGTAGGGGATGTCGCAGGTTTATGGTAAATCACATAAATGATTGTGATAAAATTTTGTCTAGGTTGGTGGAAGAAGTGAATCTTACTTTGTCACGGAAAAAGTCTATGTTTGGTGTCTATGAAGTGCTCATTGTGGGGCACATGTGCGGGCCATATGGTACGAAACCTTGTCCAAACAAGGTAGATGCTATCCAAAGAATGAAAGAAACATGCACTAGCAACACTGAGGTTAGAAGGTTTTTGGGTGCATGTGTCTTCTATGCTATTTGGATTCCACATTATGCACATGTAGCTGATCCACTTTATCAATTGCTTAGAAAGAATTAAAGTTTAAATGGACAGAAGCACATGAAAAATCCATGAAAAAGATAAAGGGGTTGCTCTAGTCAGCACCAATTTTGAGAAAGGTAGACTACGAGTGTCAAAGGCCAGTAATTGTGACACCAGACACCAGTCCTACAGGGATTGGATGGGCAATAGGGCAAGATGATGAAGAAGGACAAAGGTATGTGGTGAGATTTGGAGCAAAGGTATTGAGTGCTCGCCAAAGAAACTATCCCCAAATAAAGAGAGAGTTATGGGCTATGGCTAGAGCCTTGAAAAATAGGAAAGAGTACCTAATTGGTGCATGTGTGATTGTAGAAACAAATTGTCTACCACTTCTTGGGATGATTACAAGCTACTCAACACTACACATTGCTATGTTGCGGCGGATTGCCTACATTAAGTCCTTAAATCCTGAGTTTAAGCCTCATTGCAGGTAAAGACAATACAATGGTAGATATGCTATTAGGGGCAAGGTATGAAGATGAGTCATAGATGATTGACGAGGGAGATGATGTGGGCGCAAAGTTCTATTCTATCTCTTTCATGTCAAAGGTAACAATGTCTGCATGACTAATCCACTTGAATTGTTCTTGAAAGACCTTCATGAAGGTGATTGGCTTCTTATTGGAAGCTACTTGAGTACTCTAACAAAACATGATGATTGGTCTGAACAAGAATTTGGATGATTGGTCTGAACAAGAATTCAAGAGGATACGCAGGAAAGCATACGGGTACTTTTTGAGGGATGGTTACTTGTGGAAGCATCTTAAACAAAAGGGTGCCACAAAGCGTTATATGTAAAAAAGAGAATCAAGTAAAGCTCATTCAAGAGTTTCATGAGAGTATATGGGATGGACACAGGGGTGTGTGGGAAACCTTCTCCAAGTTGAAAGAAAAATAATGGTGGAAGGGTATGTATTGTAGGAAGCGCTTGTAGAAGTAGGAGAAGGGTAGTGCTGGTGCTTTTGCAAACAACAATGGAGAGGGAGAGAGATAAGAAGAAGAATCTGTACGCATGTGTTAGTATGCTATTTGGCACACTTACTAATGCAATGTTTTATTATTATGAGGGTACACACTATAAGGGTCACATAAGTGACCCTAGGGGTGGTTCACACCCAAAGAATAAAATAATGTATACAAGGGTGGCCAAAGGGCCTTTAGACCCAACAACCTCCCACTTAAAGGCCCGATGTGGTACCTTTAAGTCACTCCCACTAAGTGTAAGCAATGCTGATGTTGTGTCTTAGCAAGACATTAAGTGAACATCTGTGGGATTATCTTGTGTTTTGACCTTTGTCAGTGTGACAAGGCCATCTTCTAGCACCTGGCGTATAAAATGGTACCACACATTAATGTGTTTGGTACGAGCATGGAACATGGAATTTTTAGCCAGGCGTACAACACTCTGACTATCACAACCAAGCACTGGAGCATGAGCTGGAAGATCAAAAGTCCTCACAAGACGACCAAGCCAAATGGCTTCTTTTGAAGCCTCTATGACTGAAATATATTTAGCCTCTGTAGTGCTCAATGCAACAATCTTTTGCAATCTTGAACACCAAGAAATAGCTCCATCAGCCAATGTAAAGACATAACCATCGGTAGATTTCCGAGTGTCAAGATCACCTGCCATGTCCAAATCACAAAATCCCCGCACAAACAATGTACCCTTTCCATAACATATGCATGTGTCCTGTGTACCTTTCAAGTACCTAAAAATGCTTTTCACTACCTCCCAATGTGGTTTGCTAGGGTTAGACATAAACTTGCTAACAAATCCCACTACATAAGCAATATGCGGTCATATAGCAACCATGGCATACATCAAAGACCCACAAGATGATGCATAAGGAATACCTTTCATAGCACGGACAACTACAACATCTTTTGGGCAATCATGTTTGCTAAGCTTTGTCTGTGGAGGTAACGGCACACCAAGAGGCTTAGCATCAGCCATATTAAATCTCTGAAGCACCTTTTTTATGTACTTGTCTTGAGAAAGGAATAAAAGATGCTTCTTTCTATCCCTTGCAATGTGCATACCCAAAATATGTTCAACTGCACCCAAATCTTTCATAGAAAGATCTGAATTTAACTCCTTTTTCAAAGCATTCAAAGTTTCCTTATGCTTGCCTACAATCAACATATCATCTACATATAGGACTAGAACAATAAGACTACCATCAGGAGCCTTTTTGGTGTAAAGACAATGATCTGCATGACTGCCTTTGAGCCCATGGTTGAGCATAAAAGTATCGAACTTTTTGTATCATTGTGCCTAGGGGCTTGTTTCAACCCATACAAGCTACGTTTTAGTTTGCATACTAAATTCTCTTTCCCTGGAATGAAAAAACCCTTGGGCTACAACATGTATAGCTCCTCATCCAATAAGAAAGCAGTAATTACATCCATTTGAATTAACTCCAAGTCCAAGAGAGCACATAAGGCAAACAAAACCCGGAGCGTAGACCACAGGTGAAAATATCTCTTGGAAGTCTATGCCTTCCTTTTATGCATAACCCTTAGCAACCAAACGTGCTTTGTACTTGGGTTTTTCATCAACACATTTGACCTTATAAACCCACTTGTTAGGAATAGCCTTCTTACCTTTGGGTAAAGGTACAAGCTTCCATGTATTTTTTGCATACAGTGACTGCATCTCAGATCTCATAGCAAGCTCCCACTTACTCTTGTCTTCACAAGATTGGGCCTCTTTGTATGTAAGAGGCTCTCCTTCATCTATCAAAAAAATGCAATCCATAGATGGTTGAAACCTCTGTGGTTGCTAGCATCAAAAGGAGGCAAATGTTCAGCCAAAGGTGGCTTTATGGCTGGCTGATTTTGCTGAAACTTGACCTGATTTCTGTCAATGTCTACATGTGTAGTATTTTTCAACAATTTAACCTCATTGAAAACTACATCTTGGATGCATATTATCTTCCTGTACTGAGGTATCCAAACTCGGTAACCCATCTCTCCCTCATCTCCATATCCCATGAAGATGCCCTTGATAGTGATGGGGGCTTTTCACAAGCCAAGCACCCATACCCCTCTTCTCTCAACCCCACCCCATGAAAACCCCCTCTTAAGGAGGGAGTGTTAAAAGGCATTGGAAAAATTAAGAAAAAAATAAAGTATGATTATGTAAATATATAAGAAAGGTAAAATAGGCCACCTCATGCCTGCGGGGCAGCCCATCCCCACCTTGCCTCCTTTTTCTTCACTGTTGCCCCGCCGTGTGTCCCTTTTCCTCTCCTCCACTCAAAAGGTCAACCCCCTCTCTCTTCCCCTTGTCCTTTCTCCTTTCTCTCTCCCCTCAAGCTACCCCACCTCTCACCAATAATGCATTCTAACTCACCAATAATGCACCCTAACTCACATGCAACTTATCATATCTTCCAAAATAGTATACCCCACCCCCCCTTTCTCTCTCCTATCATATCCCATGACCCAAATACCCCCCCCTCTCTCTAAAGGGCGCCATGTCTCTTGTCTTGTAGCTAAATAACCTCCCCCACACTCACACACACTCAGTTTCACTGAAAAAGGTGCCCACAGACCCATCCCCACCCGGTGGTTACCTGATTTTTCTTCTGTTCACACACATCTGCACACAGATTCACCTCTGAACACACTCCTCTCTCTCCCCTCTTGTAATTACTTTATTCTCCATGTCACCTCTTACTTTTTTTCATCAACCCATCTCTCTCTCTTAGTCTCTCTCTCATGAGACTGCTGTTCTGGCACATATACACACAGCCAGACAAGTGGGGCCCACAGTCACATGGCCTATGTAGATAATGATTTCTTCATTTCTAAATTCTAGAATTTCTCCCCCCCCTCCTCCCCTATATAAAGAGGGGTCACCATCACACAAAACACACAACATCACCAAAGAACACACTATGCACTGTTTGTGCCTAGTGCACACACACACACCCACACCATCACCATCACCGCAATCACCATGCTTGTCTTGAGCATGACCTCTACACCCTTGGCTATGGAAGATGAAGGGCAACTAAATGAAGGATGATGGCCATAATCCTCGTGCGAGTCTTCGCCATCAACTCCCACCTATCCGCCATGTGCTCTACCACTCTCTCCCTTCTCATTCCCCTACCCTATGCTCCCCATTTCATCGCCTAATTCTCTAAATAAAGCTTGAGGTTTTGTGAGTATGTTTTCTTGCAATGTTTTGCCCATGTGAGGTGTGCGGAATCGCCACCTAACTTGTGTTTTGGAGTGAGCTTGTGTATATGTGAAGGGTGTGCGGATTCGCCATCCTTTTGTGATGCCTAAGTACTAAGCCGCTATACCCCCTCCCTCACTCTCTCTCTCTCTCTCACTTGATCTCATTCCCCTTCCTTTTCATCATTACTCCCAAGCATCCATCTCTCTTGGATGAAAACTTTGTTATGGTGGTGTGTTGTTTGCGTCCTAGCCGCTGAAGCTAGGTGGTGCCCCCTGTTTGCTTTACCATGACAGGCTCGAGGCGCGCCATTCGGTCCCTGGTGTTTTAAAGGCCGTCGGGGTTCGGGGTTCGCTTTGCTCCCGTCAATAGATTTCATGTCAAGTTTGGTCCTCTGATCAACAGATGTACATGCGCAAATGAATCACAACCAAAGACTCGTAAAATGGTCATATGAAGCCCATTTTCCAGACCAAACCTCTTCAAGGATGCCATTATCTAACGCATGATTTAGAGAGCAATTGCATGAACTACAGTTTTAAGAGCCTCTCCCCAAAACTCTTGAGGGAGATTATTCGTGGACAACATGCATCTCACTCTCTCACAAATTGTGCAATTATATCTTTCATCCACACCATTAGATGATGGATTATAAGAGCTGTCAATTCCCACTTAATACCATACATCTCACAAAAACTGTTTAACTCACGTGATACATACTCTCCTCCATTATCCATCCTAATAGCTTTTAACTTAAAGCCCTTTTGTGTGGTCACAAATGCATGAAACTTTTTGAATGAGTCAAGTATATCACTTTTACTTTTTAGTACATACACCCATGTCTTTCTACTGTGATCATCAATGAAAGACACAAAGTACCGTGCACCTCCATGTAATTTCACAGACATAGTGCAAACATAATAATGTACTAAATCAAGAACATGTAATTTGCAAGCGACACCAGAGGAATAAGAGAACTTCACTTGCTTCCGTAGATACAATCATTACAAAAATCAAGGCCAGGGCCTTTTACATCAAACTTCCCATAAGAGGAGAGAACGTCAAGCCCTTTTTCACTCATATGGCCAAGCCTTTTGTGCCAAATCTCCTTGTGAGAATGAACTTTAGCTATAGCCAAAAACTTGGCAGGTAATGCCTTGCAATGCAAATAATAAAGAGTTCCCTTCTTGCTGCCCTTTACAATCAGCATAGAGCCTTTAAGAACTTTCCAAGGGCCACCACCAAACATAGTGTGATAACACTTCACATATAGCTGCCCAACTGAAAGTAGACTTTTCTTAATGCTAGGTACACACCTCACATCATGCAAAATCAGTTCTTGACCATTTTCAAGGGCCAAGTGTATAGTGCCAACGCCCTCAATCTCACATGCATGGTTATTTCCCAAGTAAACTTTACCCAAACTACCTGTAGTGTATGAAGCAAAAGACTCCAAAGATAGAGTAACATGAAAGAAGGCACCACTGTCTACTGTCCATGATTGTGACAAAGCATCTTGTGTTGGACGTAATGCATCTATTACGTCTAGTTTTGTGATATACATGTCACCCGCCATTGCCACACTATCATCATGAATGCATGAGTCAACAACAAGTGCATCATCTGTATCAACTATTTCTTCAATGAGAACACTCGAAGCAACATTTGCCTTTTGCAATTTCCTTGGAAGAAGACTCGTGATCATCACTTTTAGCATCACTAGAGTCCTTCTTCTTCTTGCCCTGCTGCTTCTTTCATTCAAATTCCTACTTGTAGTGCCTACAATCGAGATTTTTATGCCCTTTACGTCCACATTGATAACATGTAACGTCCTGGGACTTACCCCTACTCTTACTCCTATTCTTGCCTCTATTGTTTGCATTATTCTTCTTTTCAGACTTGCCTCTTACATTATACGCTAATTTGCTGCTTTCATTGTTGGTCTTTCTTCTAATCTCTTCATTGAGAATAGAACCTTGTACACCATGAAATGTCAAAGTAGCTTTGTTGCTCAAAGAGACAACCAAAGCTTCCCAGCTGTCAGGCAAAGTCATCAATAAGAAGATAGCTTTGAGCTTATCACCAAAAGGCTGCAAACTAGACTCTTGCAATTGACTCAAGACACCTGTGAAAGCACCCAAGTGTTCAGATGCAGGCTTGGACTCATCCAACTCCATGTTTACAAGCTTTCGCATAAGATGCACTTGATTCACAGGAGTTGTGTTCTCATACGTACCTGTCAATTTCTTCTAGATAGCATAAGCAGTGTCAAGACGCTTAATGTCTGTGAGCACATCATCGGATACCGCCATCTTGATGTAAGCAATTGCTTTCTTGTTAAGTCTAGCCCAATCTTCATCTGACAAAGCTGCAAGTTTCACTTCCAAAAGTGCATCGTCGCAATATTTCAGGAATAGGATTCCCTGCATTCTATCTTCCCACAAATCAAAGCCAGAGCCATCAAACCTTTTGATTTCAAGGAGAGACTTCGACTCACTGCTTGTAGACGCATTAGAGGCCATTTCAGTGCAAAAAGTCTCAAAAATTCACTGTTGTATTTTTATGACAGCAGGCTGAAAACTGAGATTTTAGCCTCTTACGGGCTCAATACTCAGTATAGAAGAGCAAGGGATGGTTACTGGCACTTTACCACAAGTGTGTAGTTGTAAAGAAGGATAAATTTTAGCAGTAGAAGCTGAAATTTTAGCACACAAATAGGAAATACAATTCTTGCATGAATACTCCCACTTCAACAATATAACCAAAATGCATATGCATCAACCTCAAATCTACAAATGGGTTAAAAGCCAATGGCGAGCATCCCGCATGTAAAATACATAAATGTGTGCCACATAAGCTTTTTGATGCGTGTAAACTTGCGGATTCACGTAATTTCTTGAAAAACTCAAGAATAAGCCTCAAATTTTTTGCTCAAACTGTCCACAAATTGCAATACATGCACAAATGTCTGCAAGGTAATGAAATTTCGGCAAAAGACCCAAATTTTGACGGTCTAATGTTAACCCTCACGGCTCACGGACACCCTATCACCTACGAGACGGAGGTTGTAACCTATGGTCGACATTGTATTATTTATTTGGTAGAGTCAGGTACCGGGCTTGTCGGTCCAATAGGAAAAGGGTAAGAGTGATCGCCGATGAGAGGCGCACTCTAACTGGGACATTCAAGGGATTAGTTGGCTAAGCATGGGCGCCCAAGTGTGAATGGGGTGAGCTCATATAAAAGCCAACTAAACCTAAAATTCACTCATTGGTGCAATAGAAGAGTGCTCTTGCTCCATCTCCATCTCCATCTTCTTCTTCTTCACCTCCTTGTGTGTGTGTGTATGTGTGAGAGAGAGAGAGAGGGAGAGTGTGTGTGCGATTGAGCATTACGAAGGCACGACGGCGGTGAAGCGGTTGAGCGTGGCACGACTACAGCTTCTTCTTCATCGCGGTGAGGAATCCACCACGAAGGCGAGCGTAGAGCGGTGAGTGACACACCCTTTGCTCTCTTGAGCTTGCTAGTTTAGGCTTGTTGTGTGCTTAGAGCCATTTGTGGCTCGCACACGGTGTATCGGCAAGTCCTTTTCTTCGACTGTGCGGCAAGGAGCGCACATTTTTGGCGCCGCTGCCGAGGAATCGCCCTGCATTAAGCCCAAGAGGCACTTTGTGCTTCTCCTATGAGTTGTTTGTAGGAGGAAAGAAGAGGAAGAGGAAGAGGAAGAGGAAGAGGAATAAGTTGTTTTTCTGCAAGTTGTTAATTTCTGTATTGTCTGCAAGTTCTGTGATTTCTGCATAATGTTGTGTTTTCTGTTTGCACACAGTCTTTGCACAATTAGTAGTCGTTAGCTTGTTTGCAGTGAATGAATAAGTAGGAAGGCAGTTAGCAATTTCTGTTTGCACACAGTCTAAACACAGTTTTCTGTCAAGGTTTGCCTGCACACAGTCTTTGCACAGTAAGGTAGTGAGAGAGGAAGTAGGTGGACAGTTAGCTCACTGTCAGTAAGAAGTTAACAGATTAGTTAGTAGATTAGTTAGTGGTTAGCAGCACTGTTAGTAAGTAGATAAGGTAGTGAGCTGTCTGTGAGCTGTGAGCTATTGACAGAGAGGTTAGGTAGGTGTTGACAGTGTGTGTGGCCAAGAAAGGGTCACCTAAACCGCGTGCGGTCGCCGCCTCAAAAAAAAAAAAAAAAAAGAAGAAAATATTTAAGCGTGAGTGACTGGGGGGATCGGGATCGGGATCATTTCCCCAAGCCCAAGCCCAAGCCCAGGCCTCAGTCCTCAGTCTTATGATATATACTAGACTCACTCTTATATATATACCCTACACTAAAACTCTGATCGGGATCATTTGCCCAAGCCCAAGCCGAAGCCCAAGTCCAGGCCTCTGTCCTCAGTCTTATGATATATAATAGACTCACTCTTATATATATACCCTACCCCCTCAAGAGGGAATGAGAGCATGTGGGGCAAGTCCTCCACTCTCCTCCCTTCTCTTCCCACTTGCACCCTTAGACTTTCTAATTTGGGCCTAGTTCCCTACTAGAAATTGACGGTTTTAGGGATTCCGAGGGCATAAAGTGACCAAACGGAGGGCTGTAAAGCACGGCACATCCCTCTGACCGAGACGCTCGTTTTGAGCTATCATACGTTCTATTCTATAGCTGGGTCAGAAAAGAAGGACCAAAAAATCAAAAAATAAAATTTTTTTAAAAGAAAAGACTTGGGTTGCAAAACACCCAAAAATACTAGGTGAGCAGCCTTCACGGGCACTCACTGACACTTCTAGGGGATCCAAGTCATATGAACCTACGCTTTGGACGAGTGTTAGAGCACGAGCATATTGGTAGTGCCTCCATTTATGCGGGCACACATTATTCCTCCACCCTAGGTTCTGGACATTCGGCCGGGACTCAAGGTAGCGCGACCCAAGATCCTCATATCGCGTCTAGTGATTCTTCCTCTGACTACGAAGTCATGGAGGGGTATCCTACACCAAACCCTAATAGTTCAAGTCAAGACATGCATGCCATGGGCCCACGGCTCGGGTCCAGCGTGTTTAGCCGCTTAAAAGAGACCCTTTGTAGAGCTACTCGCTCCGAACATGCGGTTAATGAAATAAATGAAGGGAGTGGGGAAGTAAATTCGTCATTCATGCCTAAAATAGACCCTATGCTTCTTGAGAGTGTGCATGTGAATGTTCCATCCACTGCACCTCCTGATCCTTTAGGACTATCTCCCTCTGAGGTTTTACTACCAGATGGTAGGAGTCTTGCCGAAGTACAAGAGATCGAACGCTATATGCAAGCAACAAGGGAGAGGGAAATTGAGAACCTACGAAGGCTAGAACAAAGTCGAGCCCTGAAAGCAAAGGCTCCTATGACAACAATCATGCCAGGCAAGCAACTGAGTGCTCCCAAGGTAGCAGTCACGGAGGGGCAAGCGATGGGGAGCAATAATGCTTCCACTTCAAGGGAACCCTCCAACACGCCAGGCCTAGATGGGATATTCCTAAACGAAAATTGGGAGTATGACCTACAAGCAGAAGCTTTAATTGATCGGTACACAGGACACACCTATCATGTGGGTTGGTTAGATGTTCTACAATCAACATCGGGTGCTACTAGCATAGATGAGCAACAACAGAAAGTCTGTGATGTCCTCCATAGGATTGTCGAGTTAGAAAGACAGAACATACGGATCAACATGCCTTCAACAGGACTAATGAGATTCTTGGATACGGGAAAGGCCAACCAACCAACCCTATCACAAATGGAGACTCCCTTAGTGAGCCCCATTGATCCTCCATGTGTTGTTTCTCCAGGAGCCTCAGTACAATCTGAGCCCACAAGTGGTAGCTTTACCTTCCCAGATCTAGCTCATCTTTCTCTTAATGACACTACGGCTACCATGCATATCCCAGTGGTGAGCATGATAAGAAGTACACCATGGAGTTCATTTGTTAATACTGCGCCGATGCCTAGTAGCACAGTGCCCCCAACTATACCTACATGTATGTATCAATCATGTGCACCTGTCGTACCTCAGCCTCATGTAGCTCCTACACCTCCGATTATTCCAAGAGCTTACAATCCACAATGGCATTATCCAAGATCTTATACAAGTGGAGCCATGCCATTTAATAATAACATGCCATATCAGGCACCCCCTATGCCTAGGGCCACACCTGTAAACTTTGGACCACCGTCTGGTACACCACCATACGAAATATGGGACCCAAGAGCCGTGCGTATGCCAAGGCCAAGGCCAACTCCCATCTCACATGCGGTTCCAGGAGCACATACACCCATTATACCTGCTCAAATAGGAGATTTGGCAGCATTTGCTCAAACTATCGGTCGCTCTATTGCGGAAAACATGCGTAGTGCACGTGATAGAGAGCCTAGGAGCAAGGCAGTTCAAGTAGCTAAGCTCACACAGAAATTCAGTGGAGACGGAGATGCTAGAAAGCATATGGAAGTCTTTGAACATGTGTGCGATTCCTTGGAAGAGCACAATGAGCTACATAAGTGTAAGGCTTTGAGTTTGACCCTAAGCAGAAAGGCTGGAGATTGGTATAGAACCTTAAGAGTAGAAGAGAAAACGATCTACTCTACTCTTAGGAGACTGCTCTTAAAAGAATACATACGAGAGGGAGTACTTTGGGGTGTAGCCTCTCAGCTCCAGAAAGCCCAACGAGAAGAAGGTGAATCCGTGAGAGACTTCATTAGTCGCCTAAAGAATTTGAATTCTCGATGCAATCCAAACGAGCGATTCAACAACAACCAATTGCTCGATAGATTCATTAGGGGACTACGACATGAAAGTATCTATAATGGCCTAGTCATTAGAGGTATCACTACTTGGGAAGCAGTCACCATGAATGCAATCCAATTGGAGGATAATTTAATGATTGCAGGAGAAAGAGTGTCCGCCGAGCCGAAGTCTAGTAGCTCGCAAGCGTCAGGGCATGAGCCAATGAAGATAAAGCCAATCGTGAAAGAGCAAACGATATCTGAGATGACTTTGGCAGATCTCACCAAGGCCATCCAAGAAAGCCTTAGGGGTAATCGTGCTCCACAAAACACTCATATGTATCCAAGAAGGGAGCAACAATGGTGCTCAATTTGCTTGGGCCCACATACTACGAGTGAATGCCCTACTTTCAGAGTAAAGTTTAACGGGACTTGTAACGCGTGTGGTAGGTATGGCCATCAAGCGAAGGATTGCCTAATGCTTAAACGCATCATGGAAAATAGACCGCCTATAGCTTGGGCAGACTCACCTCGAGTTCCTGCATTGATGCCTACCCCACCCATGGAGCAACAGTTGCCATTACAGCACATGGTCCCTAGAACCCAAAATGTGGTCCAAACCACACCGTTGCCACCTCCAGTGCTAGGACCGCAACCCCCTCATCCAAGAGTTACACCTATGAACCAAATAGGTTGCGAGTCATCTAGTACTTATGTAGATTGCGAAGAGGACATAGAATCTAGTATCACCTATGGAGTCGACATGCTTGAGGAGTGTCCTATGTACTATATGGAAGACCATTGGGGACAAATCAAACCGGTATATCAAGCTACTGCGCTAGCAGCAAGAGGCCAAAACATTAATAGTTTTGCCAGGAGACTACCTCTTCAGTGCTACGAATGTGGTGGACCACATCGAGCAGCTGAGTGCCCCATTAGAATGCAAAAGAATGCTGCACTAATGCAAACAAGTCAAGGGAGTGCATTGGCAATGCCAATACTCACTTGTAATCGTTGTGGCATAGATCATTTGATCGCACAGTGTCCTAACAATCCAAACGCACCGAAAATCACACCATTGAACATAATAGAGATTGTTGATGGGACACCACCAACTATGAACATAGCACCAGTGAATGCACTCACACGGTCGATGCTCCAAAAGCAAAATTACATCCTCGAAGAGAGAGATGCTGTATCCATTGGCCAAGCGAGAAAGAAGAAAACACGAAGAAAGAAATCCCTTAATGTTTCTAGCTCAAAACCTAGTTCAAAGACTAACATAGGGACAGGAGAGTATCCCGTGTATATGAATGACCCTGAGGATGACTCAGATTCGATAGAGACCACGGAGACCAAAACTATTACTACAAAGGAAAAAGCCAGTGAGGAGGATCGCGAGAGGGAATTACGACGAACACCAAAAGAGTATTCAAAGTTAAACCACCCAGTTGAGAACCCCCAAGATAAGCCACGAGAGACAAAAAATAAGGATTGCAAGAGAAAGATTGGAACCTATCCAAACCCGACAGTGGAAATTGAACGAGTCCAACAACTGAGGGGTTTGGTGGAAGAAACTCAACGAACATTAGAACTTGAACCCAAACATATCCAGATGTCGGACACAGTGTTCCCCACAAAAGTTCAACCTCACAAGAACTACAGGCCGTTAGCTATACCCAGTATCATTCGGGAAGAGAGTGAGGGTAGGACATCTGTAAGTGGACACACACCTTTCCTACTAGAGAGAATGTTTAGTGAGGGAATGCCCGACCCCCTTGAGGAAGTGGAGATTCCATCTTCACCATTATCTTGTCAGGGTCCTACGTCCCACAAGATGCCATTTAATGTTGCCAAATTGATGGATTTCATGTCTTCAGAAGTTAGAACCACCATCATGTCCAAACTATATAAAGACTTCGAGCTAGTCTCAGCTCTTCGAGCCTTCCTCAATGGAGAATTACAGGCCGGATTACCACAGTTTGCACATATGAACAAACCTGACTCGGTAATGAATGATGAGGAACATTTAGCACCACCATCTGACCTAGCCGGACATGAATCTGTAATTGAAGTACCCGTTAACAAGTTGGGGCAATACTTTGAAGGTGATGAATCTAATGCTACTCTACCAATCACTACTAAAGGATTAACTGTAAAGGGGGTCCTTGACGGTGGTGCGGGAGTCAGCATGGTGACAAAGAGTTGTTGGGAGTCTATGGGGCGACCTCACCTTGAAGCCACAAGCGTAGGGGTAAAAATGGCTAATGGATCTATTGTTACGCCTATTGGAATGCTAAAGGATCTCAGGATCAAGGTCTTGGGACACAAGGTAAGGCAAACTTTTATTGTTATGGATTTTTCCAAGCATCCTATGTCATTTGAGATGATCTTAGGGCGTCCATTCATGAGGGAAGAAAAAATGGTGCATGACTGGTCCAAAAACCACGTCTACTTACAATTCCAAGACTCTGTCATTCGAGTTGATCTTTTAAGTGGTCGAACGCATCCTCTAAGAAATAAATTCATCATTGATAATCGATCAGACACAACAATTCACTCAGCTCCATTACAGTATTGTTACACATGTAACGAAGACACGGATATTGGGGAGAACTCTCCTTATATGGATATCCTACTCGGAATGGCTGAGTCAGACAATGTTCATTGGGTGCACCTAGCGGCAACTATAGATACATGGGGAGCTAGAGGAACAACCTGGGTAACACCAGATGGGGAAGAGATACCACACATTGCACCAGTAAACATGTTAGGTGTAGCGCATGTAACATCCGATGATAAGAAAGAGGCACACCTACCTGAGAGTGAAACTGATGATTCCTCAAAGGCTTCAGGCCAATACACATCGGAAACGGAATCTCAGAAAGAAATGGATTCAGAACCTGAGGAAACATTGAGTGAACCAAGTATAGAAACTGAACACTCAAGGCCTAGTACGACCGTCTATGGTAATTTATATGAGAGTGAAGAAGATACAAGCGAAGACCTATCAGGCGAGTCGAGTTCAAACATTTACCAAAATCAAAACCTTAACAAGAAACAAAGGTCATATAAGAGACGACGATATCGAGCAAATGTGAGAGCTAGGATAAACAAGGAAAGATCTACTGCAGAATGGCTTAGCTATCTAGGGGCATGTGATGCTCATCGAAAGCTAGTAGACAATTGGGGTGAACATATCCAGAGTGTCATGTGGTGTAGCCTGCGACCCATTGACCTCGCTCCATTGGAGGTTACAGAGCCGAAATTGAGTCGAACTATAAGAAGACGTCAAAACCGAGAGTTAGCTCAACAACAAAAGGAGGCAGAACTAAAAGAAAGGTCTCTGTTAGGACAAGAGCCTGCTGACTTACATACGGCTCCTGAACATTTTAAATCTTATACCACGGGGGAGCGAAAGGTTGTGTATGCCAAAGCCCAACGAATACCTACCAATGGAAGCAGTGGAGTCTATGATGGTCCAACGGTAGTTAAAGAGATAGAATTAGCAGGACCAGGTGAGGAGTCTAAACCAGTCTTTATTGCTCAAGACCTTACCGAAACTGAAGAGGCTGTACTTAAGGAGCTCCTCAAGGAATACAAGGATATCTTTGCTTGGACATATCATGACATGAAGGGCGTTCCACCTTCTGTGGTGCATTATACAATTCCCATGATCAACACTGCTAAACCCGTCCAGTAATGACCATATCCAATGAATCCTAAGTACACCAAAATTGTACAAGAGGATATTGAAAAACTTATCCAATGTGGATTCATATACCCTATAGAGTACTCAGAATAGGTTTCTCCAATAGTCATTGTGCCAAAAAAGAATGGGAAACTAAGAGTGTGCGTGGACCTCAAGAAAGTTAATGCAGCTACTAGGAGAGATCATTATCCCTTGCCATATTCAGAACATGTGCTTGAAAGAGTTGCGGGCAAGGAAGCTTATAGCTTTTTAGATGGGTACTCTGGTTACAATCAAATCACAATTGCATTAGAGGACCAAGCTAAAACTGCTTTTATAACAGAGTTTGGAGTGTTTGCATTTTGTGTTATGGCTTTTGGCTTAACAAATGCCCCTGCTACATTCCAAAGATTAATAAACACTGTGTTTAAAGAATTTCTAAGGGAGTTTTGTGAAGCTTTCCTAGACGACCTTTGTGTTTATTCTTCTTGGGAGAAGCATTTGTTATATCTACGAAAAATATTTGAAAGGTGCAGATTTTATCGCATCTCATTGAACCCTTTCAAATGCCAATTTTGGGTTAAGCATGGAGTCACTCTAGGGCATATAGTGTCCAAGAACGGGATATCCACAGATGAGAGTAAGATTAAAGCCATTGCCGATTTGCCACCACCTACTAACTATAAAGGGGTTCAAAGATTTATGGGCCATGTTGGTTATTATCGAAGGTTTATTTTAAACTTTGCCGAGATAGCGCGTCCATTGTACAAGCTTCTTATTGAGTTTCACTGGACGGAAGATTCTCATCAATCTTATGAGTTATTAAAGAAGGCCCTAACAAGTGCTCCAATCCTGCGAACACCTGATTGGAATGTACCTTTTCATGTGCATATTGATGCATCAAATTTTGCTATTGGGTGTGTTCTAACTCAACCAGGAGAACATAAATTGGACTACCCTATTAGCTTTGCAAGTCGCCATTTAAATGATGCCGAGATGAACTACACTACTACAGAGCACGAAGGTCTAGCTATGATTTACGCAGTAAAGAAATTTAGCTATTACCTTCTTGCTACCAAGTTTGTGTTTTATGTTGATCATCAAGCATTGCTATATTTGGTAAACAAGCTGTGTTCCACAGGTCGAATTACACGATGGTTGTTAATTCTTCTTGAGTTTGACTTCACCGTTGTTGTGAGGCCTGGGAGGAAACATGTCATGGCGGATCATTTATCTCGTATCCCTAATGGAGAAGCTCCTACGGGGGTTGATGATGAATTGCCTGATACTCCTTTGTTCATTGTTGAGACAATGCTTGAATGGAGTGAAAAGATTGTTAACTTCTTAGTTAATCGTTTTCCACCCAAAGAGTTGCGAAAAGATATAGCTCGAAAATTAATCAAGGAATGCGAACCCTATTGCTTACTGGCTGGAACTCTCTATAAGAGAGGAAAAGATGATGTTCTTAGATGCTGTGCCCGCGAGGATGAGTATTTATATATTCTACAAGAGGCACACATGGGCGTAGCTGGTGGTCACTTTTCAGGAAAGTTGACTGCCCGAAAGATCTTACAGCCAGGCTATTGGTGGCCCACTCTGTTTAAGGATGCATCACTTTTTGCAAAGGGATGTGATGAATGCCAACGCTTCAACAAGCCATAAAGAAGGGATAGGATGCCTCTACATCCCATCAAGGTAACCCAACCATTTGAAAAGTGGGGCTTAGACTTTGTAGGACCGATTAGTCCGGCTGCACGTAACACGCAATCACGATATATCATTGTGGCTACCGACTATGTAACCAAATGGGCTGAAGCAAAAGCAACACGAAAGGCGGATGCAAAAACAACAGCTAAGTTCCTCTTTGAGAACATTATCACACGTTTTGGATGCCCCTTTGAACTTGTGAGTGACGATGGAACTCATTTTATAAATGAAGTAATAAAAGAACTCACATCAAACTTCATGATATCTCACCACAAGTCTACACCCTATTATCCCCAAGCAAATGGCCAAGCTGAGAGTACCAACAAAACTCTCATCTCCATTTTGACAAAGACAGTTGAGGCTCATCGCACTGATTGGGACCTAAAGCTTACATCAGCTTTATGGGCTTATCGTACTGCATATAAAGTTGCTATTAATTGCACACCGTTTAAGATGGTGTATGGCCAAGAAGCAGTTATGCCATGGGAGTTTGTCATTCCTAGTCTTCGAGTAGCTTCTCAAGAAGGTTGGGATGGTAACCCCTTAGTGGAGCGATTATATATCCTGGAAAGGCTAGATGAAGAAAGGCAATTAGCTGTGCGAAATGCTCTAGTGGAGAAGGATAGGAGAAAGAAGTGGTTTGATAGCCATTTAAAGGATAAAGACATCAAGGTTGGTGATAAAGTTCTTATGTACAGGATACGTAATGAAAAGAAGAAATTGAAATACGCTGGTAAGGGACCATATCGAGTGTGTGAAATTACCCCGCAAGGTACCATTTGTGTGGAGACTCTAGATGGAGTTGAAACCATTGTATTCCTTAATGGGAGTAAATTCAAAAGATATTATGATCCTCTAAGCCAGGAAGAGTTGCAAGCCATCCATCAAAAGAAGGCTGCCAAGGAACAAGCAGAGCTTAAAAAAATCCAAGCAAGAGTTGAGGCTCGAGAACGACAACAACGTCTTAGACGCCAACGAGAGGCTAATCTGGGAATCACGTAAGCATTTTTCGAGGACACAGATGACGACTCCTTAGAATCTGAGCCACCCCTACGATACCCAATTGAGCTAAATAGCCCCTATGGGAAAGTACTATACAATGCTTAATTAGATACGGGAGCTAAACACAATTTGTTATCCTATGGAGTTTGGTGTCAATTAGGGAAACCGACCCTATCCCCGAGTACGATGCAAGTTAAGGGCATTAATAAAAAGAAAACTGCTATTCTTGGAGTCCTTCAGACCCCTGTTGTCTATGACAATGGAAGCATAGTGCAGAGGTTTCTAGTCATGCCCGCGGGAGCTATGGAAGGCAACGTAAACCTGGGACGCACGTGGATGTTGGCAACCAAATGCACTATTGATTGGGATACTGGTAGTGTCACGACGCGACCACCGACTCTTACCCCTATCATTCAAGCAAAGTCACCTACGTTGCAAACTCTAGCAGAGTTGAAGGATAGCCAACATTCACAAGCCAAGGTGGTTAACTCGTCTTTGTCGGCTACCCATGAACCTAGCACTTCAATACTTGTAGTTGCAGCAAGCAGTAATATTGCAAGTACTCAACCTGCACGACCTAAGAGTACATATCAATGGGTCCCCAAGGCCTTAGTTCCAACTACCTCAACCCTCCCATCCATTCCAAGAAAAAATTTCCCCGGAAAACCAAGAGCGCGCCCTAGGAGAGTCAAGACCAAATCACGATGGATTCCAAAATAACTATTAGAAGCCCAAGGCTACTATGATGGAAATGAGCAAATTTGGATACCTAAACGTAAAATGTGTCCTTCCCTATCGACAGTGTAACGCTAAAGCCAATGGCAGACCGCGGGAAGGGAAAGATCACAGAATGCTACACACCTAGTCTAGAGCTATTTTGGGCTCCAAGGCAAAACCAATTTATTCCACCTAGCTCAGGAAGGGGGGAGTTCCATGAAGCTTCTAGCTCCTCATGTAATACATCCATAGAAGTAAAAGCTTCTACACAACCTCCATCTATAGTAGTGGACATCCATGAAGCTACAAAAGAATCCACACCTCCCAGTGTTCAAGAATCACCTGATGAACCACTTCAAGTTCGATCTTGGGAGAGTACCTTACCACCCTTGCAACTTGACGAGGCACCTAGGGTAATAGAAAACTACTGGCAAAAATCCTCACCTATTACCAACTGGAACAATTGGTTTCAAAGGGTGACGAAATCATTTTAAACGGTATGATCTACCCAAGGAAGGGGGAAGTGTTTGTGGACATCCATTATTCACTTGCTTCCCTCTCAACCTTTCTCCCTGACCTCTTAATCTCCAATCTTTGGGAATGTATATATAAAGCCTTATACTCACAAAAACAAGATAAAAAAGTAAAAGAGCAAGAGCCATAACACAAATCATAAAAACAAATTATGCACAAGAACACGACCCTTGTAATATTTGCACTCTAACCATCATCTATTTGCGTGTACAGATATGGCTAGTACGCTAGAGTCATCCACTCCTGCCTTGGGTGAGAGGTACCCTCGTTACTTTTCACAAATATTTCACATGGTCTTTCCAGTGCTTGCATGTGAATGGGATTTGATAGGTACGCTAGCATGTGAGAGGAATTTTGAGGAGTTAGAATAACTGATACGTCTCTTGACCACGTCTGATCCATACTTAGTAGAGAGCGTTTCTCCCATTGCACAAGCCTACCCTTTTGACCAAGATGACTCTAGGCGTCTAGTGACCTTCTTAGTAAACATGGGCACCTATGATGAAGAAGAAAATTTACAGGACTACACGGATGGCACATATGGTCTCATGGATGACGACTTTGTTTATCTCGACGACGAGGATAGGGGTTTAGCCTTAGGGTTTCCCCCCAACCTCTACAATATCCTATTCCCTTGACTCTCTAGGGGGAGTGCAAATAATTAGGTTAGGGTTCCTTATGTTTTTTGTTGTGTTCAATAAGTGTTGGTACCTTTTCCCACTAATGTGCCTCCTGGAGGTATTCCTTTTGTTTCCTAGTGTGTACAGGAGCGTGTTGCTATTGATAGGATTTGGACCTTCATGGAATCTTTATCTCGACTCACTCTTCAAATCAAGCGCGAACATCGACACAAACAGGTGTTTCTTGTCCATTAGCATTGCCCCTTATCTTTTTTGCATCTATGATTGTCTGCTTTAATTGTGATTGGTAGCCTAATATTCACCGCATTTGCTTAGTATCAAACATTTAATTCAATGTAATTTTTGTCATAATCACATGTCTAGGTTTAAAAATCAAGCAGTCTGACTAAGCTAGTTTGACCAAGTTAGGTGTTAGAGATGTTCTCTTAATACCATGGGGAATGCCTTCCTAATAATCAATGGTTACTTACGTTCTTAATCCGATTTAGGCAGCATTCTGTGAAATGTACTAGGGCTTTCTAGTGGGCTTGACCCTATTGACCTTTCGCTTAAGTATTATAAAGGGAGTTTACTAGTGTGATGAGCCTGGGGAGGTGTATCAGTGTTATATGACCCCCCAAAGTTACAAAATTAAAATGCTGAAAATGAACAAACAAAAAATCAAAGTGCCACACTGTAAAATCTTAAGCTGGAAGAGAAATCTCAGCTTGATTTGGTACTTCACTCACATGTATTGCCTATGGTACTAGAGCCCTAGAGGTTCCCAGTGTGGGCGCTTTTCCTTGAAAAGCAAAAAACCCAAGGCATACAAAATAAGCACACACATCAAATTGAATCACTGTGAAAACACTTTGGGGGGTCAAAGAAAAGGTAATCAGTCAGGCGATGATTTCATGAGAAATTCCTTTTATCGTAGCTTAACTACAAGGTCCTCTAGGTATAGCCTCTAGTCAGCCCTCGAACATGAAATACTTGGCTCTCGCGATTAAACAACTTATTTGACCAGAGAAAATTAAGAAGCTTACCCATGGTATTAATAGTCGATCTCTAGTGCCTTTCAACCGTTAAATTAGCGACCCCAGACTTGTTTAATTTTTTACCTTTACATCTGTTTATGCATTTGATTACATTGCAATTTAATGCTTATTGTTGACAAATTGTTTAAAATTCTGTTACCAATCAATACTCTGCCTAAAATTGCATATGCTTTTTAATCGCTTATGAAAATGCAATTACTGTGCAATGTTGTTTGATTTTGCAGTGACTAATGAAGGCTAAGGCCATTCATCTTAAATACTCTTCCACCTCGACCAACGAGCTTCAACTCAATAGCTTTCGAGGACGGAATCTACATCAGGAAGGGGGGCATGTTAACCCTCACGGCTCACGGACACCCTATCACCTACGAGACGGACGTTGTAACCTACGGTGGACATTGTATTATTTATTTGGTAGAGTCAGGTACCGGGCTTGTCGGTCCAATAGGAAAAGGGTAAGAGTGATCGCCGATGAGAGGTGCACTCTAACTGGGACATTCAAGGGATTAGTTGGCTAAGCATGGGCGCCCAAGTGTGAATGGGGTGAGCTCATATAAAAGCCACCTAAACCTAAAATTCACTCATTCTCTCATTGGTGCAATAGAAGAGTGCTCTTGCTCCATCTCCATCTCCATCTTCTTCTTCTTCACCTCCTTGTGTGTGTGTGTGTATGTGTGTGAGAGAGAGAGGGAGAGTGTGTGTGCAATCGAGCATTACGAAGGCACGACGGCGGCGAAGCGGTTGAGCGTGGCATGACTGCAGCTTCTTCTTCATCGCGGCGAGGAATCCACCACGAAGGCGAGCGTAGAGCGGTGAGTGACACACCCTTTGCTCTCTTGAGCTTGCTAGTTTAGGCTTGTTGTGTGCTTAGAGCCATTTGTGGCTCGCACACGGTGTATCGGCAAGTCCTTTGCTTCAACAGTGCGACAAGGAGCGCACATCTAATTTTTGCAATTTTTGCAATTTCAGCAAAAGCCCCAATTTTCCTCAACCTGTAAATGCAATTTCCACCTGTAAAGCATCAAAATGCTGTGAAATTGCTAAAATTTCAGCCACCTATAAAATCCCCCTTTCTTCTGTGATTGATTTTTCCTGCTACTCCTTATTGTATCGCGACACGAGACCCTCACAATCTCAAAGATTCATCAAGAAGCTGTGGGTTGTAGTGAGAGGAGAGAGAAAGCTAAAAATCGTAGAGAGAGAGAGAGAGAGAGAGGGCTGAAATCAAAGAGAGAAAATAAATGTTGTGCTGCTTCTCGGTGCGGAGACTATACTTAGTAGCAAGGCTCTGATTCCAATTTGTAGGAAGCGCTTGTAGCAGGAGAAGGTAGCACTGGTGTTTCTGTAAACAATTATGGGGAGAGAGAGAGAGAGAGAGAGAGAGAGAGAGAGAGAGAGAGAGAGAGAGAGAGAGAGAGAGAGAGAGAGAGAGAGAGAGAGAGAGAGAGAGAGAGAAGAAGAAGAAGAAGAAGAAGAAGAAGAAGAAGAAGAAGAATTCATACACAGGTGTTAAGCGTGTGCTATTCAACACACTTACTAATGCAATGTTTTATTATTATGAGGGTACACACTATAAGGATCACTTAGGGGTGGTTCACACCCAATGAATAAAATAATGTATACAAGGGTAGCCAGAGGGCCTTTAGACCCAACATGTATGAAGATGTATCTCAATTTTTAGAGTCCTGTGTAACTTGTCAAATGTATTCAAATGTCTGACATCGTGATGGATTGCACCCTACATATCCACTAGCCATGGACTATAAATGGGTTGTGGATCTAGTTACACTGCCTTTAGGACTCTGGCAGATGAGATACTTAGTTCTTGCACGAGAGTACCTAACTAACCAGATTGAAGGGCGAGCATTAAGAGCTAAAACCACAGAAACTGTATGCAAATTCCTTCTTGATGAGGTGATTTGCCGTTATGGTTGTGTGGGAAATATCACTGCAGACAGAGGTGAACTGGATGCCAAGGAAGCAAGGGAATTCTTTTTGAGATTAGGAATCAATCTTTCTCTTACTACAACTTACAACCCTAAAGGCAATGGAAAAAGTGAAAGAGGGCATCCTCCTATCATCAAAGCTTTGGCCAAGGCTTGCGAAGGAAGAGTTGGTGAGTGGCCAAAATTATTGTCATATGCTTTATGGGTTGATCGTACAATGCATAGCTTAGTAATAATTGGCTATATCCCTGTGGAGCTAATGTATGCTCAAAAGCCAGTCATGTTGATTGAAGATACAATTCCCACATGGAATGTATTACCTTGGCAAGAGGGGCTTAGCAGGGAAGATCTCCTTGCATGGTACATAAGGTAACTGGAGAGAAGACCTCGAGACATTGAGGCTGCAAAAGAACAACTCAAAAATGCAAGGTTGAAAAGAAAGGACTACTTTGATAACGACATCGTCTGAGAAACAAAGCAATTGACAAAGGTGATTGGGTTTTAGTGTATGATGGTAGCCTTGATAACCAGCACACAATCATGCGTAAGTTCTCAAAAAGATGGTTTCGACCGTTGATGGAGCAAAAGATGCCACACACACACTCACACACCTAGCCAACTCAAAAACACACAAGGAATTTACTTAAATTCCAACCCACACACACCACTACTCAAGAGCTCAATAAAAATACTACCCACAAGCTCAATTCAAACTCCAAACGCCTAGACCTACAAGCCCTTGCTTGACTAGTAGTAGGCACTACAAGGTGAGTCGCATTGATCAACACTTGAAATCACACTTGATAGTGACCAAAATATACAAGAAAAACCATCAAAAACTCCTGCCAAAAAAGGCCTCTCTCAAACCATTGCAAAGCCTTCACCAAACTCCACTCTATTGGACTCTTTGGAGTAGAGCCAACCCTAATGGCACCGATACAGGGTCACATAGTCTTACATAAATCCCCACCTTCTTCCATCAATTCCTCACACACACACATGCATGGAAACCTAAAAACTTCCATAGACTCTCTCAAGTGTAAAATTGAAGAGAGAAAGCTCTCATTCACTCCTCCACACAATAAAAAAAAGGACGCGAACGCGATGGAACTGCACTAGACCACTTGTAGGAACCCCGCTTCTTCCCACACACAAAGAGGTGAAAGCGTTGATATTGCTCCTCAAAATTTCTCCCTCAGCCTGGACTGTCATGGCATCGTGAGTGATGTGGATTTTTGAAGCCTTTTCACACCCTTTTTGACAATTTTTTGACCTTTTTTGGCCCAGTTTTGACCCCCAACAGGCATTTTTCATGAAAAAACCCCAAACAAACTCCAAAATTCACCAAATCCTGTATGCTTGATCCTTGATACCCAAAGCACTTTTCCACATCTCCACATTCCAATTTTGACCACTTCTAGGGTGGTGCATGCATCACCGCAGATCAGGCACTACAAATAGACAGTTACCGCTGTGCCAAAATTCTCGGGCGGGTCGAGGGTGCCCACACCTTCCACTTGCATTATTTACATTCTAGAAAGCTTAAATACATTCCCTAGAATCAAAAGAAGCCACTTGGAACCATATCCAAGGCCCCAATACCATATCCAGGCATGTACGTGTGCCCGACTGCTTGCACGCGAACCTGACTATTCACAATGTGTACACGTTGCATTTTTTTTAAAACTTGAAACCTCTTTTCAAATGCATGTATTTACATCCCTTTATACATATGCCCATGCATATACACGGTACTTTGCACACGCCAAAAGCGGTCTATCATCATTGCTCACCCTCTAGGTAGAGCATTTATGCTCAACCAAGAGACTATTTACATCTGGAACCACATCCCTCGCAAAATATTTCTTCAATCTATAACCATTTATTCTATAGCATAAACATTCCCCTGAAAATTTTTCCAACTCATATGTGCCATTAGAAAATAGATGTTTCACTCTGTATGGACCCAACCATTTGTCCCTCAACTTCTTTGGAAAAGTAAAATCCAAGCGAGCGTCATACTTCATCACTAGATCTCCCCCTTTAATCTCTTTCTCTGGTAGCCTATTATTCATTTTCTCCATTCTTGTCTTTGCTTGTTGAAGATAATAATCACTAGCTTTCTCTTTGTTCATTTGTAGCTTGTCATTATGCGAACCTTGCATTTTGCACAACAACTTCAAGGCATCCAGTTGCACGTATATGGGCATAAGAGCTTCCTTTCCATAAACAAGCTCATATGGTGTAAACTGTGCTGACACTCTATACACAGTTCTATAAGCCCACAAACACTTTTCCAAGTCCAAGTCCCACTCTTTAGGATGCTCTCTAGAATACTTTGATAGCATCTTCACAATTCGACCATTGCACTTTTCAACCAGTCCATTGCATTGTGAGTAGTAAGGAGAAAAATGCCTATGATGAATTTTCAATTTCTCCATGAGAGTAGCAACAAGTTATCCCTTAAACCCTGGTCCATGATCATAAATGATAACCATAGGAGCTTCAAAGCTGCAACACACCTGTTCATACAAAAAAGAGGCCACTCTTCCTACTGTTACATCTTTTACCGCTCTTGCCTCCACCCATTTTGTCAAATAGTCCACAGCCACAAGGATATATCTTTTGCCATTGTTGGTTCTTGGCATTGGACCTATAGCATCCACGCCCCATTTTGCACATGTATCAAAAGACATTATAGATTTTTGAGTCTTAGCCAAAAGCTTTTGATTTGCAAACACTTGGCGTTCATGGCATGACTTGCACCAAAAATAAGTATCTCTCATCATAGAGGGCCAAAAGTAACCCGCTCTCAAAATACAAAAGACAACCTGATCCTTGCCTTGATGGTCTATTTCTTCATGGCAGTGCTCCAAAATCAAGCCTATTTCTTCTTTGTACGACACTTTTCTCAAAATGCTATCCTTGCCGTAAAGCATGAGATTCTCACCTACCAATGTGTATTTTCTTGCTTTTGTAACTATTCTCTCATGCCAAACCTCCAACATGCCTTCTTGACATTTCCCTTTTGTTGGGGTATAAAGCCCAATGTGGTCGCCCAGGTAAGTGGGCGGGCCGCCAGGTATGTACACATATTCTTTTGTAAAAACCTAATAAGAACTCACTATGCTCTACACATTACAGTAGAGCGAGTTCACCATATCGTTGTGCTCTTCTTCTCGCACTCTCTCGCGTCGCACTTTCGCTCGTACTCCTTCAACTGGTATTAGAGCTTAGATCGAGGCTCGGGGCAGCATTTGCAGGTAGCTAGAGTCACCTGCTCAGATTGGAGTGAGATTCGACAGGCGAAGACACGGCCCCAAATCTTGTGGGTAAGCCCGAAGGGCTTGGTGTTCTCAGAATTTCATTCTGAGGTCATCTCGGCCACCGTTCGGCTTCGACAAAGTTCTGCGCAGGCCATTTTCGACTACGTGGTCTCAGCGGGTGCAGATCCGACTCTGCAAATTTGGGGTTTTGGCCTACGACTGCAGGTGCTGAGGATATCGGCACTCCCAGAGTGTTGATTTGTGGTTGTCTACACATCGAAGGATGGCTCATAGTTCTTGGAGGCGTGTCACATACGACATGGGCGTATCTACACACAGACTGTAGGTGACATCCACTAGTTCATCAGGTAGCTTGTGTTTGCTGCTTGATATTCCAGATTTCATCCTGACATTGCAGGTACTTCCACATGGGATGTATTGTCAGAGATGATGTATGTCTGTTGAGGGTTTGCTGGCTGTGAGTCACGCAGCAAACAACCGCCGCAGCAGTTACAAAACCTATCAGCAGGTCGCGTGATACGTCCAGATCTACGCACAATAGGTGGCTCAGGCTCAGCTAAAACCTGTGGTTCCACTCTATCCTATCCTTGCTCCTCTTGAGCCCTGACATTTTGTCTTGCAGGTGCAGGTCCATCTTCTTGAAGAATACAATGGACTCAGCTCTTCTTACAGCATCTGATGGAAATGCACTGAGTGACTGGATTATAGACTCAGGGGCATCACTTCATGTGTCTCCAAACAAGGAGTGGTTTACCTCTTATGTGACCACTAAAGATCATGTTCAGCTAGGCAATGTGAGACATGTTCCCGCAATTACAAAGAGCTTGATCAGCACAGGTTTACTTGATGATGCTGGCTACGTCACCACTTTTGGACAGAACATGTGGAAGATATCCAAGGGTTCTATGACAGTAGCACATGGAGTAAAGTCTGGAGGACTTTACATGATTTATGTATCAAATGTCTCTAAAAATGTAATCAATGTAACCGAGCAGCCGAACGTTTCTTTGTGGCATAGCTGGTTAGGACATATGTCCAAGAAGGGAATGGAAATCTTGTCTCATTCTGATTATTTGCCTGGCTTGTCATTTAATGATTTTGAATTCTGTCAACATTGTCTGTATGGTAAGCAAACACAACAGCCACATAAGCACAGAAGCAGTAGAAGAGATACACAGTTGGCACTTGTTCATAGTGATTTGTGTGGACCTATGTCTAACCTATCTCTAGGGGGAGCTTCTTACTTTATGACATTTATAGATGATTACTCGAGGAAAGTATGGGTTTACTTTCTCAAGCACAAGGATGAAGCACAAGGATGAAGTGTCAAAACGTTTGTGACACTTGTGGAGAATTAGAGTGGCAAGAAGCTTAAATGCTCACGCAGTGACAATGGTGGAGAGTATGTTTCAAAGGCCTTTCAGGACTTTTGTGACTCAAAAGGTATAAAACATGAACTTACTGCTCCTTACAATCCTCCTCAAAATGGTGTTGCTGAGAGGATGAATAGGACCATACAAGAGAAGGTCAGAAGTATGTTGTCTAATGCACAACTGCCAAATGGGTTTTGGGCTGAAGCTGCATCAACAACTATTCATCTTATAAATAGATCTCCTAGCAAGGTTTTGCAGAAGGATTTAGTGGCAGAGATGGTATGGTCAGGCAAGGTGCCCTCATACAAGCATCTCAGAGTCTTTGGCTGTGAGGCATATACTCACGTTGCAAAGGAATTTAGGAACAAACTTGAGCCAAAGAGTAGAAAGTGCATCTTTCTAGGCTATGGTAATTCTGGTGAAATGGGGTACAGACTTTGGGATCCCGAATCCAGAAAGGTTATCCGCAGCAATGATGTTCACTTTAATGAAGCCAAATATAAACCAGAGAGGGTTGAGGAGATTAGAAGAGTTGTCTTCCAAGAAGATGGACCTGCACGTGCAAGACAAAATGTCAGGGCTCAAGAAGAGCAAGGACAGGATAGAGTGGAACCACAGGTTGTGGCTGAGCCTGAGCCACCTATTGTGCGTAGATCTGGACGTATCACGCGTCCTCCTGATAGGTTTGTTCCATCTATGAACTATGTCATGTTGACTGATTGCAATGAGCCTTCATGTTACAAGGAAGCAGTGCAAATGAAGGACTCCGGGAATTGACAATTGGCCATGCAGTCAGAGATGACAGCTCTGCATAAAAACCAGACATGGAAGCTAGTTAAATTACCACATGGTTTACAGGTATAAGATCACCACTCATGATAGTCAGCCAAAGTACAAAGCAAGGCTTGTTGCCAAGGGCTTTAAGCAAGAACAAGGCATTGACTTTGATGAAGTCTTCTCTCCGGTGGTCAAGATGACTACATTGAGATGCTTTCTTGCATTGGTTGCCATATTAGATTTGGTGTTGCACCAAATGGATGTCAAGACAACGTTCTTGCATGGTGATTTAGATGTGGGAATTTACATGCATCAGCCAGAAGGGTTTGTTGAGAAAGGCAAGGAAGATTGGGTATGCCAGTTGTTAAAGAGTCTTTATGGCTTAAAACAATCACCGAGGGCATGGTACCATAAATTCCACAAGTTTATGATTTCTCAAGGCTACAAACGTAGTGATTTCAATCACTGTCTATATACAAAGAAGGCTAAGGATGGTAGTTGGTTGATCCTTATTTTGTATGTGGATGACATGTTGATTGTTGGCAAGCACTTGGAAGAAATTTCAGCTTTGAAGTCAAAGATGGAAAAATCGTTTGACATGAAAGACATGGGTGAGGCAAGTCATATACTTGGTATGCCCATTGAGAGAGACAGATCAAAGAAGTTGATTTGGTTATCTCAAACAGAGTATATTGACAAGGTTTTGCAACGTTTCAATATGGAGAAGGGAAAGGCATTGAGTGTTCCATTGCCACTGACGAGAGAAAAGAGAACCCCGAACCCCGACGGCCTCTAAAACACCGGGGACCGAATCGCGCGCCTCGAGCCCGTCATGGTAAAGCAAACAGGGGGCACCACCTAGCTTCAGCGGCTAGGACGCAAACAACACACCACCATAACAAAGTTTTTATCCAAGAGAGATGGATGCTTGGGAGTAATGATGTACAGGAAAGGAAATGAGATCAAGTGAGAGAGAGAGAGAGAGAGAGAGAGAGAGAGAGAGAGAGAGAGAGAGAGATAGAGAGAGAGAGAGACAGAGAGAGAGAGAGAGAGAGAGAGAGAGAGAGATAGAGAGAGAGAGAGAGAGAGAGGGTATAGCGGCTTAGTACTTAGGCACCACAAAAGAATGGCGAATCCGCACACCCTTCACACATACAGAAGCTCACTCCAAACACAAAACTAGGTGGCGATTCAGACACCTCACATGGGCAAAACATTGCAAGAAAACATATTCACAAAACCTCAAGCTTTATTTAGAGAATAAGGCGATGAAATGGGGAGCATAGGGTAGGGGAATGAGAAGGGAGAGCGTGGTAGAGCACATGGCGGATAGGTGGGAGTTGATGGCGAAGACTCGCACGAGGGTTATGGCCATCATCCTTCATTTAGTTTCCCTTCATCTTCCATAGCCCAAGGGTGTAGAGGTCATGCTCAAGACGAGCATGGTGATTGCGGTGATGGTGATGGTGTGGGTGTGTGTGTGTGCACTAGGCACACACAGTCCATAGTGTACTCTTTGGTGATGGTGTGTGTCCTTAGTGTGATGGTGAACCCTCTTTATATAGGGGAGGAGGGGGGAGAAATTCTAGAATTTAGAAATGAAGAAATCATTATCTACATAGGCCATGTGACTGTGGGCCCCACTTGTCTGGCTGTGTGTATATGTGCCAGAACAGCAGTCTTATGAGAGAGAGACTAAGAGAGAGAGATAGGTTGATGAAAAAAAGTGAGAGGTGACATGGAGAATAAAGTAATTACAAGAGGGGAGAGAGGGGAGTGTGTTTAGAGGTGAATCTGTGTGCAGATGTGTGTGAACAGAAGAAAAATCAGGTAACCACCGGGTGGGGATGGGTCTGTGGGCACCTTTTTCAGTGAAACTGAGTGTGTGTGAGTGTGGGGGAGGTTATTTAGCTACAAGACAAGAGACATGGTGCCCTTTAGAGAGAGAGGGGGGTATTTGGGTCATGGGATATGATAGGAGAGAGAAAGGGGGGGTGGGGTATACTATTTTGGAAGATAGCATAAGTTGCATGTGAGTTAGGGTGCATTATTGGTGAGTTAGAATGCATTATTGGTGAGAGGTGGGGTAGCTTGAGGGGAGAGAGAAAGGAGAAAGGACAAGGGGAAGAGAGAGGGGGTTGACCTTTTGAGTGGAGGAGAGGAAAAGGGACACACGGCGGGGCAACAGTGAAGAAAAAGGAGGCAAGGTGGGGATGGGCTGCCCCGCAGGCATGAGGTGGCCTATTTTACCTTTCTTATATATTTACATAATCATACTTTATTTTTTTCTTACTTTTTTCCAATGCCTTTTATCACTCCCTCCCTAAGAGGGGGTTTTCATGGGGTGGGGACGAGAGAAGAGGGGTATGGGAGCTTGGCTTGTGAAAAGCCCCCATCATTAGCCCTCCCCTTTTGGCTAGAGGCATTCATGTCTCTAGCTCTGTTTCTTCTTTCGCTTAGCTGTAGGATCCGATATCGGGTTGCCTTCTGAACTAGCCATTCCATTTGGCCATTGGTGAGATTTCTGGGATATTCATGAGTCTGTAACAGGTCGGAGTGATAACTTGTTCCTTGGAATAGTGTCGGTTGATTAAAGGGGAAGCCCATGGCTTCCAGAACTTTGTGCCAATGTCCTCCTGGATACCAAGTGAAAAATAGGATCATTGTTTGCAGTGTCCGAACAATAAAATTTGCATGCCAAATTGGATAAAATTTGTAACCACTAGTAGCGAGAGGGGAAATGAGCATCTTGGCTCCTGCAAAGACAGAACTGAAAATTATGATTCCCAAGAGTGTACCAAGAATCCACCATATATGGCCATCTTGTTGGTGTGGTGAGCTCAAGTTGTCTTCAGAGTCCTGTTTACTGCCATTAGAAAAAACTGCAAGCATATCATGCTTCTTTTGGGTGTGCTCAAACATGTCAACTTCCTTTACTGATGCTAATAGCAAGCCACCTACCTTGTGGCTTAAATACAAGCGTAATCCACTTACCTTTCTCCAAAGAGAGGATGCACTATTTGTAAAAAGTTGTACCAAATTGCGAAGGAGGTCTTCATTCTTGCATTCTATCAGGTTGTGGAGGAGTTTGGAACATCCTTAAAAGGTTGGCAACATATTGATCATCAAAATTACTATGAACATCCTCACATAAACTGGAGGCATTACCCATCTCCAAGTTTATAACACCCTTTAGTAAACTAGAGGCATTACCCATCTCTAAGTCTATAACACTACACAATAAAGTCTTGCTCGGCTGCCAAGCCTCTGGAAAAATATCCAACTCCAAACCTTAAGTCATACTTACCTCTTCGTTATGGTCCTCATGTGAAACTGCCTTGATGCAAGATTCCTTTAGCTTGCTACACTGTCCTCGGTCCATGCTGGTGCACAGGCTTCCGTTTTCAAAGCCCTCCCCTTTGCTTGATATGTTGCCCACCTTCTGCAAAGCCTTGCTAGCAGGCTGGTCTTCCTCTTCTCTTGTATCTTTCATGCCCTTTGCATTCCTCTTACTCTGACGAGGCCTAATCAACACTTTACACATTCTTACCCTTACTGCCCAATGTTGTCGATTGATCTCTTTGGTGCCTATTTCATTCAAGGTTAAAGATGTACTCACATTTGTAACACAATTTTCTTGGCTTACCTCCCCCACATGGGTAGCATCTTTTGATTCTTTCACCTCTTGTTCCACTGCTTCAGTTCTTCGAATAGTCTTCTTACTTGATCCTTCTTCCGTTACACTCATCTTGACCTCTTCTGCAAGACCAATGATACTTGGTGTGCGGGTACCAATTGGTGGTGGACGTAGGATGATTGTAAGTGGTGATTGTGGTGGTGGTTGCATTGGTGACTGGCGTCGAATTGGTGTGGCCAGATGTGGTTGCACCGCTGGTGGTGTGATTTGAACAGGTGGGATTGGTTGCCTGAGTGGCGGTGGTCTTGCTCTTGGTGGAGAGATCTGATTCTGTCTCCCCCCTCTATTGAAATTCTGCCTCCTCGGGTGTGGGCAGTAGTACATTTCATGGCCATCTTCCCCGTAGTTGTAACAATGATACTCCCTGTTTTGTCGTCATGCTCTTCCAAGGTCTTGATCTCTTTCTTGACTCCTCCCTTGCTGTATTAAGTGGATAGACAAATTCTGCAGTTGGTCAGTAATATGGGCCAACATATCTTGTTGGTCATCTCTTACCCCAAGAGCCGGTGGTGGTGGTATGGTGGTTGTCGTAGTTGCTGGTCGACGCGATGTTCCTGCTTCTGTTGACTCGGTTTCTTTGGCTTTCATTCGCAGCTTCTTGTCTTTAAGGCGAGCAATCTCAACAGCTAACTCGTACGTAGCCGGGAATCTACCTTTCACCTTCTCCTTGAGAAGCGGCCATAAGCCATGCGTGAACCGATCTTTTATTAGGAAATCGGGTGCAGCTTCCCCCCTAGCCAGTGACTCAACCCACCGTTCCCACAAATCCACAAATTTGGACTCATAGGTGGCATATTCTAAAAGACCCTCCTGCTTCAAGTCTCTCAACTTGTCCCACAACTTTTCTGAAGTGGTACCTCCCCCAAAGCGCCTCTTAAAAGCGGTTTTTAAGGGTTCCCAATCATCCTTGGTTGCTTGTGGAAGTGCATTGTACCATGATCTAGCTTCTAGCTTCATGAGATGCTTAAAGATTCTAACCCGGGATTCATCCGTATCTTTGTTGCTCACTACACATGCTACTTCAAAGTCATCTAGGAAGTCTGTTACCAAATCCTCCCCTTTCTTTCCTTTAAATGTTGGAAATGCTACACTTGCCATGATTACTGAGAGAGAGCTAGAAAGACACACTGCTTAACTTGCAAAAGTTTTTTTCTTCCTTACAAGGAGGCGTGTATACCCTCTTATACTAGGACATAGATTAAAACTTCAAACGGTACATTGCCTTGTACCAAAGGTAAGACAAATGGTTGATCTGATGCCAGAACCTCCAAAAACCGCTCCCCACCTGGCATGGTGTCAATGACGTGCTGGTAGTGAGCCTTCAAATCCAGTATTACCTTGATTGAGCGTACACGTGTTGGTATGTGTGATCTGTCTTGAGGTAGGTTGTAGTGATTTATGTGAAGCTTAGAGGTGCTTAGTCACTGTCCAAGCTTGTGGGAGAGGATGGTGTTCTTTCCTGAAACAAACTCATTAGATCCCTAGTTTCTCTAGTGAGAGTGTGAGCCAATGCTTCCGTTATCTGTGCTGCAGCATTAGGTGCGACTTGAAAACTGACTGTGATAATTACCTCGGTGACTTGAGTTACCCGATTCTCAAAGTAGAATAGTGTTGATTCTCTATTGTGTAGAGCTCCTTCCATTTTGTTGTTGTGGGTTGGTTGTAGGTTGCGGACATGGTTTCGACCTTCTCCTTCTTCTTCTTAGCACTTGGCCTATGTATATCCACTGGGTTTGGCGTGTTGGTTGACTCTCCCACTGCAAATCGATTACCGTTACACCTGGCACTTGAGCTTCGATGGAGATGCGGAGTTCGTCTAGTTGTGCTTGGAGCTCTTCTTCTTCTGTCGTCCAATTAGAAAGTCCTGCTAGCCATTCATCCATTCACAATAGTTTAGGGGTTTCAGTCTTGTAAACTGAAGGGTTTCATGAAAAGATCCTCAGTGGGGGCACCAAATGACGGGAGAAAAGCGAACCCCGAACCCCGACGGCCTCTAAAACACCGGGGACCGAATGGCGCGCCTCGAGCCTGTCATGGTAAAGCAAACAGGGGGCACCACCTAGCTTCAACGGCTAGGACGCAAACAACACACCACCATAACAAAGTTTTCATCCAAGAGAGATGGATACTTGGGAGTAATGATGAAGAGGAAAGGGAATGAGATCAAGAGAGAGAGAGAGAGAGAGAGAGAGAGAGAGAGAGAGAGAGAGAGAGAGAGGGTATAGCGGCTTAGTACTTAGGCACCACAAAAGGATGGCGAATCCGCACACCCTTCACACATACACAAGCTCACTCCAAACAAAAGACTAGGTGGCGATTCCGCACACCTCACATGGGCAAAACATTGCAAGAAAACATATTCACAAAACGTCAAGCTTTATTTAGAGAATAAGGCGATGAAATGGGGAGCATAGGGTAGGGGAATGAGAAGGGAGAGCGTGGTAGAGCACATGGCGGATAGGTGGGAGTTGATGGCGAAGACTCGCACGAGGGTTATGGCCATCATCCTTCATTTAGTTTCCCTTCATCTTCCATAGCCCAAGGGTGTAGAGGTCATGCTCAAGACGAGCATGGTGATTGTGGTGATGGTGATGGTGTGGGTGTGTGTGTGCGTGCACTAGGCACACACAGTGCATAGTGTACTCTTTGGTGATGGTGTGTGTCCTTAGTGTGATGGTGAACCCTCTTTATATAGGGGAGGAGGGGGGAGAAATTCTAGAATTTAGAAATGAAGAAATCATTATCTACATAGGCCATGTGACTGTGGGCCCCACTTGTCTGGCTGTGTGTATATGTGCCAGAACAGCAGTCTCATGAGAGAGAGACTAAGAGAGAGAGATAGGTTGATGGAAAAAAGTGAGAGGTGACATGGAGAATAAAGTAATTACAAGAGGGGAGAGAGGGGAGTGTGTTTAGAGGTGAATCTGTGTGCAGATGTGTGTGAACAGAAGAAAAATCAGGTAACCACCGGGTGGGGATGGGTCTGTGGGCACCTTTTTCAGTGAAACTGAGTGTGTGTGAGTGTGGGGGAGGTTATTTAGCTACAAGACAAGAGACATGGTGCCCTTTAGAGAGAGAGGGGGGTATTTGGGTCATGGGATATGATAGGAGAGAGAAAGGGGGGGTGGGGTATACTATTTTGGAAGATAGCATAAGTTGCATGTGAGTTAGGGTGCATTATTGGTGAGTTAGAATGCATTATTGGTGAGAGGTGGGGTAGCTTGAGGGGAGAGAGAAAGGAGAAAGGACAAGGGGAAGAGAGAGGGGGTTGACCTTTTGAGTGGAGGAGAGGAAAAGGGACACACGGCGGGGCAACAATGAAGAAAAAGGAGGCAAGGTGGGGATGGGCTGCCCCGCAGGCATGAGGTGGCCTATTTTACCTTTCTTATATATTTACATAATCATACTTTATTTTTTTCTTACTTTTTTCCAATGCCTTTTATCACTCCCTCCCTAAGAGGGGGTTTTCATGGGGTGGGGACGAGAGAAGAGGGGTATGGGAGCTTGGCTTGTGAAAAGCCCCCATCATTAGCCCTCCCCTTTTGGCTAGAGGCATTCATGTCTCTAGCTCTGTTTCTTCTTCCGCTTAGCTGTAGGATCCGATATCGAGTTGCCTTTTGAACTAGCCATTCCATTTGGCCATTGGTGAGATTTCTGGGATATTCATGAGTCTGTAACAGGTCGGAGTGATAACTTGTTCCTTGGAATAGTGTCGGTTGATTAAAGGGGAAGCCCATGGCTTCCAGAACTTTGTGCCAATGTCCTCCTGGATCCCAAGTGAAAAATAGGACCATTGTTTGCAGTGTCCGAACAATAAAATTTGCATGCCAAATTGGATCAAATTTGTAACCACTAGTAGCGAGAGGGGAAATGAGCATCTTGGCTCCTGCAAAGACAGAACTGAAAATTATGATTCCCAAGAGTGTACCAAGAATCCACCATATATGGCTGCCTTGTTGGTGTGGTGAGCTCAAGTTGTCTTCAGAGTCCTGCTTACTGGCATTAGAAAAAACTGCAAGCATATCATGCTTCTTTTGGGTGTGCTCAAACATGTCAACTTCCTTTACTGATGCTAATAGCAAGCCACCTACCTTGTGGCTTAAATACAAGCGTAATCCACTTACCTTTCTCCAAAGAGAGGATGCACTATTTGTAAAAAGTTGTACCAAATTGCGAAGGAGGTCTTCATTCTTGCATTCTATCAGGCTTTTGTCTATCCATGGCTCCTTAGCTCTTATCTCAATGCTGATCTTCTCTCTATATGTTATAGCGGCTAGCCATAGCCATAGGTCTGATGCATCCCATGCAAACACAATGCTGTGTTGTGGAGGAGTTTGGAACATCCTTAAAAGGTTGGCAACATATTGATCATCAAAATTACTATGAACATCCTCACATAAACTGGAGGCATTACCCATCTCCAAGTTTATAACACCCTTTAGTAAACTAGAGGCATTACCCATCTCTAAGTCTATAACACTACACAATAAAGTCTTGCTCGGGTGCCAAGCCTCTGGAGAAATATCCAACTCCAAACCTTAAGTCATACTTACCTCTTCGTTATGGTCCTCATGTGAAACTGCCTTGATGCAAGATTCCTTTAGCTTGCTACACTGTCCTGGGTCCATGCTGGTGCACAGGCTTCCGTTTTCAAAGCCCTCCCCTTTGCTTGATATTTTGCCCACCTTCTGCAAAGCCTTGCTAGTAGGCTGGTCTTCCTCTTCTCTTGTATCTTTCATGCCCTTTGCATTCCTCTTACTTTGACGAGGCCTAATCAACACTTTACACATTCTTACCCTTACTGCCCAATGTTGTCGATTGATCTCTTTGGTGCCTATTTCATTCAAGGTTAAAGATGTACTCACATTTGTAACACAATTTTCTTGGCTTACCTCCCCCACATGGGTAGCATCTTTTGATTCTTTCACCTCTTGTTCCACTGCTTCAGTTCTTCGAATAGTCTTCTTACTTGATCCTTCTTCCGTTACACTCATCTTGACCTCTTCTGCAAGACCAATGATACTTGGTGTGCGGGTACCAATTGGTGGTGGACGTAGGATGATTGTAAGTGGTGATTGTGGTGGTGGTTGCATTGGTGACTGGCGTCGAATTGGTGTGGCCAGCTGTGGTTGCACCGCTGGTGGTGTGATTTGAACAGGTGGGATTGGTTGCCTGAGTGGCGGTGGTCTTGCTCTTGGTGGAGAGATCTGATTCTGTCTCCCCCCTCTATTGAAATTCTGCCTCCTCGGGTGTGGGCAGTAGTACATTTCATGGCCATCTTCCCCGTAGTTGTAACAATGATACTCCCTGTTTTGTCGTCATGCTCTTCCAAGGTCTTGATCTCTTTCTTGACTCCTCCCTTGCTGTATTAAGTGGACAGACAAATTCTGCAGTTGGTCAGTAATATGGGCCAACATATCTTGTTGGTCATCTCTTACCCCAAGAGCCGGTGGTGGTGGTATGGTGGTTGTCGTAGTTGCTGGTCGACGCGATGTTCCTGCTTCTGTTGACTCGGTTTCTTTGGCTTTCATTCGCAGCTTCTTGTCTTTAAGGCGAGCAATCTCAACGGCTAACTCGTACGTAGCCGGGAATCTACCTTTCACCTTCTCCTTGAGAAGCGGCCATAAGCCATGCGTGAATCGATCTTTTTTTAGGAAATCGGGTGCAGCTTCCCCCCTAGCCAGTGACTCAACCCACCGTTCCCACAAATCCACAAATTTGGACTCATAGGTGGCATATTCTAAAAGACCCTCCTGCTTCAAGTCTCTCAACTTGTCCCACAACTTTTCTGAAGTGGTACCTCCCCCAAAGCGCCTCTTAAAAGCGGTTTTTAAGGGTTCCCAGTCATCCTTGGTTGCTTGTGGAAGTGCATTGTACCATGATCTAGCTTCTAGCTTCATGAGATGCTTAAAGATTCTAACCCGGGATTCATCCGTATCTTTGTTGCTCACTACACATGCTACTTCAAAGTCATCTAGGAAGTCTGTTACCAAATCCTCCCCCTTCTTTCCTTTAAATGTTGGAAATGCTACACTTGCCATGATTACTGAGAGAGAGCTAGAAAGACTAACTGCTTAACTTGCAAAAGTTTTTTTCTTCCTTACAAGGAGGCGTGTATACCCTCTTATACTAGGACATAGATTAAAACTTCAAACGGTACATTGCCTTGTACCAAAGGTAAGACAAATGGTTGATCTGATGCCAGAACCTCCAAAAACCGCTCCCCACCCGGCATGGTGTCAATGACGTGCTGGTAGTGAGCCTTCAAATCCAGTATTACCTTGATTGAGCGTACACGTGTTGGTATGTGTGATCTGTCTTGAGGTAGGTTGTAGTGATTTATGTGAAGCTTAGAGGTGCTTAGTCACTGTCCAAGCTTGTGGGAGAGGATGGTGTTCTTTCCTGAAACAAACTCATTAGATCCCTAGTTTCTCTAGTGAGAGTGTGAGCCAATGCTTCCGTTATCTGTGCTGCAGCATTAGGTGCGACTTGAAAACTGACTGTGATAATTACCTCGGTGACTTGAGTTACCCGATTCTCAAAGTAGAATAGTGTTGATTCTCTATTGTGTAGAGCTCCTTCCATTTTGTTGTTGTGGGTTGGTTGTAGGTTGCGGACATGGTTTCGACCTTCTCCTTCTTCTTCTTAGCACTTGGCCTATGTATATCCACTGGGTTTGGCGTGTTGGTTGACTCTCCCACTGCAAATCGATTACCGTTACACCTGGCACTTGAGCTTCGATGGAGATGCGGAGTTCGTCTAGTTGTGCTTGGAGCTCTTCTTCTTCTGTCGTCCAATTAGAAAGTCCTGCTAGCCATTCATCCATTCACAATAGTTTAGGGGTTTCAGTCTTGTAAACTGAAGGGTTTCATGAAAAGATCCTCAGTGGGGGCACCAAATGACGGGAGAAAAGCGAACCCCGAACCCTGACGGCCTCTAAAACACCGGGGACCGAATGGCGCGCCTCGAGCCTGTCATGGTAAAGCAAACAGGGGGCACCACCTAGCTTCAGCGGCTAGGACGCAAACAACACACCACCATAACAAAGTTTTCATCCAAGAGAGATGGATACTTGGGAGTAATGATGAAGAGGAAAGGGAATGAGATCGATAGAGAGAGAGAGAGAGAGAGAGAGAGAGAGAGAGAGAGAGAGAGAGAGAGAGAGAGAGAGAGAGAGAGGGTATAGCGGCTTAGTACTTAGGCACCACAAAAGGATGGCGAATCCTCACACCCTTCACACATACACAAGCTCACTCCAAACAAAAGACTAGGTGGCGATTCCGCACACCTCACATGGGCAAAACATTGCAAGAAAACATATTCACAAAACGTCAAGCTTTATTTAGAGAATAAGGCGATGAAATGGGGAGCATAGGGTAGGGGAATGAGAAGGGAGAGCGTGGTAGAGCACATGGCGGATAGGTGGGAGTTGATGGCGAAGACTCGCACGAGGGTTATGGCCATCATCCTTCATTTAGTTTCCCTTCATCTTCCATAGCCCAAGGGTGTAGAGGTCATGCTCAAGACGAGCATGGTGATTGTGGTGATGGTGATGGTGTGGGTGTGTGTGTGCGTGCACTAGGCACACACAGTGCATAGTGTACTCTTTGGTGATGGTGTGTGTCCTTAGTGTGATGGTGAACCCTCTTTATATAGGGGAGGAGGGGGGAGAAATTCTAGAATTTAGAAATGAAGAAATCATTATCTACATAGGCCATGTGACTGTGGGCCCCACTTGTCTGGCTGTGTGTATATGTGCCAGAACAGCAGTCTCATGAGAGAGAGACTAAGAGAGAGAGATAGGTTGATGGAAAAAAGTGAGAGGTGACATGGAGAATAAAGTAATTACAAGAGGGGAGAGAGGGGAGTGTGTTTAGAGGTGAATCTGTGTGCAGATGTGTGTGAACAGAAGAAAAATCAGGTAACCACCGGGTGGGGATGGGTCTGTGGGCACCTTTTTCAGTGAAACTGAGTGTGTGTGAGTGTGGGGGAGGTTATTTAGCTACAAGACAAGAGACATGGTGCCCTTTAGAGAGAGAGGGGGGTATTTGGGTCATGGGATATGATAGGAGAGAGAAAGGGGGGGTGGGGTATACTATTTTGGAAGATAGCATAAGTTGCATGTGAGTTAGGGTGCATTATTGGTGAGTTAGAATGCATTATTGGTGAGAGGTGGGGTAGCTTGAGGGGAGAGAGAAAGGAGAAAGGACAAGGGGAAGAGAGAGGGGGTTGACCTTTTGAGTGGAGGAGAGGAAAAGGGACACACGGCGGGGCAACAATGAAGAAAAAGGAGGCAAGGTGGGGATGGGCTGCCCCGCAGGCATGAGGTGGCCTATTTTACCTTTCTTATATATTTACATAATCATACTTTATTTTTTTCTTACTTTTTTCCAATGCCTTTTATCACTCCCTCCCTAAGAGGGGGTTTTCATGGGGTGGGGACGAGAGAAGAGGGGTATGGGAGCTTGGCTTGTGAAAAGCCCCCATCATTAGCCCTCCCCTTTTGGCTAGAGGCATTCATGTCTCTAGCTCTGTTTCTTCTTCCGCTTAGCTGTAGGATCCGATATCGAGTTGCCTTCTGAACTAGCCATTCCATTTGGCCATTGGTGAGATTTCTGGGATATTCATGAGTCTGTAACAGGTCGGAGTGATAACTTGTTCCTTGGAATAGTGTCGGTTGATTAAAGGGGAAGCCCATGGCTTCCAGAACTTTGTGCCAATGTCCTCCTGGATCCCAAGTGAAAAATAGGATCATTGTTTGCAGTGTCCGAACAATAAAATTTGCATGCCAAATTGGATCAAATTTGTAACCACTAGTAGCGAGAGGGGAAATGAGCATCTTGGCTCCTGCAAAGACAGAACTGAAAATTATGATTCCCAAGAGTGTACCAAGAATCCACCATATATGGCTGCCTTGTTGGTGTGGTGAGCTCAAGTTGTCTTCAGAGTCCTGCTTACTGGCATTAGAAAAAACTGCAAGCATATCATGCTTCTTTTGGGTGTGCTCAAACATGTCAACTTCCTTTACTGATGCTAATAGCAAGCCACCTACCTTGGGGCTTAAATACAAGCGTAATCCACTTACCTTTCTCCAAAGAGAGGATGCACTATTTGTAAAAAGTTGTACCAAATTGCGAAGGAGGTCTTCATTCTTGCATTCTATCAGGCTTTTGTCTATCCATGGCTCCTTAGCTCTTATCTCAATGCTGATCTTCTCTCTATATGTTATAGCGGCTAGCCATAGCCATAGGTCTGATGCATCCCATGCAAACACAATGCTGTGTTGTGGAGGAGTTTGGAACATCCTTAAAAGGTTGGCAACATATTGATCATCAAAATTACTATGAACATCCTCACATAAACTGGAGGCATTACCCATCTCCAAGTTTATAACACCCTTTAGTAAACTAGAGGCATTACCCATCTCTAAGTCTATAACACTACACAATAAAGTCTTGCTCGGCTGCCAAGCCTCTGGAGAAATATCCAACTCCAAACCTTAAGTCATACTTACCTCTTCGTTATGGTCCTCATGTGAAACTGCCTTGATGCAAGATTCCTTTAGCTTGCTACACTGTCCTGGGTCCATGCTGGTGCACAGGCTTCCGTTTTCAAAGCCCTCCCCTTTGCTTGATATTTTGCCCACCTTCTGCAAAGCCTTGCTAGTAGGCTGGTCTTCCTCTTCTCTTGTATCTTTCATGCCCTTTGCATTCCTCTTACTTTGACGAGGCCTAATCAACACTTTACACATTCTTACCCTTACTGCCCAATGTTGTCGATTGATCTCTTTGGTGCCTATTTCATTCAAGGTTAAAGATGTACTCACATTTGTAACACAATTTTCTTGGCTTACCTCCCCCACATGGGTAGCATCTTTTGATTCTTTCACCTCTTGTTCCACTGCTTCAGTTCTTCGAATAGTCTTCTTACTTGATCCTTCTTCCGTTACACTCATCTTGACCTCTTCTGCAAGACCAATGATACTTGGTGTGCGGGTACCAATTGGTGGTGGACGTAGGATGATTGTAAGTGGTGATTGTGGTGGTGGTTGCATTGGTGACTGGCGTCGAATTGGTGTGGCCAGCTGTGGTTGCACCGCTGGTGGTGTGATTTGAACAGGTGGGATTGGTTGCCTGAGTGGCGGTGGTCTTGCTCTTGGTGGAGAGATCTGATTCTGTCTCCCCCCTCTATTGAAATTCTGCCTCCTCGGGTGTGGGCAGTAGTACATTTCATGGCCATCTTCCCCGTAGTTGTAACAATGATACTCCCTGTTTTGTCGTCATGCTCTTCCAAGGTCTTGATCTCTTTCTTGACTCCTCCCTTGCTGTATTAAGTGGACAGACAAATTCTGCAGTTGGTCAGTAATATGGGCCAACATATCTTGTTGGTCATCTCTTACCCCAAGAGCCGGTGGTGGTGGTATGGTGGTTGTCGTAGTTGCTGGTCGACGCGATGTTCCTGCTTCTGTTGACTCGGTTTCTTTGGCTTTCATTCGCAGCTTCTTGTCTTTAAGGCGAGCAATCTCAACGGCTAACTCGTACGTAGCCGGGAATCTACCTTTCACCTTCTCCTTGAGAAGCGGCCATAAGCCATGCGTGAATCGATCTTTTTTTAGGAAATCGGGTGCAGCTTCCCCCCTAGCCAGTGACTCAACCCACCGTTCCCACAAATCCACAAATTTGGACTCATAGGTGGCATATTCTAAAAGACCCTCCTGCTTCAAGTCTCTCAACTTGTCCCACAACTTTTCTGAAGTGGTACCTCCCCCAAAGCGCCTCTTAAAAGCGGTTTTTAAGGGTTCCCAGTCATCCTTGGTTGCTTGTGGAAGTGCATTGTACCATGATCTAGCTTCTAGCTTCATGAGATGCTTAAAGATTCTAACCCGGGATTCATCCGTATCTTTGTTGCTCACTACACATGCTACTTCAAAGTCATCTAGGAAGTCTGTTACCAAATCCTCCCCCTTCTTTCCTTTAAATGTTGGAAATGCTACACTTGCCATGATTACTGAGAGAGAGCTAGAAAGACTAACTGCTTAACTTGCAAAAGTTTTTTTCTTCCTTACAAGGAGGCGTGTATACCCTCTTATACTAGGACATAGATTAAAACTTCAAACGGTACATTGCCTTGTACCAAAGGTAAGACAAATGGTTGATCTGATGCCAGAACCTCCAAAAACCGCTCCCCACCCGGCATGGTGTCAATGACGTGCTGGTAGTGAGCCTTCAAATCCAGTATTACCTTGATTGAGCGTACACGTGTTGGTATGTGTGATCTGTCTTGAGGTAGGTTGTAGTGATTTATGTGAAGCTTAGAGGTGCTTAGTCACTGTCCAAGCTTGTGGGAGAGGATGGTGTTCTTTCCTGAAACAAACTCATTAGATCCCTAGTTTCTCTAGTGAGAGTGTGAGCCAATGCTTCCGTTATCTGTGCTGCAGCATTAGGTGCGACTTGAAAACTGACTGTGATAATTACCTCGGTGACTTGAGTTACCCGATTCTCAAAGTAGAATAGTGTTGATTCTCTATTGTGTAGAGCTCCTTCCATTTTGTTGTTGTGGGTTGGTTGTAGGTTGCGGACATGGTTTCGACCTTCTCCTTCTTCTTCTTAGCACTTGGCCTATGTATATCCACTGGGTTTGGCGTGTTGGTTGACTCTCCCACTGCAAATCGATTACCGTTACGCCTGGCACTTGAGCTTCGATGGAGATGCGGAGTTCGTCTAGTTGTGCTTGGAGCTCTTCTTCTTCTGTCGTCCGATTAGCAAATCCTGCTAGCCATTCATCCATTCACAATAGTTTAGGGGTCTCAGTCTTGTAAACTGAAGGGTTTCATGAAAAGATCCTCAGTGGGGGCACCAAATGACGGGAGAAAAGCGAACCCCGAACCCCGACGGCCTCTAAAACACCGGGGACCGAATGGCGCGCCTCGAGCCTGTCATGGTAAAGCAAACAGGGGGCACCACCTAGCTTCAGCGGCTAGGACGCAAACAACACACCACCATAACAAAGTTTTCATCCAAGAGAGATGGATACTTGGGAGTAATGATGAAGAGGAAAGGGAATTAGATCGAGAGAGAGAGAGAGAGAGAGAGAGAGAGAGAGAGAGAGAGAGAGAGAGAGAGGGTATAGCGGCTTAGTACTTAGGCACCACAAAAGGATGGCGAATCCGCACACCCTTCACACGTACACAAGCTCACTCCAAACAAAAGACTAGGTGGCGATTCCGCACACCTCACATGGGCAAAACATTGCAAGAAAATGTATTCACAAAACCTCAAGCTTTATTTAGAGAATAAGGCGATGAAATGGGGAGCATAGGGTAGGGGAATGAGAAGGGAGAGCGTGGTAGAGCACATGGCGGATAGGTGGGAGTTGATGGCGAAGACTCGCACGAGGGTTATGGCCATCATCCTTCATTTAGTTTCCCTTCATCTTCCATAGCCCAAGGGTGTAGAGGTCATGCTCAAGACGAGCATGGTGATTGCGGTGATGGTGATGGTGTGGGTGTGTGTGTGTGCACTAAGCACACACAGTGCATAGTGTACTCTTTGGTGATGGTGTGTGTCCTTAGTGTGATGGTGAACCCTGTTTATATAGGGGAGGAGGGTGGAGAAATTCTAGAATTTAGAAATGAAGAAATCATTATCTACATAGGCCATGTGACTGTGGGCCCCACTTGTCTGGCTGTGTGTATATGTGCCAGAACAGCAGTCTCATGAGAGAGAGACTAAGAGAGAGAGATAGGTTGATGAAAAAAAGTGAGAGGTGACATGGAGAATAAAGTAATTACAAGAGGGGAGAGAGGGGAGTGTGTTTAGAGGTGAATCTGTGTGCAGATGTGTGTGAACAGAAGAAAAATCAGGTAACCACCGGGTGGGGATGGGTCTGTGGGCACCTTTTTCAGTGAAACTGAGTGTGTGTGAGTGTGGGGGAGGTTATTTAGCTACAAGACAAGAGACATGGTGCCCTTTAGAGAGAGAGGGGGGTATTTGGGTCATGGGATATGATAGGAGAGAGAAAGGGGGGGTGGGGTATACTATTTTGGAAGATAGCATAAGTTGCATGTGAGTTAGGGTGCATTATTGGTGAGTTAGAATGCATTATTGGTGAGAGGTGGGGTAGCTTGAGGGGAGAGAGAAAGGAGAAAGGACAAGGGGAAGAGAGAGGGGGTTGACCTTTTGAGTGGAGGAGAGGAAAAGGGACACACGGCGGGGCAACAGTGAAGAAAAAGGAGGCAAGGTGGGGATGGGCTGCCCCGCAGGCATGAGGTGGCCTATTTTACCTTTCTTATATATTTACATAATCATACTTTATTTTTTTCTTACTTTTTTCCAATGCCTTTTATCACTCCCTCCAAAAGAGGGGGTTTTCATGGGGTGGGGACGAGAGAAGAGGGGTATGGGAGCTTGGCTTGTGAAAAGCCCCCATCACCACCATATGTGAAACTTAGCAAACAAGATTGTCGTGTGTCTGAGGAAGAAGAGGCTGAAATGGATAAGATTCCATATGCGTCTGCAGTGGGTAGTTTGATGTATGCAATGATTGCTACTCGCCCAGACATTGCATTTGCAGTGGGAGTAGTAAGTCGATACATGTCAAACCCAGGCAAGAAACATTGGGAGGCAGTGAAAGGAATATTGAGATACTTGAAAGCTACAAAGAGTATGCGCATATGCTATGGGAGTCAGGAGCTAAGTGTAAAGGGTTTTACAGACTCAGATTATGCAGGTGACTTAGACAACCGAAGGTCTACGTCAGGGTATGTCTTTACATTGGCTGGTGGAGCAGTATCATGGCGTTCTAGATTACAAGATTGTGTTACTCAGTCTACTACAGAGGCTGAATATGTTGCAGCATCAAAGGCATGCAAAGAATCAATTTGGCTTAATCGACTAGTAATAGATTTGGGAATCAAAGAAGAGATGCCTGTGTTATATTGTGATAGTCAAAGTGCTATACAATTGGCTCGCAATCCAGTTTATCACTCAAAGACAAAGCATGTGGATGTGAAGTATCATTTCATCAGGGAAATGCTTGAGGATAAGCAACTTCAGCTTGTCAAAGTTCACACCATAGAAAATCCTATTGATCTACTTACAAAAGGACTTCCCTCAGAGAGCTTTGCGCATTTTCGCAAGCAGTTAGGTGTAGGGTAGTACATCACTTCTCTACATCTCTTGTATATTAGCTTGTATAGTAGCTTCTCTCACACTTAAAGTACCACATTGGACTTTAAGTGGGAGGTTGTTGGTGTATAAAGCTCAATGTGGTCGCCCAGGTAAGTGGGCGGGCCGCCAGGTATGTACACATATTCTTTTGTAAAAACCTAATAAGAACTCACTATGCTCTACACATTATAGTAGAGAGAGTTCACCATATCGTCGTGCTCTTCTTAGCGCACTGTCTCTCGCGTCGCACTTCCGCTCGTACTCCTTCACCTTTACCAGTAAATACTTCTACATCTTGCAATGATTCCCTTCCTCCATACAAGGTTTCCTTGACCTTTAAAGGAGCTACCAATGCATCCAACTTGTCTCTAGCCAACTCATCAGCTTCTTTATTTTGCTCTCGAGGAAAATGCTTAAACTGTATCTTCTCAAACTCATGCAAAAGCTTCTTGATGCCATAGAACCACTTCTTCAAATTGTCTTTCTTAACATTCCACAAACCAAGCAACTGATTCATGACTAGCATCGCATCCCCTTTTGCAACAATGACCCTCTTCAATCCAAACTCAACACACTGCTTCTCCAAGGAAAAGCGTGATACTCGGTCTCATTGTTACTTTCAGCTTCATCAAGATCGTAAGCGCTAGAAAAGATTGTATCGCCTTTTGGGTTCTTAATGACTACCCCACCACTTGCCTTTTGAAGAACTTTCCTGTATGCACCATCAAACATCATGTATACGCATCCGTAATATCTACTTCCTCTTCATGATCATCCTTGTCAACCCTTGGGTAAGATGGAAGATCCCCTCCCTTGTGTACCACTATGTCCGCTAGGTGAGCTTTAACAAAATGATCCACTTTAAACTCAAACTCATACTCTTGAAGCTCCAAAGTCCACTTTAAGGTGCACTTGCTAGGCTTCAAATGTTGTACTACATCCGGCAAAGGTTTTGATGTGGTAAGCACATAGAATTTTTGGGCAACAGATATGTTTTGAACTTGCGACAGCAAGAACCACGGTGAATCCCCACTGTTCCATTTCCATGTAGGAGAACTCGCTTACATTATTCATCTTGCTCTCAAATTAGACTAGATTGAAGTTCCTTCCCTGTTTTTGTAAGATAACCGACCCAAAAGCTACTGCCCCACACCAATAGATACATAGAAAGCCGATTGCAAGTTGGGAGGACTCACTGTTCGTAAAGCACACAATATGTCCTTGATACCATGAAAAGCCTGTTGCATGTTTTGATTCCACTCAAACCCTTGAACTCTTTGACTCAATTTCTGGAGAGGATACACATACCGACATAACATCCAAAAAAACGTGACAAGTATCTGAGCTTATGCACAAATGATGCCAAATCCTTTGTGTTGCTGGGTGGATCCATAAGCAACAAAGCCTTAACTTTGTCTAGGTCAGATTCTATTCCAATTGGGGAAACCACATGTCCTAGCAAATGGACTCTGGCATGATCAAACTTGTACACTTCTTTGGGTTGAGTTACCACCCTCTAGTTGAAGCCTTTCAAAACTCAACTTCAGCTTCTCCAAATGTGTGACCTTGGAGCTATAACATCCAATGACTTCCATGAAAACTCGAATGAGCTTACCCAAGTAGGGACCAAACACTCTGTTATCCATCCTTGTAAGGTAGCATATGCATTAACTAGCCCAAAAGGCATTATTTTGTAGGCAAAACAACCCCAAGGAGTAATGACGGTCATCTTCAATCGATCTTCAATCACTATCAAGATATGAAAGTAGCCAAAAAATCCATCCATGATTGAGTAACGTTCATGACCTGCAACCTGATTGAGGATTTCATCTAGGAAGGGTAGTGGATAATGATTCCTTTTTGTGGTAGCATTCAAAGGTTTGAAATCAGAACATATCCTAAATCTTTCGTTCTTCTTGGGCACATAACAACTGGAGAGACCCATTCAGATTCCTCTACTCGAAAGATGAAATCTGCTTCCAAAAGCTTCATCACCTCTTCACGAAGTGCCCTCTCATGAATGACCCCCAACCTCCTAAGCTTTTGAACCTTTGGCTTGGCACCTTCTTTTAGATTGATTCTATGCTCGACTTCTTTAGCTCCTTGCAACTCCGTATATTCAATGCGAATAGCTTTGGGAAACTCCGTGAACATGTCCTCATACTCCTTCTTTTGTTTCTCTGTCAAGTCCTCTCCTAGCATGCTCCTTGCGTTCACTTTGGCAGGCTCTACAACTACTTCTGTATTATTCTTCTCCTCCTTGACCTTCACATCATGCATCGATGCTTCCTTTTCAACACTTAACCCAAATAGATCAGGACATAATTGCATCAAGCCTTCCTCTATACTTTCTTCTGATGATGTAGACGAAGCATCACTATCATTTGATGTAGTTTCTGTCAAATTCATATCTTGCATATCCAATAGGGGCTCTGTACGGCTCTCATGTGTCTTCATGTTGTAGACAATGGTCCTTCCTTTCTCTTGGTCAGGGATGGTGATCAAGGCCGTGCCCCAATCCTGCTTAGCACAGAGGGTTATAAGCATGGCCTCCCTAAAATGATCGGATAAGCATTCTCACCCACTTGCATCACATAACGATCAACCAAGCACTCGATCCCCAAGACTTTTATCTTCACATCTTTAGCTATCCCAAGACACCTTGCCTTTTTGTGGTTGGCCATCCTCATATGGATAGAAGCATTCACTGACATCTTGACTAATGCTTCCTTCATGATAGCCTCAGTCATGACACACACCTGGGCACCATCATCCACATATGCTTGCACTTCCGTCTTCTTTCCCAACATAGCTTCAACTATTGGCACCATATCCACCGGGTGACCGATCCTCAAGGATGACACCATGCTTTGATGCTTTTACTTTTTGGAAGGAAGTTGCATACTCACACACTTGGTCCACTGCCTCCTCAATTTAGCATTCAAAGCCACCAATTGACCATGCCTTTTGATTTCGTATGTCATCGACAACATCATAGTCCTCAACACCTTGGCCAAGGGGGTAGTCCTTTGGACCTATTTTTGTTCTTCGTCACCTCTTGCGACTCTCTGGTTTGTCTTCTACCTTAACCTTTCCTTTCCTTGCTCTTGTTTCTCTCTCTTCTTCTGTCTCTTTCTCCCTATCATGCCTAGTTCTCTCGTTGGCCAAAACATCCACATCTTGATGCTCAAGGGTAATGGTATTAATAGCCCTACCTTCTCTATTTTCAGGAAACGGTTGTGGTTGTTGTTGCAGCGGTGGTGCTTCTAGTGCCCGCTCTTGATGATTTTCTTCTATTCTCCCTCAACCATGTCCATATAAGGGGTATATCCCTCCTCTCTCTCTTGGTGGTTCAAGACAATCAGGGGTGTAGTGACGCTCTTCAACACAATTGTAGCATCTGCCTTGTAGCCTTCATCCCCTACCTCTCCCAGCTGGCCGCTCTTCTCTTTGGTTCCTATTCATTATGTTAATTCTTAATTCTTGCAACTGACCAGCAAGATCATGCAAAACCCGAGCCATAATGGGACGCGGACCTTGAACCACTCGCTTGACTCTATCATTCGCTACCACAGGGACCATTGGTTGCACCACAATTGGCTCAACATGTGTCATGCCTTGCTCCCACCTTCTCTTGATATTCTTGCTCTTGGCCTTGGAAATTTCCACAGCACTTGAAAATGTAGTAGGCTCCTCTTGATCGAATTTCTCCCTTACATTTGGATGGAGACCATCCATAAACTGGCGCACTTTAAAGAAACCCCCTGGAGGTACTTGGGATGCCACCTCTGATTGCACCCAAAGTCTTTTGAAGTGTTGCAAAGACTCTTTAAATTTAGCATGAACATCTTGCTACAAACCTCTCAATTTTGTTGCTGCTTTTGTTGTGGTTAGCTTCTTTCCAAACCTGTAAAAAATCACCTGCTTCACCTGCTTCCATGTTTGCTTTTTGTCTTCCTATAAACCTTCAAACCACTCGTGAGCTTCTCCTTTGAGTGCAAGAGGAAATACATGGAACTTTGCTTCATCATTCACAATATGCATACCAAGTGTATGCCACTTGAAGTCCGCAATCCAGTCCTTCACATCCTCCTTCCTTGTGAACACTCGCCGACTATATGCCATCGATTCTCCCTTGCATAGGTAACTCCACAAAAGTTGAAGTCTTGCACCTCAAAAAACCACCACTTTTCTTCAATGATGTTCAGACTTCACAGCAAAACCGCTTCTACTGGGTGCACAATTGACAAAATTTTCACTCCCCAGTGGGATCGCCAAAGGATGATGGAGCAAAAGACACTGCGCACGCACTCACACACGCAGACAACTCAAAAACACTGAAGGAATTTACTTAAATTCCATCTCACACACACCACCACTCAAGAGCTCAATAAAAATACTACCCACAAGCTCAATTCAAACTCCAAACGCCTCGACCTACAAGCCCTTGATTGCCCGCAGACACTACAAGGAGAGTCGAGTTGATCAACACTTGAAATCACACTTGATGGTGAAAAAAATATACAAGAAAACCATAAAAACTCAAAAAATACAACCAAAAAAGGCCTCTCTCAAACCATTGCAAAGCCTGCACCAAACTCCACTTTGTTGGACTCTTTGGAGTAGTGCCAACCCTAATGGCACCGATACAAGGTCACATAGTCTTGGAGAAAGCCGTACATTCTACTCTCAATTCTAAACACACATCCATGGAAACCTCAGAACTTCCATAGACTCTCTCAAGTGCAAAATTGAAGAGAGAAATCTCTCATTCACTCCTCCATACACTCGAAAACAGGACGCGAACGTGACGGGACTGCACTAGACCACCTGTAGGAACCCTGCTTCCTCCCACACACAAAGAGGTAAAAGTGTTAATATTGATCCTCAAAAGTTCTCCCTCAACCTGTACCATCACGGCACCGTGAGTGATGTGGCTTTTTGAAGACTTTTCACACCCTTTTTGATAAAATTTTGACCTTTTTTGGCCTAGTTTGGCTAATTTTGATCCCTCGCGGGCATTTTTCGCGGGAAAAATCCCAAACGGACTCCAAAATTCACCAAATTTTTTGTGCTTGATCCTTGATACCAAAGGCACTTTTCTACATCTCCATAATTTATTTTTGACCACTTCTAGGGTGTGCATGCATCACCGCAGATCAGGCACTGCAAATAGACACTTACCGCTGTGCCAAAATTCTCGGGCGGGTTGAGGGTGACCACACTTCCTACTTGCATTATTTAAATTCTAGAAAGGTTTAACACATTTCCTAGAATCAAAAGAAGCCACTTGGAACCATATCCAAGGCCCTGATACCATATCGAGGCATGTACATGTACCCGACTGCATACGAGGATGTGCATGTTTAGAGGGAGTGGATGTTGTGCTGTGACATGTACATAGTGGGGAATGAATGTTACAAGATCTATCTTGCAACCTTTTAGATACATAAGTATATTTCCTATAATGTACATATGCATATCTAAGTATAATATAAGCTTTCTATCTTATCCTATTATTTATCTCAAGGGTAACATATTCTTACTTTACTATCAAAAAAGTACTACGGGAAAAGCGTCAATAGCTCTGCCTCTTTAACTTGGGATAAAAAGCATTGGTTCTTTCTTTCTACTATCTCATTATCATCTCAGACCCTTGCTAGATCCTATATCTAGGGCAAATTCCAATATATATATATTCTATATATTTTTCTTATATTTCTTTTTAATAGCTACAAGGAAGGAATCAAATCCTAGTGGGACACTAGCTTGCATGATTTTCAAAGACACACCTATTTTAATGCATTATTACAAGCATGTTTACAAAAGTTTGTCAAGGAGCAATGTCATTCTTTTATATTGCATGAAGTGTCCATTGGAATCAAATGAAAATCTAGGCTAAGGGGATCACAAGAAGATTTTTGCTGCCAAAAATGTATCCTATTTTGATGATTTTTTAACACAAAGTTCCAATTCGAATTGGAAAACGTTGGTGCAGCCAAAGTGTGTTGTCTCTAGAAGGTGGCATGGGCAGATATATGCAAGCGAGCAGAAGCATGGCAAAGGGCTGGAGCAGCTAGGAGAAGTATTGGATGATAGGTAGCAGCGGAATTGTATGCCTGATGTGGCTTATAGACCAAGGAAGGCTCCATGAGGGGTTAATTTGGGTAGCAGATGAAGGAGATGCAAAGGGGCAGCTTTTGGGGCCAGGAATGAAGAGCTTGAAGTGCTTAAGGAGCAGGTCCAGACGGCTCATCAAATCGAGCTACGGAGCCCAAGTTATTGAAGGTTGAAGTTTCAATGAATTAAAGATTCTTGCCGGACAGGGCAGCTGGAGACAGGTGATCCAAGTGGAAGTCGAGCTACAAGCGTGTAGAGCTCAATTCATGGAGCCTACCCGTCTTTTCAGATTGCGGATCAGAGCTATGGTTTGCGTTTTATGGCCAATTGAATTTTTTCCGAGGGCCGAGTCTGAGCCCACTTGGTTGCATTGAAGGGCGTGCCATCTGGCATCTTTGGGGCCTTGTCAAAGTTCTCGATGATAGTGTACAGCATGTGGAGTTAGCATGAAGTCACGGCACGTGATTCAGATCTTCGAGCACTGAGTTATGGCTTGGGAAAACCTAGGACAGATGAAGACAAAGTGTTTGTAGATGATTTTTCAAGTTTTTGGTCGCCTTGGATAGCGAGCTCCGGGGAGTCGGAATGTAGTGGGGCTTGCACGACTTGGGAGCCAATACAATAGAGATCCGACTTGGCTTTGCGGTTTGAAGATCCAACTCCGGGGCAGTAAAGTAAAGCCTGTAGAAGAAGGCTGGGAAAAAAAACGTTTTTTTAAATAAAGTGGGAGGTTTTTTTGAAGAAGTTTAGGGAGCCCCAAGGGCTATTGCCTCATGAGCTTCCACGTGGCCGGAACTTATCCCAGATGCACAATGGGCGGCTTGGATGTTGCAGTATATAATCAGGGCCTTGAGCCCTCTAATGGACACAAGGGAAGAGAGAGGGGAGATCTCTCCTCGTTGGCTATGGTGCGCGAGCCTGGCGGCCCTGCTGGGCGCTTCGCGTGGCACATTGGGGCGGTTTTGCCTCGTGGTGATGGTGCGGTGGTGCGCCCGCGTGCATGAGAAAGCGGCCGGCAGCCGTTTGACAGTGATGACATGGCAGGTCCGCGCTAGCGGTGAGTCCCGTGGCTCCGTTGGGGCCCCCCAAATTTTTGAAGGAAGAAGGGAGGGTAATAGCGACCTCGCTATTGCCTCCCCCCCTCATGGAAGAACTTGATCCCGTAGTGAAGGGAAGGCGAGGCAGAGAACGTCCAAGGATCTAGCAAGGGAGATCAAGCAAAGCCAAAGAGAGAATTCAAAAGCCGAAGAGGAGCAAGTCGGGTGGCCAAATTGAGAGGCTAAAGGAGTCAAAATGTGTACACCATACAATTGTTTCCAAAATTGAACTATGCCAGATGCAAGCAATGCAAAAAAATTCCAAAAAAAGCTCTAAGTGAAGTACACGGGAGGAGAAGCACACCCATCATTTCTTTTTTGAGTCTCCTAGACACACTCTTATAAAAGGAGATAAACGTTCATTTTTTGGGGTCTTTGACCAAGGTGGGCTTTTTTGCCTGAGTGTGTGATTGAAAGTTGCAAGTCTGGGTAGTGCAAAGCTTGCCATTGAAGCTGCATACTTGATTGTACTATTTCCCTATGCAATAATACCACATATTGCCCCCTATTTCTTGTGTTGCTTCTCCCCATTCCCCTCCTTTTCTCTCGCTCTTTGTGTATTGGCCATTGTTTGCAGAGGGTTTGCCTGCAGCTTGAAAGGTGCTACCAAGAGGGTAGAATAGGGGTGTTTTGTGAGTCGAAAAGGGTGAGTTAAGTAGTGTGGGTGCATTTGTGCTGCAAGGTGTTTTTTGCAAGGTGTGAGATAGTTGTTCTGTGTGCTAAAGTGGAGTTGTTAGTGCAAATTAGTCAATGTGAAGGTGTTATTTGAGAGGTTAGGGGTGCTGTGGACTTCCTGGGCTATAGAGAGGTAGATATTTTGTGTGCTGGGTGTGTTCCCTATTCCCCCTCTCCAACATATATAAAATGGGAGTTGTAACTAATGAGGTGAAATTTTTTCCCCTATTTTTTAATCTTTATTTGGATCCACGGTTGAGGAGAAATGATGAAAATGGTAGACCCTAGTCTGCCCACATCATGCATGCACAACTCATTTTAAACTTTCAAAGTTTTTGTTCACACTGACTCTTCTCTTTCTTGTGTAACCCTTGGGGGTTTCCTTCACCTATAAAAGGGGAACTCTTCTTCCTCGAATATCATTAATGAGGGAGTGAGAGTAGTAATGCCTAATTATACTTAGCCATAAACATAATCCTAAGCCTACATTTACTCCTAGAGGAAGACTAGCCAATCTTGTAGGCTATCCTTGGAAGATAAACTGTAATCAAAGAAGGACTTGAACTTGGTGCTTCAATCAAGGTTTGAAGTATTCCCTCTTCTTCTCTCTCCATAAAAAATGGTGAATAACTTTCGAAGGGTTTGTCAAGTAAGATGTGTTCTAATTTGATAATTTGTTGAATTCTTGTTGTTTTCTTTTTCATCTCTAATCCAACATAAATCTCTAATTGCATCTCTCTCTCTAACCAAACCTATCTCTCTCACATTAGAAATTCATTCTCTCTACAAATTCTAGGTTCTCCTTGCTACATGTACATCTCTCCCTGTAGCATCCTTATTGCCTACGGGCAAGAATAGGGCTTGGGAGGAAAATTCTCTTTCCTTCACCTCTCTCATATCTACATTTTGCACATACTAGAGTTATCCTAGATGAATAATACACATAATGTGAATTTCAATTGATTCCACTTTGTGCGATCTATTGCAATTAACGTATGGTGTAACATTTAATGGCTTAGTAACTTGTGTGTAGTGGAAAATAGAATGAACATAGTGAGAATTTCATTAGAATAGATTGCTAATGAGCATAACAAGAGTGCTTGGCTAGAGAGAGCAACAAAAATCATAACACCTAGGTAGATAGGCATGAACAACACCTTAAAAGAGAGTGAAATTAAGCTATTGACAGCAGTTGAGGACCGGATTTACATGGAGCTGATCCCCCCTCCAAAAGGCTTTGTATTATAGGTTTCCCCTATCAAAGGAGACATTTTACAATACAATTCTTTGTGTTACTTCAATAACTACCTAGTGCAATGAAGATGGAAGCTTCAAGCACTAAGCAAACACTCATAAAACACAACATCATTTCCCTCACAATCTTAGACCCAAGATCTCACACACCTTCGAAGATGGTGAGAGCTAGCGGGGTATGAGAGGAGATTGAGAGAAAGAAGGAGTAGTCTTACGAGAAAGAAGTACATATCCTCACATAATCACTCATAATAGCTTAGCATAGCTTAGTAATTAGCATGGTAGAAGAGATGAGCATGCCTTGAAACTTGACTCTTGGTTGGATTTGCATCACAAAGCCAAGAGTTGTTGGTGTAGGCATCCCTTCTCACAAGCTTGCAGTAAATGATGAGCTTTCCATTAAAGCTTGAGAAGGAGAGATAGAGTCTTCTTACTTCACACATGAGCTAGTGTGAGTGTGTGGAATAATGCCTTCGAAAAATCAGCCCCCTCTCTCTCTCTTGGTCGACCCCTCTTGCTAAATCCTCATGCTGGCACCTCATTGGACCTCTCCAAGCTTACCCAATGAAAATTGAGAAGCATAAGTAATAGCCTTGTGACATGTGTCCCTCTTTCCCCCTTGTGAGAGCTTTAGGTAATTAAATAATGCTAATAGGAAGCACGCAAGCCATTGGGCTGTTGAATGCTCATTGGACCCCTTGGGAGACTGTCCAATAGTCTTCTAGAGAGCTTAATTCTTATTGGTTCTTTTATTAAGTGTTTTTAATTGAATTAAACTAGATTTACTCTAGCTTAATTCTCATTGGTCTACCTCTATGACCATCCAATAGGATTTGAGTGCACCTTGTGGGAAATTGGCCTAGGGAGCTGACATGTGTCCCTCATTCCCTTTGTTTAAAGGGAGCTTGTGAGTGATTGTGTGTGTTTCTCTCGCATTCCCTACTTACACGGCTCGCCCCCTCCTATGTAGGAGTCTTGAAGACTTTTTGGCACACTCACTAAGCATCCAATTTTACTAAGCTTGACCATTGGACACAACCTTTGAATTTTGGAACGTTTAGCATTTTGGAAGTCTTAATGGGCTGAACCTTAGGGTATTTAAAGCCCATTGTTGCACATTTCTCGTTTGCAGATGCCCCCCTTCCCCCCCTTTGAATCCGTATTTTCCTTCCTTTGGATCTCTACTGTGGCCTGCTTTTTCTCCCCTAGCACTTCCCCATATTAAATGATCAGTTTAACATGAGATAATCATTTAGGAGAACTATATAGTAGTTATTATGACATTACCTCTCTCTTGAAATCATAGTCGTCCTCGACTATGGGGTAGAGAAGATAAAGCCTATTCATTAGTCCTTTTTCTAGCGGGTAGAGGATCCCTATCTTACCCTACGACATCATTCTAGAATGGATGACTAATCCATTTGGCGCTTGAGAGCCTAAACTGCCGCAAGCATGTCTGCACATTAGTCCTATCAATCTTCCATAGTAGAGTGACAAGCTCTACTTGGTGTTTGGAAGACGTTGTCCCCGCAAACTTGATTCTAAGCATGCATACTACTTCACATTTGTGCACCATAAATAAAAAGAGAGTCTTATAAGACAAAAACTTTGTTCACTTTAAACATTTGTACATTTTCTTACTCTAGGGAAGCATTATAAGCATTGACAAGGTTTAGGTTATCCTTTAATTGTATGCATTGCATCCCTCTAGCATCTTCAAAAGGATAATTCTTAAACTTAATAAGATACCGTCGGATAGTCTTACCGCCTCTAATACCTTGTCTTTATGTCATAGAATGGACTCGGGCTGCAACACCTCTTCTTGGTCCTTGATCTCCGATGGGTCTTCAATGGTTTGTTCTTGAGGTGGCTCTCCTTTGTAAGGCTTAAGTAGGCTCACATAGAAATCATTGTGTATGAGCCAATGGTGGCTGGGCAACTTGAGTTGATAGGCCATCTCATTGATTGGTCTAAAAATCTGGAAGGGACCATAGTACCTTTTGGTGTCCCGTAGGATTCTTGCCCGTCGTGTGTCTTAATAGAGCCTTGGGAAATTTAAGTAAGACCCAATCATTTTCTTGAAAGGCTTGGTCTCTTCTGTTCTCTGCAGTAGCCTTTTGCCTTTGCCGTGAGATAGAGATAGCATCCTTAATATTTTGGAAATATTCTTGTAGGTCTCGGCAATACTCATCTACAGTGAAGATCTTTCCATGTACCTTAAGTAGCAGGGGACTTTTTGATCTTCCCTCAATTACCTCAAAAGGTGCTTTTTCCCGTGGAAATATGTACTATGTTATTGTAGGCATACTCCACTAAGGGTAAGTAGTTCTCCCATTGGGACCTTTAATCTACTTTTGTTACATAGGATTTTAGTAGATCAAGAATTGTTAGGTTAGCTATTTCACTTTGGCCATCCATTTGCGGGTGATAGGCCGAAGAGAAGTTTAGCCTTGTCCCTAAATTCTCAAAGAGACCCTTCTAGAAATCACTGGTCATTTTAGGATCTCTATCCGACACTATGGACATTGGCAAGCCATGGTACTTGAAGATTTGTGATATGAAGAGGGTTGCCATTTGATGGGCTTTGATAGTCTTTTGTGTAAAGAAAGAGGATGCAAGAGAGCTACACAAGCACACACCACACAGAGATGGAAAGCTTCTTCTTCTTCTCACAGAAAAGAGAGTACAAAATGACTAAGTGCTAAAACTGAAAAGTAGCACATATGTACATGCGGTCACTAAGTGTGAACACGCTAGAAGCGTACTAGCCTGGCACTATAAGTGTAGTCCACAGCTGTAGAATCACTAGCAGAGATCCTCCGTGTCGGTCACCTAACGCGCCAGTGAGTAAATGTCGTAAACAGCCAAGACCCATAGTGGATGCCAGCTCAAGATGTAGAGCTCGACATCTCAACACTCCCCCTCGAGCTCTGCATGTCGCAGAGTCCAAGCATAGTCCGGAAACGTTGAAGCTTCTCAGCTCTGAGGGCCTTGGTAAAGATATCCGCTATCTGCTCCTCTGTGCTGACGTAAACCAAGTCGATGTCGCCCGTCAACACTCGCTCTCGAACGTAGTGGTAATGGACATCTATGTGCTTGGTCCTGGCATGGAACACTGGGTTCCTAGCCAACTGCATGCTGCTGAGGTTGTCACAATGGATGACAATCTGCGGTCCACCTGCACTCCCAAGTCCTCAAGTAATGTGCGTAGCCAAGCTACCTCGCACGCCGCAACTGCTGCACCTCTGTACTCGGCCTCTGTGCTCGATAAAGCAACCGTAGCTGCTTTTTGCTGCTCCAAGTAACAGTAGCACTCCCAAAAGAGAACATGAAGCCACTCGTAGATCTCCTATCAACAATGCTACCTACCCAATCTGCATCTGTATACCCATACAATGCTAATGGCGCATCTACTGCATAGAACAATGCGTAGTCAAGAGTCCCTTGCACATACCGAAGTGTGCGTCGTACTCCATCCAAATGTGGCTTCCTCGAAAGCTGCACGAACTAACTCTCCAAGCCTACTGTGTAGCTCAAGTCTGGCCTCGTGATAGTCAAGTAGATTAGACTACCCACAATCTTCCTATACATCTTGACATCCTCAACAACATCACCCTTCTCTGCACTCATCTTTGCATTCACATCCAGGGTAATAGAAATTGGCTTACAATCAGCCATACCATACTTTGACAACATGTCCAAAGCATACTGTCTCTGTGTGACAGCCATACACCCTCTGGAGTCGTGATCACCTCAATGCCAAGAAAGTAGCGCAACTCGCCCAAATCTTTCATTTCAAACTCCTGTTTAAGAAGACCCTTCACATGGTCAATCTCCATAGCATTGTCACCCACAATAATAAGGTCATCTACATATATGGTAATGACCACAATCCCCACATCAGTCTCACGTACATAGAGTGAATGATCAACATGAGCTCTCCTAAACCCAATACTGACAAGATACTTGGCAATTCTGTCATACCATGCTCTAGAGCCCTGCTTCAAACCATACAAAGCTTTGAGAAGTCTGCATACATAATCTGGGTAACCTGGATCGACATAACCAGGTGGCTGATCCATATACACTTCCTCTTGCAACTCACCATTCAAGAAGGCATTATTTACATCCATTTGATGCATAATCCATCCTCTAGATGCAGCCACTGCTATGACATCTCTCACAGTCGTCATCTTTACCACTGGAGCAAAGGTCTCCTCATAGTCTATGCCATACGTCTGTACATAACCCTTTGCGACCAGCCTTGCCTTGTGCGCTCAATGTTACCATCAGCCTTATGCTTGGTTTTATACACCCATTTACAGCCAATATCTTTCTTGCCACTTGGCAATGGCACCAACTCCCATGTGTCGTTTGCTTCCAATGTAGCCATCTCTTCATTCATTGCATCATCCCAATGCACATTTCCAACTGCATCCTCAAAACATGTGGGCTCCACATCCTGTATCACCTTAGCCATGTAGGCTTGGTGATGCGATAGATACCCATCATAAGTCAATTTCTGAACTGGATTTCTGACTCTATTAGATCTGCGCCGTCCTGGGTCACTCCTTTGCCCTCTAGCATCTTCTTGTACTTTCCTTACACCAGGTGTCCTGACAACCGGAATTCCAAATTCCTCATTAAGACTTTGTTCAGAACCATCTGAATCCATGTCTACATGTGAAAACCCGGATGATGCATCAGCCATAAAGGGAGGTTTATCAACCTTTTCCTTTCCTTTTCGTGATACATTCCCTGTACCTGCTGGTGGAGTAACCTGCGTACGTAGTCTACCATTCCATGGCTTCTCAACAGAGCCATGAGAAGAGGACTCTTGTGGTCCACTCAAAACTTGTGACTGTGGCCTCACATTTTGTACAACCACATCATCTTTTACATCAGCCCCAATATTGCCATGTGCATTACTGTACCAGCTGCTCATCTCATCCAAGACTACATCTCTGCTCACTCGTAATTCTCGTGTAGTAGGATTGTAGCACCTGTACCCCTTTTGTTCAAGGGAATATCCCACAAGAATACATTTCTCTGCTTTAGGATCCAATTTCCTACACAAATCATCTGGTACATGCACATAAGCTATGCAACCAAACACTTTCAAGTGTGCCAAATCAGGCTTTGTACCTGTAAAATTTTCCTCAGGCGTTACATCATGCACCATAGCTGTAGGTGTCCTGTTCATAATGTACACAGCTGTATTTACAGCTTCAGCCCAGAAATGATGAGGCATGTTCTTCTCATTCATCAATGCATGTGCAACCTCTGCAATGTGCCTGTTTTTCCTTTCGGCGACCCCATTCTGCTGTGGAGTATATCTGCATGTAAACTGCCTACGTATACCATGCATTCGCAGAAAATCTGAAAAATCGTTGGAGAAGTACTCTCCCCCTCGATCTGACCTCAATGTCTTGATTTGCATATCTGTCTCCTTCTCAATCATGACTTTGAAGTCCTGAAAGTGACCAAACACTTCACTTTTGTTACGCATGAAGTAGACCCATACTTTCCTTGTATGGTCATCAATGAAAGAGACATAATACCTGCAACCATGTATACTTGCAGTATTGGTTGGACCCCAAACATCTGTGTGCACCACCTCAAGTGGTTTTTTACATACATTGCGCTCATGTGGAAATGAGCCCTTTAAGTGGCATGCTGCACACACTTTATGCATACCATCCACCTTGAATTTGGGAAAACCTTTTACAATCTGTTTTGATTGCATGCTGCACAATCTCTGCTCATTGACATGGCCAATGCGTTTGTGCCAAATGTCAACATTAGCCACAACACCTGTGCCCTGTGCAAATAATGCAGCTTTTACCTCATGCATGTCTACATTCAGCGCAAACATTCTGCCCACACATTTGCCCTCTGTGATCAGCTTACAACCATTCTGGAAATCTTCTACATAACAGCCATTTGGATTGAAGCGAACCTACAAACCCTGCTCAACCATTTGTCCAACAGAAAAAAGATTCTTTGTAATGTTTGGGACATGAAGTACATCTGCTAAGTACTTTGATTTCCCACTCTTCGTATTAAGAGGTATGTCCCCTACATGAGCAATGGGGTGAGCTGTGTCATCTCCTGTCTGCACATAGCCTGACACATCTGGTTTGCGCATATCTCTAAACCACTCTCCACGAGACGTCATGTGATTAGAGGCACCTGAATCCACATACCGAACATCATCTTGGGTGGAATTCTTTGCAGTCATTGTATTCATTACATGCTGCATAACAAACATGCGCTCATTTTTGCTGTCATCTGCATCTCTGCTAGTAGATGCATAGTTGCCCTGTTCTCTCTTTCCACTTGCTTTTCCCTTTGGACAGTCACGTGACATGTGACCTCTTTCACCACAAGTCCAACATTCTCTGCTATCTGCAGTATGTTGCTGCCTGCTTGATCCTGCATCACGACCTCTTTGACTCCCCCTGCCTTGAGATTGGTTTCCCCTGCCATCTGTATTGTTTTGATTTGATTGACCTTCTCGAAATTGGCCCCTGCAACCACTTGGGCCTCGACCACGACCTCTACCTCTACCTCTGTTGGAGTTAGAATAGAAGTCCTGTTCAGAATTATTTTTGCCATGAGAAGAAGATGTGTCAAGGTTCTTCTCCTCAAGAATAAGCATAGAAATCAAATCTTGGAACACGGGGATGTCGTCTCTTGTATTCATGGAAGACCTGAAATGTACATACTCATCTCCTAGACCATCCAAGCATGCACGTACAATGTCATCGTCTTCCACTAAGACTTTAATAGATCCAAGAGCCTCGATGATACTCTTGATCTTCAAAGCATAATCATTGATGGAGAGGTTGTTCCTCTTAACCTGATTTAGCTTCAACTTTAGTTGAAGCTTCCTGGCCTTGGTGTTCACCTCGAACACTCTGCCTAAGTGTTTCCATGCAATGGCGGGGGTTTCAGCATCCTGTAGATAGCCCATCATGCCATCTGTGATGCTCATAGAAAGCCAATACATCACTTTGCTCTGGCCTTGTTGCCAATCCCTCAAAGCTTTTCTTTGTTCTGCTGTAGCATTTGCCTCGGGAATCTCTGGCTCCTTTTCATTGTCTCCTTCTACATAGTCCCAATAACCTTTTTTTTTACGAAGATTTGTATGAGTGCAAGGGTGTCACCTCAAAAAAGCCCGCATCTAGCCAAAGCATGTCATATAGCGACACTTGCTGGAAGGTGTACTTCACGATACCATCTTTTGTAGGCTTTTCTCTTTGTATCAGGACTTGTCTGGTACTTGACCTGCTGTAGGTCAGCCAGTGCTTCCAAGAAGGCCCCATAAATATCAGAGAGCAGAGAGGTCGATCTGCCTTTGATGAGCGCGGAGCGGTGTGTGCAAGTGATAGAGCACGCGAAGAAGTGCAGGGTGTGTACCTTGGAGAGGGGCTGAGTGCAAGCAGAGAGAGGTGGGCGCTAGCAGAACGAAGAGCGATAGAGAGAGGTAGCGCTAGCTTTTGGAAGGGGAAGAATTAAGTGAGTAAAATGACTCACCTTCCCTTTATTAAAAGTATAGGACCAATTTTAAAGTTAGTGGCCAAGTTCATTGTGAACTTGGCCAAAGGTTAATAACCTTTAAACTATACACAAAAGGGGGCCATTTGGGCCTTTAACCCAACAACCTCCCACTCAAAGGCATAAATGGCGCCTTTAAGCTACGTGACTCCCACCATCTGTATGCATAGCTGATGTTGTGCTTTGCATAAGCACTTAGTGAGAGCATCTGCTGGATTTTGTGATGTATGGACCTTAACCAATGTAATAAGGCCATACTCAAGCACTTCTCGTATGAAGTGATATCGCACATCAATATGCTTTGTGCGTGCATGAAACATGGCATTCTTTGTCAGACATACGGCACTCTAGCTATGACAACCAAGCATAGGTGCCTTGTCAGGCAAACCAAACTCGCTGCTAGACGTGGTAACTAAATGGCTTCTTGGAAGCCTCAGGGGCTGAAATATATTCAGCCTCTGTCGTAGACAATGCAACAATCTTTTGCAATATAGAACACCATGAAACAGCACCTCCCGCAAGAGTAGACACATAGCCACTTGTGGATTTCTGTGTATCCACATCACCAACCATGTCAGAGTCACAAAACCCTTCAATTCCAATGGTCCTTTACCATAGCAGAGGCATTTGTTTTTAGTCCCTTTCAAGTACCTCATAATGGACTTCACTGCATCCCAATGCAACCTACTGGATTAGCCATAAACCGGCTCACAACCCCACTGCATGGGCTTATGTCAGGCCTAGTAGCAACCATAGCATACATAAGTGAACCACAAGCTGAAGCGTAAGGCACACTTTGCATGTCATTGGCTTTTTCCTTTGACTTGAGGCAATCATCCTTTGAGATTTTAACATATGGATGTAATGGCACACCAAGAGGCTTTGCTCTTCAGCCATGTTAATTTTGTCCAGCACCTTTTCAATGTAATTTTCTTGCGACAAATACAATATGCGCTGGTCCCTTTGCCTGTAGTAGCACGCACTCCAAGTATATGTTCAGCTGCCCCAAGGTCTTTCAATGAAAATGCAGATCTCAACTGCCCTTTAAGAGCATCAACCGTGCTTTTCTTTGCAAACTATCAACATATCATCAACATAGAGCACAAGAATGATAGGGCTGCCATCCTCATCACGTTTAGTATACAAACAATGGTCTGCATGGCTTCTTTTGTAACCATGTTTAAGCATGAAGCAATCATAAAACTTCTTGTACCACTGTCTACATGATTGTTTCAACCCATACAAGCTTCTATTGAGCATACATACCAAATGTTCCTTGCCAAGAATAACAAAAACCTCGGGTTGCTTCATGTAAAGCTCTTCTTCCACATCACCATGAAAGAAAGCGGTATATACATCCATTTCGTCCATTTCCAAATCAAGAGCAGCCATTATGGCAAACAATACACGCAAAGTGGTCATCTTCACAACAAGAGAGAACACTTCCTGAAAGTCTATGTCCTTGGTTTGAACATATCCCTTGCAACTAGCCTTGCCTTATACTTGGGTTTTGCATCAACTGTCTTGATTTTATACACCCATTTGTTAGGAATAGCCTACCTTCCTTCCTTTGGGCAATTCCACCAAATCCCAAGTATGATTAGCATGCAAAACTTTAATCTCTTCCTGCATAGGCAAGCTCCACTTGTCGCTGTGCTCACATGTCTTTGCCTCTTTATATGTAAGAGGCTCTCCCTCAAATGTCAACTTAATGTAATGCAAAGAGGGACGAGTAGACTGCCTCACCCAATGATCCACATTATCCGGCAATGGGTTTACATCAGGTGGCATGATAAAATCATCAACAATGGACTGTTGTATATCATTTTCAACACCATTTTCCAACATTGTTTCGTGGTTGCAAATGCCCTTCAGGAGCCTCAATTTGCTGCCCCAACATCATCTGGCTCAAACACCACTGGATCATCTACAATTCAGCCATATGTGGTGCATCTGAGGGTCAAAAATAGGCCTAATAAGTGGCTGGTCATGCTGAAATTTGACCCTTTTATGGTCATGCTTTGAGGCACAATTGTTTTGAAGCAGCCTTGCCTCATTAAAAACAACATCCCAACTGCGTACAACCCTTTTGAGCTGAGGTAACCAAATCCTGTAACCCATTTTTCCTTCTTCACCATATCCCATGAGAAGGTTTTAATGGACTTGGCATCTAGTTTGCTCCTCAACTTGGGTCTAACGTGCACAAAATCTTAGCAACCAAAAATGCGTAAGTGATCAGATGAAGCGGGCTTGCCATACCAAACCTCTTCAGGGATGTCACCTTTCAAAGACATCTGAGGGGATCAATTGCATATATGGACTGCAGTTTTCAAAGCTTTCCCAAAATCCATGAGGAGAGATTAGTTGTGGACAGCATGCATTTCACCCTCTCACAAAAGTGTCCTATTGAATCTTTCAGCCACACCATTAGAAGAGGGGTATGGCACAGTAAGCTCTCTCTTCAATGCCCAAATTTTCACAAAATTTGTTAAAATTCAGCACTTGTGAACTCCCCCCCATTGTCCGTACGCAAGCATTAAAGCTTTCTACCTGTTTGGGTGGTCACAAAATGCATGAAATTTCTTAAACGCAGTAAAGGCTTCATCCTTAGATTTAAGCAAATTAAACCCAAATTTTCCTAGAATGATCATCAACAAAAGAGACAAAATAGCATGCACCTCCCATAGACTTAGTAGGCATGCTACATACATCAGAATGTACAAGATTAAGCACACAAGATTTACGGGACACGGGAGTAATAAGAACGCTTTGCTTGCTTACCATATTGACATTCATTTACAAAAGTCAAGCTTTGTGCCTTTAGAATCAAGCTTGTTCAAAGTACAAAGCTTTGAAAGCCCTTTTGGCTCATATGGCCAAGCCTCTTGTGCCACAACACCATGTGAGAGTTAATTTCAGCCAATGCAATAAACTTGCCCAGCACGGCCTTTCCATGCGTGCAGTAAAGTGTCCTTTCTTTGTGCCCTTTACAATCAGCCTTGAGCCTTTAGTCATTTTCCATGATCCTCTCTCAAACAAGATGCTGTAACCATACATATCCATCTGACCAACAGAAAGCAGACTCTTTTTGATTCCCGGCATATATCTAACATCATACAAGACAAGCTCATTTGTGTCATCTATGGAGAGATGCACTGTGCCAATACCCTCAATGGAACATGCATGATTGTTTCCAAGGTATACATAGCCACGCTTGCCTGCATCAAAAGTAGAGAAACACTCCTTGATAGGATTCACATGAAATGAAGCACCGGAATCAACTATCCAAGTCTGGGATAATGCATCATTGACAGTCAACAAAGCATCAATAAGATCACTCTTGGTGATTGCATGTCCTTGAATGAACATTAAGAGAGGCATCAAAGTCATAAGCATCATCATCTGACAAAGTGCACACAAGATGTCCTCTACATCTGACAGCTCCTCAATCACAACACTAGAGCCACATTGGCCTTCTCTTTGTCCTTTGAGCTATCATGTGCATCTGTCTTGACTTCCTTCTTCTCTTTCTTTTTGTCTCGCCATTCTTTTTCCGTTCTAACTCGGCTTTGTAGTACCTGCAACATCGGGTTTCTTGTGACCTTTCCTGCCACACTGATAGCAAGTCACATCACCCTTGCCTTTGCTGGCATTTCCCCTTTCCTTACTCTTACTCTTACTCCTACTCCTTTGTGCATAGGCATTCTTCTTCTTGTCCTGCCTCTAACCATGTTGACAGAGCTGCCTCCCTCTCAACTTGCTTTTCTCCTCGTTTCCTCATTCAAGATAGAACCCCTAACACCATCAAAGGTCAAATTGGGGTTATTGGACAATGAAACCACCAATGTTTCCCATGACTCAGGTAAGGTCATAAGCAAGAAGTAGCTTTCAGCTTATCATCAAAAGGAGGCAAGCTTGAATCCTGTAACTGGAGGACAAAGTACCTGCGAACAACGACAGGTGCTCTGCAGCGCTCTTGGACTCATCTAGTTGCATGGCCAACCAGTTTTCGCATCAAATGCACTTGGTTGAGAGGCGTTGTATTCTCATACATTCCCTTTAACTTCTCCCACAAAATTAAAAGCACTTGTGAGACCTTTCACATCAATGACTGTTCATCGGTTCATGGCCATTTTAATGCATGTAACAATCTTTCTGTTCAGGTTAACCCATGCTTCATCCGTCATATTATGTGGCTTTACCTGTTCAAGTGCCCCTTCACAATCCTTAAGAAATAGAATTCCCTGGATCCTGTCTTTCCAAAGGTCGAAACCTGTTCCATCGAACCTCCTAATCTCGAAGAGATTCTTCACATCCGAAGAAGATGAGGCCATAGTTGCACGAATAAGAGGGCTAATAAGCTGATTTTTGGGGCAAAATGCATAAAAACCAGAGTATAGCCTCACAGAAGTGTGCACTACAGCTCCAATGGTCACAGGAGCAATTTGGGACAAAATAGATCGATTTGGGCAAAAAAAAAACAATTTCTGAAATTTAGGTGCAAGAAATTTCAGCGAGCGAATTTGCGCTCAAAAAACAACAATTTTAGTTGTTTTTAGCCTCACAGAACATACATAAGGCTAATGCACAGCTTTTAGAAGCACGTATGAGCAAAAGCCCCAATTTGTAGCATCAAATTGCAGAAAAATGAGCCACAAATGATCATACATAGCCAAATTTGTCAAATGTGCGTTAGATTGCCTCAATTTGCACTTTCCCTAATGTAGTCGTATCATAAAAACACTTGCAAAAACGTGCATAATCTGAAATTTACTGAAAACCCTGTTTTGGGACCTGTTTTTCGGCCATTTCAGTGTTTTCGGTAGCGGGGGACTTAGCAAAGATGTTCCCACACCTAATACATCATTTGCAAAACCTGTTTTGCTGTCATAATCTGTAATTTTCTGATTTTGACCTAATTTCAGCCTGTTTTAGGTCAATTTGACTTGCCGGGAGCTCTCTAGTGTCCGGGGACGAGTCCTTTGGCGATGAAATTGCAAAATTTCGCGTGAAAGTTGACCTCCTTGGCTGAAAATCAGCGTTTGCAGGTTTAGAAAGAAAATCCTTATTAGGCTCTGATACCCGTTGATGAGCGCGGAGCGATGTGTGCAAGTGATAGAGCACGCGAAGAAGTGTAGGGTGTGTACCTTGGAGAGGGGCGAGTGCAAGCAAAGAGGTGGGCGCTAGCAGAATGAAGAGGGAGAGAGAGAGGTAGCGCTAGCTTTTGGAAGGGAAGAATTAAGTGAGTAAAATGACTCACCTTCCCTTTATTGAAAGTATAGGACCAATTTTAAAGTTAGTGGCCAAGTTCAATGTGAACTTGGCCAAAGGTTAATAACCTTTAAACTATACACCAAAAGGGGGCCATTTGGGCCTTTAACCCAACACCCTTGGCACTAGAGGATGGCTTCTCAATTGCTGGAGGTGTATACCACTGGTGAGACTAGTGATGGAAAAGTGGGACTTGCTAGAAGACTGAGGCCGAGGACTGCCCTCTGTGTCCAAGTGAGGACACCGCAGGGACTCATCCTCATGCTACAACTTGTCTTCAGGGGTAACTACATGGTGGAGGTTGAGGGATGGTGCTAACTACGATCAAAATAATCTTTGAAAATGGGAGTTCAATGGACTCTAACTTGGGCTTGAAGATGTGGAGGCACATTGTGTTAGGCAGCCCTGACTGTAGTGATCCTTAGCATCAGGACAATGTCGGCAAGGAGGAGACACTTCGGGAAGAGGACATTTACTCTAATGGTGCCCATATTCCCCACAATCTATAGCACAAAATGGGTCGATTCGCTGCGCGAGACGGGGTTCCAAGTGGTCTCGGGGTTTTCTCCTGTTGTATGGAGGTTCACGCTCACGTTAGAATCTCTGAGGGGCTAACGGAGTGTTAGCATGATAAAAGCTATGAGATGGAAAAGTAACTTGCATAGGAGGGATAGTCGGCAAAGGGGGCATGTGATTTGGATGGCCATAGGGGGGGAAATTATGTTGGAGGCAAGTGCGAACCCTTGTTGAAGAGTAGGGGCAAGGCTTTGTTGTAATTGCCGCAATCCCTTCGAGTAGTGACATATTTTTCTTCATGTCCAGGCTTCTCACAGAAGTCCCAATAAGCCCGAAGCGGGAAATCCTGTGGAGGATGAGACCACAGCCTTAAGACTCCTGCTGAGCCCTGAGCCCTTCTAGCTCTCTCTTGATCTGGTCCAAAGCTTCCTGCCGTGCGGACTTCTCTTGTCGACGAGAGGACCTCTCCTCTTGAAGAGCTCGCTGTAATGTCAATGCTTCTAGTTCCCTGCGTAAAGAAATCAAGGAGTCAAATGCACTTTCCATGAGAACTTGAGGGGGTCTCTATTGAAGGGGGGTCCTTGAATAGCCTCTTGCCCCTTCTATCCTAGTAGCATCGATTGACAAACTCTTCTAGAATTTCTTGAGGTTGGAGAGTCTCTCGTAGCTTCTGTTGAGAAGTCTTGGGGAGAGCCTTCTCACCCAACTTCTTGACCATGGATTCTCCTAGTTTGTTAGGGAAGTTTGGCAACTAGAGACTTTGTTCTTGTCATGGTTTCTGTAAAAAGTGTCTCATCGGGTTGGAGCGCCAAGTTTTTCAATTCATCCACAACTGTCTCTTGAAAATACCTGGTCTAAAGGCTTCACAGAATTGTTGTCTTAGTGTCGCCCAATTTGTAAAGTGGTTCTCAGCAAACTGACTGTACCATTTATCTACTAAGCCATTTCAAGGTTGACTGAAAGAGCACTAGGTAGGTGCCTACTCTCTAGAGGCCAAGACCTCTAGCAACAGTCCTAGTCAACTCTAGACAAGAAGACCCTTGAACTTGCTGGAGTCTAGACCCATTGGACCAGACTCGAATGGACCAGGCTGGACGACTCAGCTAGAGATTCTCCTTTTATGAGATCCTTGGTGAGTGTCTTCTAGTGATGCTGGTTGGTATGATCCAACAGGATCCAAGACGTTTGGAGAAGATTAAGCATTTGCACTGATTTGGAATTCTTACATCAAGGATCAGGATGGTCGTTAGCTAGGAGAAGAGGGACTCATACTGATTGGGCCCAGATGAGATGAGAAACCTGTGCTTCTTTGTCCGAAGGCTACTTTGGTAGATATTGAGTTGATCGGCCACAAGCTTAAGGTGCACAGAGGGATTGAGGGAGCTATTTCCGATGCTTGGCACGCTACGATTAGTAGGAGAGGGGCATTCCACTCATGAAAGTTGTTGGGGGAGTCTTTGCTACTCAATTTTCCCTATATGCACGGTAGTTGGCTCATGTGGCAAGTGGGCATGTGTGGATCCACTCTTCCATTCTGAGGATGCCCTGTCTTGGCACTGTGGATATGAAAGGGTCGGCTTCTATCAAGACTGACTGTATCCGAGAGAGTGGATGTGGCATTTTGTGGGACTCTACGAGCTTTGTGTCTATTTGTATTTTGTGCGAATTGGGAGATCCGTCTTGCTTTGTATTGATAGGGCACCCTACATCCTCAGAGGACGCAGCATTAGGTTGATCATAAAATTTCATATGCCTTCCTTTCCAGTTCTGGCCATGTATTGGGATTTCAGAATCAGTAGGCGGATTGCACACTGAATGGGGATGTTAGCTCCGAGAGGGGACTACCTGTTGGCAGTGGGCACTTGGACTGCCCAATTTGGCCATGAACTCCGACTTGTCAGCAATGTACATTTGCAAACTGTTGAGTGTTGAGGGCTTGCAACATTGCTTTTGGGTATGCCTGTTCTCTTTTTGTTTGGCACACGGTTTGCATGCTTTTATGTTTAAACTGGTTTGTAGCATGGCTTTGTGACTTAGGGGGATGTCACTTGGCTACAGGAAGTTTCCAGAGTCGCACTTACTGTATGAGGGAGGCAAGCAATAGATCCGGCTTTCTTGCTCACAAACTTGAGATACAGACGGGGCACGTTGGACATGTTGCCTCTCTAGTATCTTCTGATTGTCTCTAGAACAGAGCAAAATTTTCTCTCTAAAAACGGAGATTTTTTCTCTCTAAAAATGTATTTAGAAAATCAGTTCTCTCTCCCTTGATTTGTTTACAAGTAAAATGCCCCTTTTTTCTTTCTCTCTTTTTAAAACTTGCCAGCGCTGTGGAAAAATGCAGGGGAGGGGGGTGGATGTTTTTGGGGGACCCAGCTATTACTGTAGGACGTTGTCGAAAAGAAAAGGAAGATTGTTTGGGTATTTTACAAAGTCGAGATTTGTGTTCATGAGCATGCTCTAATCTGTTATAAATGGAGCCAGGAAATTAAACAACTGAAGCAATTCTATGTAAAAAGCAATCACTATTTGCAAGATGTATGTGTTAAAAACCTATGCCCCACCTTAAAAATACAAGCAGGTAAGTACTATCTAAACAGAGCATTTGAAAAGCTAGAATGTAATCTGCATATGTACTTGAATAAACCTAATGAGCACCAAATGGCTACCTTAGTGGCAGTGAAACCAAGATAGCACCACTGCAGTTGAGTGCTGCCATCGCACACTCCGCCTGCAACCACCACAACCGCAGATGGAAAAATCTTATTCATTGTTGGCGCTGCATATGTAAATTGCTCTGAGCTTTTGCTCAAATTCTTCTTTGTCTGTACGTTTGCCTACACAGAGACATCATGCACGCCGGCATGCCGCATGTATGTGTGTGTCTATCTGTGTGCCATTGTGCACACACGTCCACACATGAGGCCGTTGGGGTTCAGGGTCGCTTTGCTCCTGTCACCATCTCCTTGAGTGAAACTTTCTCTCAATTTCAGCCCAACACATCTTGAGCTTGCTACTTCACACCTCAAGCCTTCTATCTCCTCATTTGTAATCTATGTAACCTTCTTTCATCAATAGAAGCATTGTTGGTGGCTTGCAAACGGTGTGGGGACTACTACGATTTACTTCATCAAGTTGGCTTTACAACAACAAAGTCTTGTCTTCACTTCACTTTGGGGTGAGCTTGTGTGGGTCTTTGTGTGTTGGTTATCTCTCTTATCTCTTTCCTCCATTATTTGATTGCTTTCTGAGCTTTCTTAGATGAATAACCTCAATGGTGTAACTTTTCAACCCTTTCACTTTGTTCAACATATTAGAATTAACGTTTGTATTAGCCGTAAAATCCACTTCCAATAGAGAATCGTGTTACTCTTTGGGCCGGAAAGAGTGCAAGAAATTCTTCTTTCTCCACATCCTCTTATTTTGCCACTACAAGACTACTCTAATTCTTTCGATGTGCACATATTTATTCTCCTCTAGGGGATGAGTCTTGCTTTCTTATTATTACTATGAACCAAGAAGACTTGTACACACGGCTCACTCCTATCGCTAGGCAAAATATCTACATCTTTGTAAGCACTAAGTTACAGTTTCAAAGAACCATTCACAGTCTATTTGGAGCACAACGACTTGCTGTTGTAATGCATCAGTGAACCCTTTCATCTTACCTTTTGTTAGATACGATCAAAGCCTTGATGTTTTCATCTTTGTTTTGTTTTGAGGGTTTCACGTGTGCGTATGTGTGTGTCTACGTGTAAGATTCCAATGGCTACACACAATGTATTTGCTACAAACACTAAGCTTGCTTAAGTGAAAAGCTTCACGGTCTCCCCACAAACCCTCACAACTAGAGGCCCCGTGCCTTCCTGGCAAGACCGCCAACTCTTTGACACACTTTTTGGTGAACCCGACGCAAAGTTTGTCGGGGTGAGTTAGTGGGGATCTACAAGCTACTTCAACCATGGGTGATCATCATCCGCAGCAGCAAGGTATGCCTTTTGATCTTACTACAATGCAAATGTTTCAAGCATTTGCCTTGTTTATGCAACAACAGCATGCTACAAAAAGACGAGAAGTGTCAGCAACCAAAGCTATTCAAGCACTGGTGCACAAAATGGATCAGTTTAATGGGAAAGATGTGACAAAGTATCTTCGTGGCTATATAGAGGAGATGGAGTTGCATTGTGTGCCAGAGGATGAGATGCTCCAAAGATTTGATTTTGTTGTGACTCCCGAGATTAGAGAGCATGTGAGAGGAATCAAGAATGAGCATGGAAGAAATTGGGAGGAGTTCAAGCTAGAGATGAAGGAGGAGTATTTTATGGAGGAGTCTGAGAGAGCAACAAAGAGGACTTTCCTGGAGTGGGTAGCCAAGCCGAAGGAGGCGCTCTCTCCAACAGAGCTACTCAGGGAGTTTGAGTGACGATATGCTCAACTCACAAGGACAGAGAAGGCCACACTCGACTCAGAAAAGACATAGCTCTTCCTACAAGCTCATAACAGGAAAGGAGCTCCAGGAGCAGTTGGAGCTACTTCTTGATGACAAAGATGCTGAGCAGGGACTGAAGACAGATTGGAACGAAGTTGAAGCTATTGTTTCATTACTTGCCAAGTGCCAAAGGAGACGGGATAAGATGGTTGTTGGTAGTGCACCATCTACCTCCGCAGCTTCTGAAAAGATGGTAAAGCCTTCTTCCTTTATACTCCCAAAAGTTGATGACACTGTAGTAGATGAGCTTGTGAAAGGTATGAGGGATTTAAAAGTAAAACTTACAAAGCTTGAAGAGAAGGGGCAACCATTGGCACCATCTTCAAGGCAAAAACAACAACCTAAAGAAGGTTTTGTTCATAGATGCATATGGTGTGACAACACAGAGCATGCTAGGAGAGAATGTGATAGCTTCAGTGAAGCTTTGAGAAAAGATCTTGTCTTCTTCAAGGATGGGAAGATTCACTTAAGGGAGACATGTTTACACTTAAGGACTAACTTTGGGAAAGGAGGAATGCAGAGTCTGGTAGAGGATATGGCCACTACCCATGCCATCTCTTCATCTGAGGTATCTACTTATACAGTCAAGATTGAACCATTGAAGAGTTTTGAAGAAAATGGAAAGCTGTGGCCAAGTGCTATGGAGCTAGCAAGGAAAGGAAAGCTTACAAGAGAAGTCCTACATGAAGCATGTGACTGTATTCGTTTAGAAACAGGATGGAATGACCCTGTGGAATCCTTGTCAGTGCATGCCTATATTGCAAAATGTCAAAACAACGAAGTTTTTGTGGAAGAAAAGCGCAGGCAAGAGAGTGGTGATGAAGGACCATAAAAAAGAATTACTAGAAGAAGCGATACAATACCTCCTCGAGCGCCTCCAACACAGGAAGCACCCCCACCTGAAGTGACTATGGAAGAAAGTACAACTGGGAGGAAAAAGGAGTCATCAAAAGGTAAGCCTAAAACTCCAACTTATAAGTTACAGTCTAATATTGAGGCTGCTACAGACTTAAAGAAAGTTCTAGAAGAAAGAATTTTGAATAGCAAAATAGAGTTTACCTTAGGGGAGGTCTTTGACATAGCCAAGCCCGAGTTTCACAAGGAGATCATTGATATCATCAAGAGGAAGAGGCAAACTCTTGTTGACACCATTCGCTTGCAATCTGAAGGAGAAAGCTTAAAGACACATGTAATATAGGTGGAAGGCAGAGAGCATGATGAGGATGTCGTAGGGTGCTACCATTCTTCTGGAAGAAGAAAGCAAGTACAGTTTTCAAATGGAGATGAGGAGTACGAAGCCATTCCAAGAAGTCACTTTTCCAGGAATCATTGGGCAAGAGCTGCGACAGAGACAATGGTCAAGGTGGGTGATCTTGAAGAGGCATTTGTTGCCTTAATCGACCATGGCTCAGAAATAAACATAATTTCAAAGAGATTATTCAACAAGTGCAAATTACCAATGGACACAGATCATGGATGGATGGTTAAGGTAGCAAATAATTCATCAAGTGAGTTATATGCAGCTTCCTAGTGTGAAAGTGACTATTGGAGATGTAAAGAAAGAGCATAATTTCATTGTACAGGACACATCTTCTTATGATCTCATCCTTGGATAACCTTACATTGTAGGGGTTAGAATGGAAACAAAGGTAATGGATGATGGTTCTGCTTATGCTAGGATAAGAAGTAAAGATGAAAAACATGCTGTTCAATTTCTCACTATCTCTGTGAATCATGAAAGAAATCGTGACAGTCTCCGAGAGCGCCCATTGCCCAGATTGAGTAAAGAGTTTTATGATCATCGAGAGAGAATGGGTTTTGGCCAGGTACCATTGTAGAGCGGGATTACGATGGTACAAAAAGGGAAAGGTTCTCACATAAGGAGGATTTCTGTACAGGTTTTGCAAGTCTTACAAAATATGGATATGTTTTTTTTCTAAAATGTGAGAACTTGAGTCGAGGTTCCCGCAAACATGTACATAGTCTACAAAAGGAGTGGAAAGAGCATGGTCTGCTAGGTAACAATGAAAACATAACAAGTGTGTTTGAGGAGTTTTCTTTTGTGGACACATAGTCTACAAAAGGAGTGGAAAGAGCATGGTCTGCTAGGTAACAATGAAAACATAACAGGTGTGTTTGAGGAGTTTTCTTTTGTGGACACATTACAGGATCTGCAGTCTATAGTAGATTATCCTTCGCATGACCAAAATGAGATAGTGAAAACTTGTGTGCTCACTTGAAATGTACAATGTGGTTGAGGCATTTCAAAAGGAACAGGATGATAGAAAGCAAAAACATGAAGTAAAGGTGGACACCAAGTACAAGACTGTGGCAAAGAAGGTAAAACGAGTGGCACTTTCTTTGCCAAAGGACTACAAGGAAAAGCTAGAACAGGCTTCTTTGCAACCTAGTCTCGGAGATTCAAAAGGGATTGGACACAGGTTTACAAAGGAGTCTCTAAAGCAATTGAAGATTGGGAATGAGGACTCCTTGACACAGGTTGAAAGGGAATGTTTTGAAGAGATGCTCTCTAAACATGGAAAAGCATTTGCATTTGAGCCACATGAGATAGGATGTGTAGATCCTACCATTGTTGCTCCTGTGGTGATCTTTACCATCCCTCATGTACCTTACGGCCAATACTAGTTCCAAAGGCTCACTTACCAAAGCTAATTGAGCTGCTAAATGAGAAAATCAAGATGGATATTTTGGAGCCTTCATGCGCTCCATACTCAAACAGGTGGTTCACAATACCAAACAAGAATGGAGCTTTCCGCTTCATCCAAGACATGCAGCGGTCATCAAAGTCACAATCAGGAATATGGGTACATGGCCAATTGTGGATGAGTTTGCAGAAGCATTTGTAGGAAGGGCAATATATTCTATGGGAGATTTGTACTCAGGGTATGATCAATTCCAACTAGCAATGGAAAGTAGGGATTTGACTACCATGAGGGCACCTTTGGATTTGGTGAGGATGTGAACCTTACCACAGGGAGCAACCAATTCGGTTACACATATGATGAATGGTATGAATAAGGTCTTACGTGACTTTATTCCCCAAGTAACTATGCCCTTTCTTGATGATGTTCCTATCAAAGGATGTGAAGAAAGTAATAAAGATGAAGCTTTGGATTCCAAGGGGTGCTGCAACTTTGTGGCACAACACATAGATGATTGTGACAAGATCCTATCCAGATTGGAAGAGGTGAACCTTACCCTCTTAGGACAAAAGCCTCTGCTTGGAGTGAAGGAGGTGTTGATTGTTGGGCACATGTGTGGCCCCAATGGGAGACGACCTTGTCCAACAAAAATTGATGCAATTCAAAAGATGAAGGAGGTATGCATATCTGTGAGTGAAGTTCGCAGATTTCTTGGTGCATGTGTGTTTTATGTTATATGGATTCCACATTATGCACATGTAGCTGATCCTTTTTATCAGTTATTAAGGAAAAACCAAAAGTTTCATTGGGGAGACGCACAAGCAAGGGCTATAAGAAAGCTAAAGGATTTGCCACAATAAGCACCGACTTAAAGAAAGGTAAACTATGAGTGTGGAAAGCCAGTAATAGTGACAGTGGATACGAGTCCGACAGGAATTGGATGGGCAATGTTACCATATACATGTGGTAGTGATGTGTGTGAACACACTAGGACCGCCGGGTCATTTTTTCCCTCTTTAAGAGGTTTTTTCCCCCGTGCATTGTATATACGCCCATCACTCTAGGGCTATCTATCTTTCCATTGCACACTAAGTAACACACTCTCTATTGTGTGCCTTGAGCTTCCTTCGTCTTCTGCAAGCTGTGTGTGTTTCTCTGCAACCCCAATTCCAGAAATTGGTATCATAGCAGGTCACGCCGTCCCGGGCTTAGTCGCCAGCTGCTCGAGTACACGCCTGCTCACTTTCTCCGATTTAAGTGAGCTTTGGCGAGAGTTCGCAGGTCGACAAAAATTTTGGGGAAGCTCTGTAGACATGTAGTAGTGTCAGTGTGTATACGCGCTTCACCAGGGGCACTTTTCTCCCACTGGGTTTTTCCCCCTGGACATCTGGTGTGAAAGGACACCTTTCTCTTAGGGTTTCATATAAGCTTTGTAGTTCTTAGTTTGTATATACTCTATTATTCTAATACAGAGAGATAGACTACAGAGATCTCGTACACAAGCTCTGTGTCTTCTCCTTCTCCATCTTCTTCCTACTCTGAGTTGTTGTCTTCCTTCTGTTTCCTGTTTCATCATCTTCAACAATTGGTATCAGAGCAAGGTGATTTCCAGAGCCTCTACTTGCGTTTTCGCGTCCGCGCGCGCAATCGCAGTTTTCAAGAAGTTTTCGGAAAATTTACTCGTGGGAGAATCCTCGACGTTCCGGGAATATTCTGAGCAGGCGACCTGTAGAACGTCGAGGATGCTCCCATGAGCAAATTTTCCGAAAACTTCCTGAAAACTGCGATTGTGCGCGCGGACGCGAAAACGCAAGTAGAGGCTCTGAAAATCACCTTGCTCTGATACCAATTGTGGAAGATGATGAAACAAGAAACAGAAGGAAGACAACAACTCAGAGTAGGAAGAAGATGGAGAAGGAGAAGACACAGAGCTTGTGTATGAGATCTCTGTAGTCTATCTCTCTGTATTAGAATAATAGAGTATATACAAACTAAGAACTACAAAGCTTATATGAAACCCTAAGAGAAAGGTGTCCTTTCACACCAGATGTCCAGGGGGAAAAACCCAGTGGGAGAAAAGTGCCCCTGGTGAAGCGCGTATACACACTAACACTACTACATGTCTACAGAGCTTCCCCAAAATTTTTGTCAACCTGCGAACTCTCGCTAAAGCTCACTTAAATCGGAGAAAGTGAACAGGCGTGTACGCGAGCAGCTGGCGACTAAGCCCGGGAGGGCGTGACCTGCTATGATACTAATTTTTGGAATTAGGGTTGCAGAGAAACACACACAGCTTGGAGAAGACGAAGGAAGCTCAAGGCACACAATAGAGAGTGTGTTACTTAGTGTGCAATGGAAAGATAGATAGCCCTAGAGTGATGGGCGTATATACAATGCACGGGGGAAAAAACCTCCTAAAGAGGGAAAAAATGACCCGGCGGTCCTAGTGTGTTCACACACATTACTACCACATGTATATGGTAACATTGCCCATCCAATTCCTGTCGGACTCGTATCCACTGTCACTATTACTGGCTTTCCACACTCATAGTTTACCTTTCTTTAAGTCGGTGCTTTGTGGCAAATCCTTTAGCTTTCTTATAGCCCTTGCTTGTGCGTCTCCCCAATGAAACTTTTGGTTTTTCCTTAATAACTGATAAAAAGGATCAGCTACATGTGCATAATGTGGAATCCATATAACATAAAACACACATGCACCAAGAAATCTGCGAACTTCACTCACAGATATGCATACCTCCTTCATCTTTTGAATTGCATCAATTTTTGTTGGACAAGGTCGTCTCCCATTGGGGCCACACATGTGCCCAACAATCAACACCTCCTTCACTCCAAGCAGAGACTTTTGTCCTAAGAGGGTAAGGTTCACCTCTTCCAGTCTGGATAGGATCTTGTCACAATCATCTATGTGTTGTGCCGCAAAGTTGCAGCACCCCTTGGAATCCAAAGCTTCATCTTTATTACTTTCCTCACATCCTTTGATAGGAACATCATCAAGAAAGGGCATAGTTACTTGGGGAATAAAGTCACGTAAGACCTTATTCATACCATTCATCATATGTGTAACCGAATTGGTTGCTCCCTCTGGTAAGGTTCACATCCTCACCAAATCCAAAGGTGCCCTCATGGTAGTCAAATCCCTACTTTCCATTGCTAGTTGGAATTGATCATACCCTGAGTACAAATCTCCCATAGAATATATTGCGCTTCCTACAAATGCTTCTGCAAACTCATCCACAATTGGCTATGTACCCATATTCCTGATTGTGACTCTGATGACCGCTGCATGTCTTGGATGAAGCGGAAAGCTCCATTCTTGTTTGGTATTGTGAACCACCTGTTTGAGTATGGAGCGCATGAAGGCTCCAAAATATCCATCTTGATTTTCTCATTTAGTAGCTCAATTAGCTTTGGTAAGTGAGCCTTTGGAACTAGTATTGGCCGTAAGGTACATGAGGGATGGTAAAGATCACCACAGGAGCAACAATGGTAGGATCTACACATCCTATCTCATGTGGCTCAAATGCAAATGCTTTTCCATGTTTAGAGAGCATCTCTTCAAAACATTCCCTTTCAACCTGTGTCAAGGAGTCCTCATTCCCAATCTTCAATTGCTTTAGAGACTCCTTTGTAAACCTGTGTCCAATCCCTTTTGGATCTCCGAGACTAGGTTGCAAAGAAGCCTGTTCTAGCTTTTCCTTGTAGTCCTTTGGCAAAGAAAGTGCCACTCGTTTTACCTTCTTTGCCACAGTCTTGTACTTGGTGTCCACCTTTACTTCATGTTTTTGCTTTCTATCATCCTGTTCCTTTTGAAATGCCTCAACCGCATTGTACATTTCAAGTGAGCACACAAGTTTTCACTATCTCATTTTGGTCATGCGAAGGCGACCTGGGGTTTTACCCCCCTTTTGAAGCCGTTCGAGCCCTCAGAATTTTGTTCTGAGCAGCGTAGCAGAAGTTACTTTTCAGAGGCGTTTAGATCAAGAGGGTGTGCTTTTTGACAGATTTTCTTCAGGTAAACAGTTCTTTTGGGAAGCAGCTTGTCTTAGCTTTGTGGTGAGATTTTGTGTAGATTTTTGCTTGGATTGGAGAGGAGATTTGTGAATCTCTTGGAGGTTCTTTTTCTCTCTTGTGTGCATCCACAATATGGCTCAATATACGGAGAAAGAGATTTTTGGTGCGTTTACATCCGAAGACAAATTGGATGGTACCAACTATTCTCTTTGGTCTTTTATGGCCAAAAATGTTTTGGTTGGTAAAGGATTGTGGGATTATGTATCTGGAGATGAAGTTCGTCCAGTTAGCATTGCACCTGCCACGCTTGGTCGTGGTGCAGCTGTTGGTGCAGGACCCTCACAAGTCACTCCAGAGCAAAAGAGATGGGATACTAAAGATGCACAAGCTATGGCTGTGATTGCCTTAACCATAAAGAGGACAATCACACCACATATCAGATCTTGCAGAACTTCTGAGGATGCTTGGAACACTCTGCAAGCTATGTTTGGAGGAAGAAACGCTGCCAGAATAGAGTTTTTGAAGAAACAACTTGACAAAATACAGATGGACGAAGGTGACGATATTGTCGAGCATCTTACAAAAATCAGGGATCTTAAAGAGCAATTGCTTAGCATTGATGAAGTGATTCCAGAGAAAGACTTGGTTTCCAAAACACTCAATTCACTACCACCATCTTATTTGACTTTTCAGACTTCTTTGACTCTGTCTTTGCGAGCTAATCCTGAGCCTCTTCATTTTGAAGAGTTAGTGGCTTTGCTATTGCAAGAGGATCAATCACGTAAGAATAATTCTTTACAGGTGGATGGTATGGATCATGCTCTTGTTGTACAAAACAAAAACAAGGGTAAAGAGAGTGCTCATTACTCCAAGTCTAGTGCAGGACAATCTTCAGAGAAGTCTAAAGGTGATTCCGACAAGTCCAAGAAGAAAGGTAAATGTCACTACTGCAAGAAACCTGGTCACTACATTAGTGAGTGTAAAAAGAGAATTGCTAAAGAAAAGAAGAAAGATTCAAGTTTGGTTGTTTCAGCTTCTGGTGATTCTTCTACAGCTAAAGAAGAGTCTGCAAACTTTGTGCAGTATTCTTATGCTTCCGTAGTATGTTCAGATTTTTCTGCTTACAGTGTTGACAAGACACAAATGATTTGGTACTTTGATAGTGGTGCATCCAGGCATATTACTTCAAGGAAGGATTTGTTTTGTTCATTGGATGCAGCTCTAGCAGGAAAGAAGGTGACATGTGCAAATAATGCTTCTTATCCAATCAAAGGCGTTGGTAAGATTTTGATTACCATTTCAGATGGTTCAGATTTATGCTTGCCAGATGTCTTATATGTTCCAGGGATCAAGAAGAATTTGTTGTCTGTATCCTCTCTTGCAAAAAATGGTCTTCGGGTCATTTTTGAGGATGACAGATCTGTTGTACGAGATCGAGAGAATGGTTATTCTCTTATCACTACAGGTACGCTGGAAAATGGACTATTTGTGCTAGATCGTTATGAAAAGCAGATTTAGGTATGTATTGCAGAAACAAAGACTCAGGCCATGTAGGATGCTGAGTTGTGGCATGCTAGATTTGGGCATGTTAGTTATGGCAGTTTGATGACTTTACAACGTCATAATATGGTGCATGATTTGTCTTTATTGGAGATGCCACCAAGACATGTATGTGAAGGTTGCGTTCTTGGAAAGATGCACAGATTTTCATTTTCGCAGGATGGTTCAGTTAGAGCGACATGAAAGTTGCAGCTTGTACACAGTGATGTATGTGGTCCTATGAGGACGCCATCTATAGGAAACAGCCTTTATTTTGTGACCTTCATTGATGACTTTTCCAGGTTTTGTTGGGTGTATCCACTCAAAGCAAAGTCAGATGTGTTTGCAGTTTTTCAACATTATGTTGCCATGGTTGAAAATGAAACAGGTTGCAAAGTACAAACTCTTCGTACCGATCGAGGAGGTGAATACATGTCAGGTGCATTTAAGGATTTTTTGGGAAAGAAAGGCATTAAACACCAATGCACTATGCCATACACACCACAACAGAATGGTGTTGCAGAAAGGAAGAACATGTCTTTAATGGAGACGGCTAGATGTATGCTCAAGGCTAAGAGTTTGCCTCATAAGCTATGGATGGAGGCAGTTGCTTGTGCAGCACATGTTTTGAACAGGTGTCCTACTCGTGCCTTGAAGACCATTACTCCATATGAAGCTTGGTATGACAGAAAACCTTTAGTCAGTTATCTTCGTGTTTTTGGTTGTCTTGCTTATGCTCACATCCCTCAGCAGTTACGTGGGAAGCTTGATGATAAGGCAATCAAATGTATATTTGTGGGGTACAGGAGTGGAAGTAAAGTTTATAGACTTTACAATCCTGCTACAAACAAGATTTTTGAAAGTCGTGATGTAATTTTTGCAGAAACTACTGCTCAACCTATGGTTGCTTTTGATGTACCGCATATGCAGACACATGATGTATTTGAAGGTTTGCTTCCTTCTTTTGTGGAGAATCAAGAATCACAACAGGTTGATAATCTTGATCAATCTTTTGATCAGCATGTGACACCCCATGATGTAGAGGAAATTGTGCGTGAAGAGCAAGAAGCTCTCAGGGAAGAAAGAACCTTGCCTAAATGGGTTCAGAAAACTTTGCAAGATAGCAAGTTGGATGCACCGTTGCCACGAAAAACACGTACTGGTACTACTTTTGGCAGAGAGCAAGTAGATTTGGCTTGCTTTAGCACTCTTTGTGATGCAGATGAGCCTGATTCATTTGAACAAGCTTTAGAGTGTGTTCAGTGGAAAGATGCTATGCAGCAAGAAATTGATTCTATTCATAAGAATCATACATGGGATCTAGTGGACTTGCCTACAGGTAAAAAGCCTATTGGTACAAAGTGGGTTTTTAAGGTAAAAAGGAAACAAGATGGTACTGTTGACAGGTACAAAGCAAGGCTTGTGGCAAAAGGCTATGCGCAACAGAAAGGCATAGATTATGATGAAACCTTTGCTCCTACTTCTCGTGCGTCCACAGTTAGATCACTAGTTGCAATTGCTGCTCATCATGGTTGGAAAGTGCATCAGTTGGATATCAAAACTGCTTTTTTGAATGGTGATTTGCAGGAAGAAGTTTATGTAAGTCAACCAAGTGGTTTTGTTGTAAAAGTTCAAGAGCAAAAGGTATGTAGATTGCGTAAAGCTTTGTATGGTCTCAAACAGGCTCCAAGAGCATGGTATGAGAAGATACATACTTATTTGATTGGCCAGGGATTTCAGAATAGTCCAACAGAAAGTACTTTGTATTTCAAAAAGAGAGATGGAGTTCTCATTATGCTAACACTTTATGTGGATGATATGCTTCTTACAGGCAATACTGCAGATGAAATTGAAGCGTTTAAAGATGCTTTGAGAAAAACCTTTGAGATGTCTGATCTTGGTTTGCTACATTATTACTTGGGTATTTAGTTTGTGCAATCAGAGGATGGCATATACATGTTGCAGGCAAAATATTTGCATCAAATTTTGGACAAGTTTGGTATGCAAAATTGTAAGCCAATCTCTACACCCGTAGAAACTGGATCAAAGTTGAGCATGCACGATGTTGGAGAACCTTTTGATGTACATACTTATGCAGCAGCCGTTGGTTGCTTGATATATTTGGCAGGCAACACTCGTCCAGACATTCAATTTGGGGTTTCACAAGCAAGCAAATTTATGCACAGCCCAGGTGTGCATCATTGGCAGGCCGTGAAGCGCATACTTCGTTACCTTTCAGGTACCCCTAATCTTGCCATGTTCTTTCCAAGGGGGGAGATGTATGGAAAGCACAGTTCTATGTAGCTTCTTGGTTACAGCGATTCAGATTGGGCTGGTGATTTTGACACACGACATTCCACAAGTGGCAATTGTTTTTTCTTGGGAAATGCATGTATATCTTGGCTAAGCAAGAAGCAACCCACAATGGCTACATCAACTTGTGAAGCTGAGTACAGGGCAGCCTTCACGGCAACAGTTGATTGTGTATGGATACGCAGGTTATTGGCAGATCTTTGTGAGTGTCAACAGGCACCCACTACCATTTTCACTGACAGTCAGAGTGCTATGGCAGTTGCAAGGAATCCAGTATTTCATGCAAGAACAAAGCACATAGAGGTTCACTACCACTATGTTAGGGAAAGGCTACATGCAGGGGAGATCACACTAACTTACTGTCCTACACAGGATAACATTGCAGATCTATTTACGAAGCTTTATCACGAGAAAAGTTTGAAGCTTTCCGAAAAGCTTTGGGATTACTCTCATACACATGATGATCTTCTACCTTGTACGGATTCACACTATCACTACAGGGGGGATTTGTAGACATGTAGTAGTGTTAGTGTGTATGCGCGCTTCACCAGGGGCACTTTTCTCCCACTGGGTTTTTCCCCCTGGACATCTGGTGTGAAAGGACACCTTATCTCTTAGGGTTTCATATAAGCTTTGTAGCTATGAGTTTGTATATACTCTATTATTCTAATACAGAGAGATAGACTATAGAGATCTCGTACACAAGCTCTGTGTCTTCTCCTTCTCCATCTTCTTCCTAATCTGAGTTGTTGTCTTCCTTCTGTTTCCTATTTCATCATCTTCAACAAGCTCAAAGAGCTTGGTTTGCTCGGAATTTTGATTTAGGCTCATTTTGGCCTCCGTTTCCACTACAGGCAGTACTGCACAGGTTATTTCGTCATTTTGTGCAGAATTTCTGTCAGTGCCGTTTTCTGCAAAACAGGTGTCTTATAGTCTTCTACGGTTTGTGCTATATAGCACAGGTTGTTCCCGCTCCGTTTCTCCTATTTTCGGGCAGTTTTCACATCAGGTGCAACATTTACCATGGCTGACAACAACAACACAGATGTGTTCAAGATGTTTGCTGCTAAGGAAAGGTTGGATGGGGACAACTACCCTATGTGGGCTTATATGATGCAACATGTTCTTGTGTCAAAGAGTGTTTGGAACATTGTGCAGGGCATTGATGTACGTCCTGGTTCTGAGGATGTAGGCGATGTTGAGGATGTTGCAGGTCTTGCTGCAAGGATTGCAGCTGTTAGAGTTGTTTTGCTTACTGCAGAACAAGCTCGTTGGGATGTTAAGGATGCGCAGGCTCATGCATTGATTGCGTTGTTTGTGAAGTGCACCATTGTTCCTCACATCCGTTCAGCAAAATCTGCAAAACAAGCTTGGGATATTCTAGCAGGTCTTTATGCAAGCCGCAATGAGGCTAAGATTGCTTTGCTGCGTAAAGAGCTGGAGTCAAAGATTATGCATGAGGAAGATGATATGGACACTTTCCTTGCTAGTGTCAAGGATATCAATGAGCAGCTTATTTCTGCAGGTGAATTCATTTCAGATAGTTCCCTTGTGCAGACTGTTCTTGATGCCTTACCAGATTCCTACCAGACTTTTGCTAGTACTTGGAGACTTATGACCCAAGGAAATCCTGAAGTTGTCAAGTTTGATGCATTATGCACATTGCTGTTGCAAGAGTCACTTTCCAGAAAAAACAGGATTAGGCAGCGAACAGCTGAATAGGCTTTTATTGCTTCTCAAAGAAAGGGTGGTAATAGTAATGCAGCCACTTCTATGGTTCTCCTGCGAGTGGCAAAAATTCTGTTCATAATGCTTATGCTGGCAGCACTTCGTCTGGCAATTCTGGTGATAAGGGCAAAAAGAGGATGCGTTGCCATTATTGTAAAGCCAATGATCACTTGATCAAGTCGTGTCCTAAGTTGAAGGCCAAAGAGGCTAAGAAGAAAGAGGGTGGTTCCACTGCAAATGCTAGTTCCACTACAAATGGAGCCATTGTTGAGTCTTCTCTAAAAGGAGACTGTGTTGTTGATGTTGATGCAGAATGGGCATTTAGCACAGAGTGCACTTACAATCCTGCTGTCCATGATGCATGCTTATCAGTTGCTGCAGATTCACATGTGTGGTATTTCGACAGTGGTGCTACAAAGCACATTACCTCACATCGTGAATTGTTTACCTCTCTCGAGTCTGTCCCTCATGGGAATTCAGTCACTTGTGCCAATAACGCCTCTTATCCAGTTCAGGGAGTTGGAAAGATTGTGCTCACTGCTGCTAATGGCAGTTCCTTTACACTTGTTGATGCACTTTATGTACCTGGGATCAAGAATAATCTCTTGTCTGTATCCGCACTTGCTAGACTTGGACTTGTAGTCAAATTTGTGGATGACAGATGTACAGTTCATGATCTCAGTTTTGGTGATGAAATTCTTGCATCTGGGCTTTTGTGCCATGGGCTGTATAAGCTCACTTTGTATGACAAGTGTGGACAAAATTTTGCAAATGCTGTTGCAGATTCAAGGGCTATTTCAGATGCAGAACTTTGGCATGCACGTTTTGGTCATCTGAATTTTTCCAGTTTGCTGCGTTTGCAGAAATCTGATATGGTTGCTTCTTTGCCGCCTCTTGAAGCACCTGTCAAACATGTTTGTGAAGGCTATATTTTGGGTAAGATTCAGTGTTCTAAGTTTCCAAAGGATGGTTCAGTTCGGGCCACATGTAGGTTGCAGCTTGTGCATAGTGATGTTTGTGGGCCCATGCAAACTCCGTCCTTGGGCAATTACCTGTACTTCGTGACTTTCATTGATGATTACTCCAGGCATGCATGGGTATTTCTGCTTAAAGCGAAGTCCAAAGTTTTTATGTGCTTCAAACAATTTCTGGCTATGGCTGAAAATGTCTCGAAATGTACTATGGGCACCCTCCGTTCTGATCGAGGGGGGGAGTATATGTCTCATGAATTTAATGCATTTCTGGCTAGTCGTGGGATAAAACCCCAATGTACAGTGCCTTATACACCTCAGCAAAATGGTGTTGCTAAGAGGAAAAACAGGTCACTGATGGAAATGGCACGATGTATGGTCAAAAGTCAAGCTTTGACGCATTCTTTTTGGCTTGAGGCCATTATGTGTGCCACTTATGTACTTAACAGTTGTCCTAAGAAAGCTTTGCAGTCTATTACTGCATATGAAGCATGGCATGATAGAAAGCCTTCTATTGAGCACATGCATGTTTTTGGCTGTTTGACATATGCTTTGGTGCCACAAGTGCAGCGAGGAAAATTGGATGATAAGGCTGTCAAATGTATTTTTGTTGGTTATAGTGTAGAAAGCAAAGGTTACAGGTTGTATCATCCGCAAACAAAATGTATTCTGGTTTCACGGGATGTAGTGTTTGTGGAAGATTTTGTTCAGCCCTTGCTGTCATGTACTAGAGACAGTAATGTAAGCTCACAAGACATTTATGACACTTTGTTGCCTCTTTTCAATGGTGGAAATACGAATGTAAGTTCCAATGAGGCAAATGTACAGCCTATGGGGGTTTCTGAAAATGTTTTAGATCAACCTATTACTGATGCAGATGTACATGATGTACTTGATGAGGAAAGGGCTGATAATGATCAGGCTAGAGGTATGCCAAAATGGCTGGTGCACACTTTGCGTGACAGTAAATTGGATGTACCTTTGTCTAGTCGTACTCGTTCAGGCTCTCGCCATGCATCTTATGCATCAGATTTTTATGCTTTGGGTGTGTCTAGTTTACATGATGCTGAGGAGCCTCTGTCTTTTGATGAAGCACATAATTCAGAAAATTGGATGGCTGCCATGCAATCAGAATATGATGCACTTATAGAGAATGACACATGGACTTTATGTGATTTGCCTGCTGGAAAAAAGGCCATTGGTACGAAGTGGGTTTACGAGTTGAAACGCAAGCCGGATGGTGAGATCGATCGCCATAAGGCTCGACTTGTTGCAAAGGGTTATGCACAGCAAAAAGGCATAGATTATGAAGAGACTTTCGCTCCCACTTGTTGTATCACTACTGCACATTTTCTATGTGCATTGGCAGCTCATTTTGGTTGGGATGTACATCAATCAGACATTGTTACTGTTTTCTTGAATGGTGACATATTTGAGGAAGTTTATGTAACGCAGCCTCACGGTTTTGTCATAAAAGGACAAGAGGACAAAGTGTGCAAATGTAACAAGGCTTTGTAGGGGTTGAAGCAATCTCCTTGTGCTTGGTATGAGAAAACTGACACTCATTTGGTCAAACAAGGCTTTCGTAATAGTCCAATAGAAAGCACATTGTATGTAAAGCGTGAGGGTGATGTACTTCTCATTGTGGTTCTTTATGTTGATGATTTGCTGATCACTGGACCAAATGAGAGACATATTGCTGAATTTAAGGCTGATTTGAATGCTACTTTCAAGATGAAAGATTTGGGGCTGTTGCATCATTATTTGGGTATACAGTTTAAGCAATGTGATGGTGGTATTGCCTTGTGTCAGAAAAGTTACATAGAGACATTGCTATGTAAGTTTGGACTTGAGGATTGCAAACCTATTGCCACTCCCATGGAAAGAGGTTTGAAGTTGAGTCTACATGATGCTGGTGATCTTGCTGATGTCACTCTTTACCAAACTGTTGTTGGCTGCCTCATTTATGTATGCAACACGAGGCCGGATATTCAGTTTGCAGTCTCACAGGTCAGCAGATTTATGCATAGCCCAGGGTCTAAGCATTGGCAAGCTGTCAAGAGGATTTTCCGCGACCTTAGTGGCACTTTACATCTTGGCTTGTTTTATCCCAAGGGGGGATCATTGCTGCCAGACTTACATGCTTTTTCGGACTTAGATTGGGCTGGTTGTTTTGACACGCGAGTGTCCACAAGTGGTTTTTGTTTCATGCTTGGCAGTTCATGTATATCATGGTTGAGCAAGAAGCAACCTACTGTGGCCACTTCGAGTTGTGAGGCTGAGTACAGGGAAGTCTTCAGAGCTACGGTTGAGTGTGTATGGCTTAGACGCCTTATGGATGATTTGGGTGTTGGAAAGGACACTGCCAACACTATCTACACTGACAGTCAGAGTGCATTGGCAGTTGCAAGGAACCCGGTTTTTCATGCTCGCACAAAGCACATTGAGGTGCATTACCACTATGTCAGGGAGAGGATCTTAGCAGGAGAGATCAGTTTGGCTTATGTGCCAACACAGGACAACCTTGCAGATCTTTTCACAAAGGCATTGTCTCGTGAGAAGCTTGAAGCTTTCCGCAAAGCTTTGGGCTTACTCCCCTTTGTGGACTGATCATGTCCTCAGGGCATGGAACTTCCCTTTACTCATGTGCCAGCTCTCGTTCATCGCATCACTCCAGGGGGGATTTGTTACCATATACATGTGGTAGTGATGTATGTGAACACACTAAGACCGCCGGGGCATTTTTTCCCTCTTTAGGAGGTTTTTTCCCCTGTGCATTGTATATACGCCCATCACTCTACGACTATCTATCTTTCCATTGCACACTAAGTAACACACTCTCTATTGTGTGCCTTGAGCTTCCTTCGTCTTCTCCAAGCTGTGTGTGTTTCTCTGCAACCCTAATTCCAACAGGCAATAGGGCAGGATGACAAAGAGGGACATAGGTATGTGGTAAGGTTTGGAGCCAAGGTTCTAAGTACTCGACAAAGGAACTACCCACAGGTAAAACGGGAGTTGTGGGGCATGGTTACAGCACTAAAGTGTGAAAAGGAGTACTTGATTGGAACATATGTGGTTGTGGAAACAGATTGTCTGCCACTCCTTGGAATGATTACAAGCTGCTCAACACCAGACATTGCCATGATAAGATGGATTGTCTACATTAAGTCCTTGAATCCTGAGTTCAAGCATATTGCAAGAAAAGACAATCCAATAGCGGATATGCTGTCAAGGGCAAGGTATGAGGATGAGCAAGACATGGTAGATGATAGTGAAGATGTAGGCACAAGGTTCTACTCCATTAATCATGTTGAGCATAATGATGTTGGCACACCTAGTGCACTTGAGTTGTTTCTAGAAGATGGGTATGAAGGATATTGGTTGCTTATTGGTCATTATTTGAGTACTTTAACAAAAGAGGGTGATTGGTCTGAGCATGAGTTTAAGAGGATACACAGAAAAGCATATGGGTACTTTCTGCAGGATGGTTACTTATGGAAACATCCAAAATAGAAGGGTGGGATACCACAAAGGGTAGTATGTAACAAACAGAGTCAAGTAAAGCTCATGCAGGAGTATGAGAACCTATGGGCTGGACACCGTGGTGTGTGGGTAACCTTTTCAAAGCTAAAGGAAAGGTATTGGTAAAAAGGTATGTACATGGATGTATCCCACTTTGTGGAATCATGTGTAGCATGTCAAATGTATTCAAATGTGCGACATCGTGATGGGTTACATCCTACTTATCCATTAGCCATGCATTACAAATGGGTTGTGGATCTAGTCCCCATGGCTTTAGGACTCTGGCAGATGAGGTACTTGGTTCTTGCAAGAGAAGACTTGACTAATCAGGTTGCAAGGCAAGATTTAAGGACAAAGACTACAGAGGCAGTATGTAAATTTATCCTTGAGGATGTAATGTGCCGCTATGGTTGTGTGGGAAAGATAATTGCAGATAGAGGAGAGTTGGATGCCAAGGAAGCAAGGGAATTCTTTTCCAGGATAGGAATCAAGCTTTCCCTTACCATTGCTTACAATCCAGAAGCAAACGGGAAAAGTGAAAGAGGGCATCCACCAATCATCAAAGCCTTGGCTAAAGCTTGTGAAGGGAGAATTAGTGAGTGGCCAAAACTATTGCCATATGCTCTATGGGCTGATCGCATGACACATAGCTCAGTAATTGGCTACATGCCTGCAGAATTGATGTATGGTCAAAAGCCTGTAATGCCCATTGAAGAGGCCATTCCCACATGGAATGTGCTACCTTGGCAAGATGGGCTTAGTAGAGAAGAGCTCCTTGGCTTGCGTATAAGACAGCTGTAAAGAAGGCATGAAGACATTGAGGTTTCAAAAGAAAGATTGAAGAATGCCAGGTTGAAAAGCAAGGACTACTTTGATAGACAACATAGGCTAAGATGGAAGGAAATTAAGCAAGGAGACTGGGTTTTAGTGTATGACAGTAGTCTTGATAACCAGCATACTGTCATGCGAAAGGTTTCAAAAAGATGGTTTGGACCGTATATAGTCAAGTACGTACATGACAATGCCACTTACACCCTGGCTGAATTGGATGGAACAGAGATAAATACACCCGTTGAAGGAAAGAGAATCAAGGTATTCAAAAGAAGAGAGGATAGTCATCCGGTTGATCAAGTAAGCGAGAATGAAGGCTTGGAATCACCCAATGAAGATGAAGAAGAAGAAACTCCAAGAGAGTCGAACCTGCAAACATTGGTTGTTGCACATATCGGAGGATGTGCAGGTTTAGAGGGGGTGGATGTCATGCCGTGGCACGTGCATGGTGGGAATGGAAGCTAAGGCCTACAATATTATGGATTTTATGTGTATACCTTAAGTGTGCATAAGTATATGCATTTTTCATTTAGCATGCAAAAAGCTAGTCGAAGTCTGATGTGTCACTCTTGTTGGGAATGGGCTTCGATCCCGTGCTTCTTTGTGAACCTCTTCTTGGAGCCATGATGAAATGAGCCTATAAAACATACCTCCTATCTACTAGGCATCCTAGGTGGCATATGACATATATAGCATGGCCAAAAGTGGCCTTAGTCATAGTATACCCCATGAGGTGTCATTCTACACATAGTAGGTGCACTTTGGAGTGATTATGGACCTAGAAAAATCCCTTAGAAAAGTGGTTACGAGTTTGTTTGATGTCATCCATGATGTATGCCAAGCTCTCTCTCAATTTTTTATGAAGCTACTTTATGCACATGTTCCCACCATAGCTCAACAACTCTTGACATGTGGCGGCAAGGGGAAGATATTTGGAGAAAGATCTAGAAGAACCTCTAGATATTTCTTGAAGAGAAAGATCTAGAAACTTTGAAGATAATTTCGAGATATTTTGAAAAGAGAGACACTTGTCACACAAATCCCTTGGATATTTCTAAGCAAATATCTTCTTCAAGAGGCAACTTCACCTATAAATAGAGCCTCTCGTCCCTCACTTGGGCATCAAGAAAACCATCAAGCAATCAAGCGCTCAAGCAATCCCCATAATCAAGCCACTCTATCAAGCCATCACCCAAACTCCTAGCCATCTCCTTGAGTGAAACTTTCTCTCAATTTCAGCCCAACACATCTTGAGCTTGCTACTTCATGCCTCAAGCCTTCTATCTCCTCATTTTTAATACTCATACACTCTATGTAACCTTCTTTCATCAATAAAGATGCATTGTTGGTGGCTTGCAAACGGTGTTGGGGACTACTACGCATCATTTACTTCATCAAGTTGGCTACAATACCACAAAGTCTTGAGGTGTGCTTCACTTCTTTGGGTTGAGCTTGTGTGGGTCTTTGTGTGTTGGTTATCTCTCTTATCTCTTTCCTCCATTATTTGACTTCTTTCTGAGATTTCTTAGATGAATAACCCCAAAGGTGTAACTTTTCAACCCTTTCACTTTGTGCAACATATTAGAATTAACGTTTGTATTAGCCGTAAAATCCACTTCCAATAGAGAATTGTGTTACTCTTTGGGCCGGAAAGACTGCAAGAAATTCTTCTTTCTCCACGTCCTCTTATTTTGCCACTACAAGGCTACTCTAATTCTTTCGATGTGCATATATTTATTCTCCTCTAGGGGTTGAGTCTTGCTTTCTTAATATTAATATGAACCAAGAAGACTTGTACACACAGCTCACTCCTATCGCTAGGCAAAATATCTACATCTTTGTAAGCACTAAGTTACAGTTTCAAAGAACCATTCACAGTCTATTTGGAGCACAACGACTTGCTGTTATAAATGCATCAGTGAACCCTTTCCTCTTACCTTTGATTGGATACGATCAAAGCCTTGATGTTTTCATCTTTGTTTTGTTTTGAGGGTTTCACGTGTGTGTATGTGTGTGTCTGCGTATAAGATTCCAATGGCTACACACAACGTATTTGCTACAAACACTAAGCTTGCTTAAGTGAAAAGCTTCACAGTCTCCCCACAAACCCTCACAGCTAGAGGCTCGGCGCCTTCCTGGCAAGACCGCCAACTCTTTGACTACGGGTGAGAAACATGGAGATGAGCTAGACCTAACCATGCCCTTCTCAATTAACTCATGCACTTGCCACATAATCTCCTCTTGTTGAGCTTGAGAGACTCTATAAGGAGGTTTATTAGGCGGTGAACTTCTTGGAAGAATTTCTATTGCATGGTCATCATTGCCTCGTTTAGGAGGTAGTTCACAAGGGATGTTGTCAATAAAAACATCTTGAAATCCCTTTAGAAAATTGGATAACCCTAGTTCCTTGTGATTGTTTATGTTTTCTTTTGCTAAAGCATTAGGTTCATTTTGAGAATCTTTAATAAAAAGCATGTACACGGAAATAGAGATCTTTATTGACTTATTGAAAGCTTGCGTATGTATAATGGGTATGGTGTTACCCATCTCTTTGGCATCTATGTACATATCTTTTTCCTTGGACTTAAAGTAGATTTTCCTTTTAGGGAATTTAACATTGGGAGCCATGCAATCAAACCATGGTGCCCCTAGGATTACATCCTTGTGCTTGAGAGGAGAGATAAAGAAGTCCTCTTTGACCACATAGCTTTGGACATGGAGCCTCAATTTCCCGATTAAGGGAGTGACTGAAGCTTCTTGCCCCTTGAAAGCACCATATGTAGGTAGTACATCTCCCATCTCATAGGCTTGGATGCCTAGCTTGGTGGCCAAGTCCGTGGATACGAAATTGTGAGTAGAACCAGGGTCAAAAAGAATAAAAGCATCATGTTCTCTTACCTTTCCCCAAGCATGGCATAGAGGAGATCCTTTGTGGTGAGCTTCCTCTTCTTGGATTTTGACCAAGGTAGCTCTAGGAGGCTCATGGTAGGTGTTCTTTTGGGGACAAGTGTAGTACGCATGCCCTTGCTCTCCGTACTTGAAACAACGGTTATCCTTGCGATAACACTCAAGCTCTTTAAGAGAGAGTTTATTTTTGTCTTTGTAAACTTGCTTCTCCTTAGCTTTGTTGTTATTGGATTTGCCCTTAGGAGACTTTTGGCATTTTCGTTCCCTTGAGACTCATTGGAACCCTTGTTTTCCGTGGGCTTAGGATTTCTCTTAGCCCTTGTTTGGAAATTGATTCGTGAAGTCACCATGGTATGGTGTATAACCACAGATATAATGCGTGGACTTTGGGATTTGACATACTCCGACATTTCTTCAGTTAAGCCCGCACAAAATTATTGTTTTTTCTCTCCAAAATCCATATTTTTGAAGACAATGGCATTGAGATGTAAGTCCCAAAACTTGTCTACATATTTGTGAATGGATTCGTAGGGAGAGATCTTCAAGCTTCACCATTCTGTGAGTACTTTGTCTTTGGCATCTGTGGCCAAAAGCTGCTTCATGATGGAAGCTCTTAAAGCTTTCCATGTTTGTGGGGCTTCACCATTTGCCCGTAGGCTATAGACCACCATTGCTTGGTGAACTTTTGAAAGTGCATAGCTACGTGGTGTAGCTTAGAGGACTCCATGAAGTCCTCATCTTTAAACGCCACATCGAATTGTTGGATGAAAGCCAAGACTTTGTCCGTAGCACCAAAAGTGCCATCGTAGGTAAGGAAAGAGATCCTCTTTTCTCCCTCTTTGAACTTCTTGAGCTTGGATGACCTCTTCCACGTGGCATAGGATTTCCTATGGCCTCTTCTTTTTGATGGTTCAAAAGATGCACCATCAATTTCTTCAGAAGATGAAAAATTTGAGGAAGATGGAGAAGAGGGTGACCTCTTTCTTGCCTTTTTGTTGCCTTGGTTCTCTTTGTCCGCACCATCACTTTCTTCATAAGAGGAAGAGGATGAAGAAGATGGAGAAGAGGGTGACCTCTTTCACCTTTTTCTTCTCTTGTTTTTTATCATCCCTCTTTGAATTATGGTGTGGAGAGGTGTGTGATGGTCTTCCCCATTTAGGAGGTGATGGATAGTGTTTTTCCTGTTGTGTTCGTGGAGCCATCTCCATCGAGGTGGCAGAAAACTCACTTCTTTCTTGTTCCTTTGGTGGGGGCTCTTGAGTTCTCCTTTGGGAAGGAGATGCATCATCAAGAAGAAAATTTTTGAGCCCTTGATATGGATCCTCTTCTTCTTCCCGAATTGGAGAGAGGCCTCTTTTGGAAGTCTCACAAGGAGGCTTCCTAGGTACTCTCTCGTCATGGGGGGAGCTTGGAGAATCCCATGAGCACAAAGCTTCTGTTGCAATTCACTTTGGAGGGATGGATTTGCCATGGCTTGTTGAAGCCTAGAAACAAGGTAGTTAACAAGCATAGGGGCATCATTAGTAGCCTGCTCATTAGCAAAATCAAAGCTATCAGCATTAATTTCACTCTCTTTACTATTGTCAGCCATTCTAACAACTTTTAGGTGTAAACTTTTTTAGGTGTAGTTTGGCACTTCAACCCCTAGTTGCTACTCCTCTTTACCCATTTAGAAAAAGAACTCAAGCTACTGTACCCGTGGCTCAAATCTCATTAATTGTAAGGAATAAAAGAGAGGGTCTTTCAACACCGAAACAACACCGGCTCCTATCAAGCTTCTAATAGCTCAACAGTGGTTAAGCCTTAGGCAAGCCCAGTAGGAGTCCACTATTAAGACCATACCTCTCGACGGTGATGCCCCGTTATCTGCACAAAGGCAGGAGCACTGCAAGGCTGAAAAATCCCTATTCTACTTACTTGCAATTAATAATACCAACCATTTATAGCTAGCTCAAGGACCTCCCTTCTTGAGCAAGAAAAGAGAAACCTTGTGCTCTGATACCAATGTAATATTTAATGGCCTAGTAACTTGTGTGTAGCGGAAAATAGCATAAACATCGTGAGAATTTCATTAGAATAGATTCCTAATGAGCATAACAAGAGTGCTTGGGTGGAGAGAGCAACAAAAAGCATAACACCTAGTTAGATAGGCATGAACAATACTTCAAAAGAAAGTGAAATTAAGCTATCATCAACAGTTGAGGACCGTATTTACATGGAGCCAATCCCCCCTTCAAAAGGCTTTGTATTATAGGTTTCCCCCATCAAGGGAGACATTTTACAATACAATTCTTTGTGTTTCTTCAATAACTAGCTAGTGCAATGAAGATCGAAGCTTCAAGCGTAAGCAAACACTCATAAAACACAACATCAATTCCCTCACAATCTCTGACCCAGGATCTCACACACCTTCAAAGATGGTGAGAGCTAGCGGGGTATGAGAGTAGATTGAGAGGAAGAAGGAGTAGTCTTACGAGAAAGAAGTACATATCCTCACATAATCACTCATAATAGCTTAGCATAGCTTAGTAATTAGCATGGTAGAGGAGATGAGCATGCCTTGAAGCTTGACTCTTGGTTGGATTTGCATCACAAAGCCAAGAGTTGTTGGTGTAGGCCTCCCTTTTCACAAGCTTGGAGTAGATGATGAGCTTTCCATTAAAGCTTGAGAAGGAGAGATAGAGTCTTCTTACTTCACACATGAGCTAGTGTGAGTATGTGTGGAATAATGCCTTCGAAAAATCAGCCCCCTCTCTCTCTTGGTCGACCCCTCTTGCTAAATCCTCATGCTGGCACCTCATTGGACCTCTCCGAGCTTAGCCAATGAAAATTGAGAAGCATAAGTGATAGCGTTGTGACATGTGTCCCCCTTTATCCTTTTTTGAGATCTTTAGGTAATCAAATAGTGGAACTGAACTCCCATTGGACCCCTTTGTCTTCTGGCCAATAGGAAGCAGGCAAGCCATTGGGATGTTGAATGCTCATTGGACCCCTTGGGAGACTATCCAATAGTCTAGTCTAGCCTAATAGGTCCACCTCTATGGCCATCCAATAGGATTTGAGTGCACCTTGTGGGAAATTGACCTAGAAAGCTGACATGTGTTCCTCATTCCCTTTGTGTAAAGGGAGCCTGCGAGTGAGTGTGTGTGCTTCTCTCTCATCCCCTACTTACAGGGCTCACCTCCTCCTATGTAGGAATCTTGCAGACTTTTTGGCACACTCACTAACATACAATTTTACTAAGCTTGACCATTGGACACAACCTTTGAATTTAGAAACCTTAGCATTTTGGAAGTCTTAATGGGCTGAACCTTAGGGTATTGAAAGCCCATTGTTGCACATTTCTCTTTTGCATATTGTCCCCCCTTTGGATCCCTATTTCCCTCCTTGGATCCCTACTGTGGCCAGTCTACCAGCTTAACCAATATTCTAGCTTTTTCTCCCTTGGCACTTTCCCATATTAAATGATCAATTTAACATGAGAAATTTATTTAGGAGAATTAGATATTAGTTATTATTACATATGGATTAGTCCTATTTTCAACAATGTATAGTGCTTCTCTTTGGCCCAAAAAGCTCAATGAAATACTTCTTTCACCGGATCCTATCATACTACCCCTTATAAACTATAGCTTTTCTTTTGACATAAGTGTAGTTATCTTGCTATGAACCAAGAGGATTTGTACAAACAATCAATCCCAATCACTAGAAAAAACATATATATTATGGTAAGCACAAAATTGCAATTGCAAAGAACAATTCGTAGCCTATTTGGTCGGAAAAATATTGAACGTCCTTAAGTCATCTATTAACCCTTTCATATTACTCATGATACGATACGACCATAGCCTTGATGTTTTTATCCTTGTGTTGTTTTGATATTCTCTTTTGTGTTCTTTCTTTGTGTGTGTGAGTGTAAGAGAGAAAGAGTGGGGCTTCTTCAATTGCACTGCCTTTCAAACCCTAGACTTCATGGTATCTATGGTATAACTCCTTCATATAGTTTTTGGAGTTATCTCACAAACTTTCACAGCCAAAAGCCCGGTGCTTTCCTGGCAAGACCGCAAACTTCTCAACACCGCTTTCCATGCAAGGTTTTTGCAAATAAGAGTGGATATTTGGCACTTTTACCAAAACCAACAATAAATCAACTTAGTGCAAGATTTTGAAATACCAATCCCAATTCTGGGGTGATCCAAGAGCTCTTTGTAGACATCCAATTTTGAGGTAAAAGAGAGACCTTTTGAAAGAAACAATGATAAACTAAATTGCTTTAGTCGAGTAGGAGTGTCTTCTCTAGTTGGAGAGCACTGACCATGTCAGTCAGGCAGCTAAGTAAAGCTGCAACTGCCAAGTATGGGTTCTTAGGAGAAACAGGGATGTGGTTCAGTCCTTTTTCCAAAAAGCTTTGAATGGTGCAGTCGTTAACCACTCTTAGATCACAAGTACAAACATGTTTTCCTAACTCACCAAAGTCCTTACAAAAAGTACTGTATTTAGTACAGGCACAATCAAGCATATTACCGTGTCTAAGAAAATCATTGTTGTAGACTAGATTTTTGATTAGCTGTTGATAAGTCTAGCCGACTACAACATTGTCCAGTAGTTTATGGCTACCAAAAAGTAAGTCAAAACACTCACAAAATATTTCCTTTGGGGAAAACCAATTTAGAAGTTTGTTTTGGAATAGATAATGTATTTAGATATCTTTTGATTTCAAGGACTTCTTTGGGAGCTACTTCCTTCCACAGGGGCCAAAAAGTACGAGAAAAGTACCTGCAAAGTATAGAAGGCTACAAGTCAAGGAAGTGGCGGATGGGAGTCACTCTATCTCTACCTCTAGTAAAGCTGCAAGACCTTCCTCTATTAAAGTTAGAAGAATAATTAGTTGCAAGGAAGGATGTAAAAGAGTTATTAGGGGTAGTTATAAAGTTTAGTCTTTTCAAAGATGGAGAATCATCATCCTCAATGCATGGTTTAAGTAATCCATTGATGATTTTGACACCTTTGTAATTGGCATTAGTAGTAAAATATGTGTGTAGTTCATCAGATTTGAGTTCTTTAAGAATATCCAGCATGAGATACCAAAAGATGTTGAAAGCAATTTGAGCTATAACAAGCTGCTTGGCTTGACCACCCAACCAAGAGAAAATGAGGGAAATATGAAAAGCAATAGGTAATGCTTGTTCCACTACAAATGAAACCATTGTTGAGTCTTCTATGAAAGGAGATTGTGATGCTAATGGTGATGCAGAATGGGTAGAAGGAGAACTAATAAATGTGGGATTGAGACCATAAAGCTTCTTGAGAAAATTGGATAGTTTTGCACCTGATGAAGAGAACTTTGCTACTTCTTGGTTATATTGTACAAAAAGTAAAGGCAATTGAGCAATATATTGGGAGATCAAAGCTACCCCATTTTTGCCATCTTTGTTTAAAGTGGCCAAGATTTTGACCAATCATTAAAAGACAACATATGTAAAATATAAGACTTTTTATCCAAAGCTAAGGCTGATTCATAGATTAATTGTGATGCTTCCAAATTGTTAATACATCTTAAGAAGTTGCCACGGAAAAGGTTTCAGAGGATAGCTCCATGCCTTGAGAAAGGGCTAGGGCCTATAACGAACAACACGTAAGGTTAGAAAGAGATTACTTAGGGTAGGGGTCAACAAAGGTTTTGGCCTTTCTGGCAAGAAAATGCCTAGTTCTATGGATAGGATTTTTTTGGGGGGTGGTCCTTTAAGTACAATCTAATTTGATCTAAAATTTTCCCATGCTTCTCTAGGTCCTGGATAACTCTCATACGAGCTGTCAATTTGTAGTGTGAGTGTTCCTGAAAGAATGTATTTAAATCAAGGTTAGTACTTTTGGATATCCTTGCAACCTTTAAACCGGTTGAGTCCAGGGACTATGATAGCCGTGAGTAGGAATCCAGAATTATAGTCTAAGAGGGGCCACCTGGCACCAACCAACCTAAAAACAGGAATTATTGACAATGGGTCCAACTTAGCCCTATAATCCAAATTAGTCTCTAAAGCAAACGTTGTGGCTTTCCCAAAAACCCGGGAAAGCCTTGTGAGTAGGATGTGTGTGTAGCTATTTTACTTAAATACATAAGCATAACAGAATAATACAGTTCAAAAGACAACTGGCTTTTGACAAGTGACCAGGGGTAGCACAAAAACAACTCAGTCTTAGAATTATTTTTGTACGTTGCAATAAGAATGAGGTCTCATTCTAGTGAAAAAGTAAAAAGGAACATTTGTATTGTCTTCTTCAAAAAGTGGGATTACTTTGATATATGAAGGATGAATGACAGCAAAGCCAAAGAGATTCCAAGAAAGGATACAATCCTCACATGCATCCATTCAAACAAGACAACAACTCTATTAGCCTTGAATGCATATTACACGTGGCAATGGACTATATCAGTTGTTATCCATGTCTAGCTGTAAGATCCCCAATATTTGGGTCTCTTCTAAAAATAAGAAAAATAACTTCCAATACTATTTCACCAAATTTTGACTTAAGATGCTTGATTGACAGTATTGGAAGGTTCTAACGTGGAAAACAAGGTCGTTTCCATATTCCAATAGGTTAGACGAACGTTTGGTTCATTTTTGAAAAAATCTACTATTTTTAGCTTTTTCATGCTTTTTGGCGTTTTTGAAAAGCAATGTGCTTTTTATGATGACATAACTATAAAAATATTAATTTTAGTCTTCGTCGGATTTAAAAATGATCACTCAGAGCAAAAATGGGACCAAAAATGATTTTTACAAAATATGTTTTATAAAAAACAGTACCGTAAATACATCGGGGCAGTACGGGAAAGTCATAATTATGTCTAGATATTACGGTGTGGCATAGTCTAGCTACGGTTTCGATTAGTTGGCCGAATACTGCTTGGATGGTCAATTTTGTGTGAAAATTGAATGGTAAGTGGGAGAGTCGTCCCATGATTATTTCATCATCTTTAACACGCTAATTTATGCACATGATACGTTTATGATCACGTGCGTGCATAAAAAGCACTTTTTGTTTCATGTCATAGAGACGACAGGAACATTGTTTTGGTAATAAATCACAAACCGTTATGAATCAGCTGGAACCGTTTACATCAGAGATAAAACACATCATTTAGAATATTTTCTCTCTTTGGTATATGTGAAAAACACGCATGAGCTAAGAGATATGGTCAAGAAACTGTTTGCTGCCCACTACACAACCCAATAATTTTGACTCCAGGCTCCTTGGAGAACCACTATATAGATTCACCGGATGGGCAAACCCACTTAACCAATTGAAAATCTTGATGAAACTTGATGATAAATGAATTTAGGTCTCCGTTATCACTTCGGGAATGCGAGTTATTAATCACTCTATATCCAATTTTTACCTACATACGTAGAAGTCCTATCAAGGGGGAGATACCATATGACATCATGAGTTAACCAAGCCGTTTTGATATGTTTTATGGTTTGTTTTGGTGAGTTGACTTCAATTATTAGATAGCCATAAACTTGTGTGGGAGTATATGGTTAAACATCTCGAACCGCTTAGGCAGATATGAATAAAGTGGCTTTCTTTAGGGGTTACCGTTTGTTGTGTGAGTACCATATGGTCAAAGTGATGTGATGGAGTGATAGTCTATATTATGGAGCTGAACTTGATGCATTGGTTTGAGGTCAAATGCTTTCATTTGCATGTTTTGCATGCTCCCGAAAATGTCAAAAAATGGTTTTTTGCTTGTGTAAAGTTATGGTTTATGGTTGACCTAAAGGTCGGAGTTGTTTTACATCATGTTTATGGAGTTGAAATGTTATCATATGATGTATGGGAACCCATGGATTGATGTGGATGCCTCATATGCATGGTTTTGACTGCTTTTCACCTTTCTAGGTCAAAACTAGCTCTATGTGCTAGAGTGGTGAAGTCTAGATGTGAGGCATCAATTTTGCATGGTTGGATGTTGTCAAAATTGGATTTTGATATCATGATTAGTTGCTGATCGGACTCTTTTATGCATGAAAGGATCACTTCTTAAGGGTCACATGTGTGTAGACTCCGATTGATTGCAGGAGATGTGCAAACTCCAAGTGTGGAAGTTAGTTTAGTGTGATTATGATTTATGGTCAAGGGCTGAGATTCCCTCATAGATTATGATTGAAATTTTATGGTGAAATCTGGCGTGGCTTATTTTTTTTTCTGGATTGGGTTATGCTGCCTAAATGCTGCCAAAAGTTTTGCAGCCATGTTATGTTCTAAAGTGGTTATGCAGGATTGGTCGTGCCTCACCCAAGTAGGGTGGAGTGCTCACGCATGTGATGTGATTGGATTATGGTTTATGGTTTTTTTATTGGATCATGAAGTGACCACGATGGTTTATGGTAGACGTTGTCGTGCTATGACACGTACATAGTGGGAACACATGCTACAAGATCTATCTTGTATTTTTTTAGATACATAATTATATTTCCTATAGTGTACATATGCATATTTAAGTATAATAATAAGCCTTCTATCTCATCCTATTATTTTTCTCAAGGGTAACATATCCTTACTTTACCATCAGAAAATACTATGGGAAAAGCATCAATAGCTCCGCCTCTTTAACTTGGGGCAAAAAGCATTGATTCTTTATTTCTACTATTTCATTATCATCTCACACCCTAGCTAGATCCTATATCTAGGGTAAACTCCAATATATATATATTCTATGTATTTTTTATACTTTTCTTATATTTCTTTTTAAATAGCTACTAGGAGAGAATCAAATCCTAGTGGGACACTAGGTGGCATGATTTCAAAGATACACTTATTTTAATGCATTATTGCAAGCATAATTACAAAACTTTGTCAAGGAGCAATGTCATGCTTTCATATGGCATGAGGTGTCCTTTGGAATTAAATGAACGTCTAGGCTAGGGAGACCACATGAAGACTTTTGCTGCCATAAATGGACCCTATTTTGATGAATTTTTTACACAAGGTTCCAATCCGAATTGGAAAATGATTTTAAAATGAAAATCGTAGCTAATGAGCTGAAGTTTTTGTCCATATTTTTACTTTTTTATTTGGAGCCACGGTTGAGGAGATATGATCAAAATACTGGACCCTAGTCTGCCCACATCATGCAGGGACAGCTCATTTCCAACTTTTCCAATTCCTGTTCACACTGCCTCCTCTCTTCTTGTGTAAACCCTTGGGGGTTCCCTTCACCTATAAAAGGGGACCTCTTCTTCCTTGGAAGGAACTCAAGCATTCAAGCCATTGATGAGAGGAATTCATGAGGGAGTGAGTAGTAACGCCTAATTGTACTTAGCCATTAACATAAGCCCAAGCCTACACTTTTTCCTAGAAGAAGACTAACCATTCTTGCAACAAGCTACCCTTGGAAGATCAACTCTAATCAAATAAGGTTTTACACTTGGTGTATCAATCAAAGTGGAATTCTCCACTCTTCTTCTCTCTCCATCAATAATGGTGTCGAAGGGTTTGTCAAGTAAGATGTGTTCTACATTGATGTTTTCTTGATTTCTTGTTGTTTTCTTTTTCATCTCTAATCCAATATATATATATATATATATATCTAATCTCATCTCTTTAACCAAATCTATCTCTTTCACTCTTAGTAATTCATCCTCTCTACAAATTTTAGGTTCTCCTTGCTACAGGTACATCTCTCCTCGCAGTATCCTTATTGCCTACGGGCAAGAATAGGGCTTGGGAGGGAAACTTCTCATCTCTTCTCTTCTCTTCTCTCATATCTACATTTCTCACATACTATCCTAGATGAATAACCCACATGATGATAATTTCTATCGCTTTCACTCTGTACGATCTATTAGAATTAACGTATGGATTAGCCGTAAAATACACTTTCAACAACGTATAGTGTTTCTCTTTGGCCCAGAAAGGCTCAATGAAATACTTCTATCACCGGATCCCATCATACTACCTCTCATAGACTATAAATTTTCTTTTGACGTAAGCGTAGTTATCTTGCTATGAACCAAGAGGATTTGTACACACAATTAATCCCAATCACTAGACAATATATATATATATATAATGGTAAGCACAAAACTACAATTCCAAAGAACAATTCGTAGCCTATTTGGCCAGCCAAGATTGAATGCCATTAACTCATCTGTTAACCCTTTCATATTACCCATGATACGATATGACCATAGCCTTGATGTTTTCATCTTTGTGTTATTTTGACATTTTCTTTTGTGTTCTTTCTTTGTGCGTGTGAGTGCAAGAGAGAATGGGTGGGCTTCTTTGATTGTACTTCTTTCCAAACCCTAGTCTTCATGGAATCTATGGTTTAACTCCTTCATATAGTTTTTGTCGAGTTCTCTCACAAACTCTCACAGCCATAAGCCCGGTGCTTTCCTGGCAAGACCGCAAATTTCTCAACAACGTGTAAGGGTAGAGACCCTGTACAGTCTAACTGTTTGGAAAAGGATTGTTTGTGCACTGGGAAGTGCTATTGTGATTGGACTCATGTGTTATGTTTCTCATGGCAGCATTGCTACAAGACTAGGATCACCTACATCACTTAGCCTTAGACTAAAGGGTCTCATCTACATGGTTAGTGCGTCGGGGGTTGCATGACCTACATGGCTAGCACGTCGGGGATTTTGCCTTGGCTTTGCCTAAACACACGGTGTTGGGCATCGAAGAAGGGTGACACCTAAATTGGTATGGTTGGTGTTGATACCCTACCACCTACTGACGTTTGGAATCCTTTCAGAGCTCGCGTTTGTGGAGGGAGGCGAAGAGGCCTTAGCTTATGTTTGTCTTAGGTAGGTTGGCTCGCTCTCGGGGAAGTGAAATTCTCTCTGTCCATAGAAGAGGAGAAGTGGATGGGTTGACCAGTCGATCCCTAAACAGGGTCCGGTGCTCTGCTAGTTGTTTTGTCATTAACTTTTTGATGTTATGGTATACCTAGATTTTGTCATTGCATTAATACATGGTTGCCTGTTCCATTTAGATGGGCTTTTTAAAGATTCTCTGTTGTCATCTTCTCATGCCTCTGTGCACTCTATTTCACCCTCCACGATATTCTCTCTCTCTCTCTCTCTCTCTCTCTCTCTCTCTCTCTCTCTCTCTCTCTCTCTCTCTCTCTCTCTCTCTCCCGCAACGCGGTGTACACATATATTACTAGTCGTTAGTTACCTCTCGATGCAGTCCGGCTCATGGCCTAAGCTCCATGCTTAGTCGGACGCTGAGAACTCCTCCCCTATGCAAATGATTTCGCAACTCTGATGTATATTGAAAATTGTATAAAAGTGTAAATTGTATATTTTTGTGCATAGATCCCTGGGGATGGGTATCTCTCACATGGTATCAGATCCAATGCTTAAGGTTATGGGGATAGCCTAAAGCCTGATACTAGTCGGGTTAGTTATGCATCATGCACGCATTCATGCATGCTGTTTGAGAAAGGATATTATATTCATGATGCATCTATAAGTGACATTGGTTGATGGTACTTGTTTGACTTGTCTTCTTGAGTGAGAGTGTTTGGTTTGAGTTATCATAAAGTGGTTGAAGTATTCAACAACGGTGATGTAATTTCATTTGAATGTTTATTTTGTAATAACCAATGGCTCCCTGAGTGATGTCTGAATGCTTTAGCCAAGGGAATGAGGTTTTGGCCATAGTGTTCAACAATATGGCGACACGATTGTCCAAGGATGAACACGAAATCTTTTACTTAGAAATCAAGACCAAAGTCTTTGGCATACCAGGAAGCACAACTTGTTGGAAGAGTGCTGACCGTAGTTACCTTACCCATCACCAGGAACCTTTTCATCAATGCTTCATCTATATTGACCACAGTCAAGAGATTGGTTTGCCAACTCAGACTACTTCAACTCAGAATATGGCTAGGCCTAGAAGACATGAACTCTCAAGTGATTTTGCACAAAGAATCTTTTTCAATTATGCGATTGGATTCAGTCTCCATTGGGGAATTGAATTGGCTTGAGTTCTAAAGGAGACTAGCGATTTCCTTATACCCAACACTTACGTAGCATGGGAGTTATATGTTGAAGCTCAGTCTCAGCATCGAACACAAGTGCATGATAGGTTCATGACCGTCCCACAGCTTTGGGTGAAGAAAAAGATCCAAAAAGGCGATGTTAAAGTGCAAGGATATATTCTTTACCTTAACTTATGCTCTCTTTTGGACATAACGAGTTGTGAGCCCTTATGATAAACCAAAGATACGGCTTTTGTGAGAAGGTCATAATCAAAGTATGGAAGAAGTCAAATGGCGGCAACCAATCCTATTATGTATCCCAGGATTGGTTCAATAGAGTCTATGGGCCTATTCTCAAATACAACCCTCACAATGTTACCATTACCTTTGATGACTGCGAGAAACCAAGGTGCATTAGTGAATTTGCTGGAGCACAATCAATAGCAGTGAACTCAAGTAGATATTTTGACAGAAAAAATGTAAATGAATGACATGCCCATGTAAACTGCTTTAATGGATTATCACCCAAAGATGTGTCACGGGGGGAAGAATGGTACGAAAAGAAGGACGTGACTTTTAGTGCACAAGTTGAAGTGCTAAACTTTGACACCCGAGGTGTGAACAAACATAGGGGTAGAACCTCAATTGTAGGAACCAAGAATTGGTTCATTGGACCCTTTCATATTTATGTATCTCCCTAGAAACACTATGTATCTTTTTGATCTTCTGCGGTTATAAAAATTTGATTTTGATATGACACATATTGTTTTGAGGATATAATACTTGAGTTTGAATCTTGGTTTTTATCATTCTAACTAACATAAGTGATGGGGTGTGTGTGTAGATGATTGACATCTTACCTCGAGGGATATGGACGGATATACTCTCTCGCCTTATGGTGGAGGAGCATTTCCAAACTGGAGTGGAAGTACAAAGACTTGTCACTACCATGCATAACGGGGGAGAGAAGAAAAGGTTGATGTCTACGGAGTTCATTGTACCAAATACCTTTAGAGCTTGGTATCATTATGCTGTAGGGAACCCCGAGTTTAGACCACTTGAGCATAAACCCTCACCTGTTGGGAGTATTGAGTGTATACAATCTAACTTGGGAATGGAGATTCTAGTCACTAATCAAATATTTTACATAAATGCTTATGAACTTACCCTAAGATCGACAAAAGAAACATGGATAGCCAGAAACATACTTCCTTTAGTAATGGCTACGGGATGTTTTGACATTGTTATGTTTAATGTATGGGGACGACAATGCAAAAACAATAATCGAAATTCCTATAGTCGAGTACCTTGGGATTTATTCTTTGACTTATTTGGGATGTCACTAATCTACAACCCTTGCAATGGTAAAAAATAGAATGTGGGGAAGGAAGCAAGGTTCCTACAGATGATCTAGTGCAGTCCCGTCGCGTTCGTGTCCTGTTTTTCAGTGTATGGAGGAGTGAATGTTAGCTTTCTCTCTTCAATTTTGCACTTGGGAGAGTCTATGGAAGTTCCGAGGTTTCCATGGATGTGTGTGTGTGCGAGGAATTGAGGGAAGAAGGTGCGGCTTTCTGCAAGACTATGTGACCCTGTATCGGTGCCATTAGGGTTGGCGCTACTCCAAAGAGTCCAACAGAGTGGAGTTTGGTGAATCTTTTGCAATGGTTTGAGAGAGGCCTTTTGTGGCTGGAGTTTCTGAGTTTTTGATGGTTTTTCTTGTATATTTTGGTCACCATCAAGTGTGATTTCAAGTGTTGATCAACTCAACTCACCTTTTAGTGTCTGCGGGCAGGCAAGGGCTTGTAGGTCGAGGTGTTTGGAGTTTGAATTGAGCTTGTGGGTAGTATTTTTATTGAGCTCTTGAGTGGTGGTGGGTGTGGGTTGGAATTAAAGTAAATTTCTTGTGTGGTGTTGAGTTGTCTGGGTGTGTGAGTGTGCGCACGACGTCTTTTGCTCCATCATCCTTTGGCGATCCCGTTGGGGAGCGAAAATTTGCTGGTTGTGCACCCAGGTGAAGCGGTTTTGCTGTGAAGTGTGAGCTTCATTGAAGAAAAGTGGTGGTTTGGTTGAGGTGCAAGACTTCAACTTTTGTGGAGTTCCTCACGCAAGGGAGAAGCGACTCTGAAGAGATGGCTTATAGTCGGCCAATGTTCACAGGGAAGGAGGATGTGAAGGATTGGATTGTGGACTTTGAGTGGTATACGCTTGGTATGCACATTGTGAATGACGAAGCAAAGCTTCATGTATTTCCTCTTGTGCTCAAAGGAGAAGCTCGGGAGTGGTTTTAAGTTTAGAGGAAGACAAAAAGCAAACATGGGAGCAAGTGAAGTTGGCAATTTTTGATAGGTTTGGAAAGAAACTAACCGCAACAGAAGCTAACAAATTTGAGAGGTTTGCAGCAAGATGTTCATGCTAAATTTAAATTTTTTTTGCAACACTTCAAAGGGCTTTGGTTTCAATGAGAGGCGGCATCCCAAGTACCTCCATGGGATTTCTTTAGAGTGCGTCAGTTTATGGGAGAAGGTCGATCAAGATGAGTCTACTACATTTGAAAGAGTTGTGGAAATTGCTGAGGCCAAGAGCAAGAAGATCAAGAGAAGGTGGGAGCAAGGCATGACACACGCTGAGCCAGTTGTGGTGCAACCAATGGTCCCTATGGCAATGGATGATAGAGTGGAGCGAGTGGTTCAAGGTCCAGATCTCGTAACGACCCGGGTTTTGCATGATCTTGCCGGTCAGTTGCAAGAATTTAGAATTAACATATAGAATAAGAACCAAAGAGAAGAGCGGCCAGCTGGGAGAGGTAGGGGACGAAGGCTACAAGGTAGATGCTACAATTGTGATGAACACGGTCACTACATCCCTGATTGTCCTGAACCACCAAGAGAGAGAGGAAGGATATACCCCTTATATGGACGTGGTCGAGGGAGAATAGAAGAAAATCATCAAGAGCGGGCACTAGAAGCACCGTTTCCACAACAACAACCGCAACCGTTGCCTGGAAATGGAGAAGGCAGAGCTATTAACATCATTACCCTTGAGAGCAAGGAAAATAAGAGAGCTAGGCATGATAGGGAGAAAGAGACAGAAGAAGAGAGGGAAACAAGAGCAAGGAAAGGAAAGGCTAAGGTAGAAGACAAACCAAAGAATAGCAAGAGGCGGCGAAGAAGGAAAATTGGTCCAAAGGACTACCTCCTTGGCCAAGGTGTTGAAGACTATGATATTGTTGATGACATACAAAATCAAAAGTCAAATATATCTTTTGGTTAGTTGGTGGCTTTGAACGCTAAATTGAGGAGGTAGTGGACCAAGTGTGTGAGTATGCGGCTTCCTTCCAAGAAGGAAAAGCATCAAAGCATGGTGTCATCCTTGAGGGTTGGTCACCCAATGGATATGGTGCCAATAGTTGAAGGTATGCTAGGAAAGAAGACGGAAGTGCAAGCATATGTGGATGGTGGTGCGCAGGTGTGTGTCATGACCGAGGCTATCATGAAGGAAGTAGGCATTAAGATGTCAGTGAATGCTTCGATCCGTATGAGGATGTCCAACCACAAAAAGGCAAGGTGTCTTGGAATAACTGAAGATGTGAAGATAAAAGTCTTGGGGATTGAGTGCTTGGTTGATTGCTACGTGATGCAAGCGGGTGAGAATGCTTATCCGATCATTTTAGGGAGGCCATGGCTTATAACCCTTGGTGCTAAGCAGGATTGGGGCACGGGCTTGATCACCATCCCCAACAAAGAGAAAGGAAGGACCATTGTCTACAACATGGAGACACATGAGAGACGTACACAGCCCCTAGTGAAGATGCAAGATACGGATTCGACAGAAACCACGTCATACAATAGTGATGCTTCGTCTACATCATTGGCTTGATGCAATTATGTCCTGATCTTTTTGGGATAAGTGTTGAAAAGGAAACATTGGTGCATGATGTGAAGGTCAAGTAGGAGAAGAATAGTCCAAAAGCAGTTGTAGAGCCTGCCAAAGTGAATGCAAGGAGCATGCTAGGAGAGGACTTGACAGAGAAAGAAAAAAATGAGTATGAAGACATGTTCACAGAGTTTCCCAAAGCTATTTGCCACTGAATATACAGGTTTGCAAGGAGCTAAAGGAGTTGAGCATAGAATCAATTTGAAAGAAGGTGCCAAGCCAAAGTTTCAAAAGCTTAGGAGGTTGGGGGTCATTCATGAGAAGGCACTTCGTGAAGAGGTGACAAAGCTTTTGGAAGCAGATTTCATCTTTCAAGTAGATGAATTTGAATGGGTCTCTCTAGTAGTTATTGTGCCCAAGAAGAACGGAAGATTTAGGATATATGTTGATTTCAAACCTTTGAATGCTGCCACAATAAGGAATCATTATCTACTACCCTTCCTAGATGAAATCCTCAATCAGGTTGCAGGTCATGAACATTACTCAATCATGGATGGATTTTCTAGCTACTTTCAGATCTTGATAGCGATTGAAGATCGATTGAAGACGACCTTCATTACTCCTTGGGGTTGTTTTGCCTACAAAAGAATGCCTTTTGGGCTGGTTAATGCATATGCTACCTTCCAAGGATGGATGAATAGAGTGTTTGGTCCCTACTTGGGTAAGTTCATTCGCGTTTCCATGGATGACATTGGGTGTTATAGCTCAAGGGTCACACATTTGGAGAAGCTGAGGTTGAGTTTTGAAAGGCTTCAACAAGAGGGTGGGAAAATCAACCCAAATAAGTGTAAGTTTTCTCATGCCAGAATCCATTTGCTAGGACATGTGGTTTCCCAAAATAAAAAAGAAGCTGACCCAGAGAAAGTGAAGGCTTTATTGCTTATGGATGCACTTAGCAACACAAAGGATTTGGCATCATTTGTGAATAAGCTCAGGTACTTGTCACGTTTTTTTTGAATGCTATGTCAGCATGTGTATCCTCTCCAGAAATCGAGTCAAAGAGTTCAAGGGTTTGAGTAGAATGAAGACATGCAACAGGCTTTTGATGGTATCAAGGAGGTATTGTGTGTTTTACCAACAGTGAGTCCTCCCGACTTGCAATCAATTTTCAATGTATCTATTAGTGTGGGGTCAGTATATTTTGGGTTGGTTCTCTTACAAAAGCAAGGAAGGAACTTCAAGACAGTCTATTTTGAGAGCAAGATGAAGAATGTAAGCAACTTCTCCTACACAAAAATGGAATAGTGGGTATTTGCCTTGGTTCTTGCTTGTCAAAGGTTCAAAACCTATCTGTTGCCCCAAAAGTTCTATGTGCTCACCACATCGAATCCTAGCAAGCAAGCACATCTTAATGTGGACTTTGGAGCTTCAAGAGCATGAGTTTGAGTTTAAAGTGGATCATTCTGTTAAAGCTCACTTGGCAGACATAGTGGTACATAAGGGAGTTGAGCTTCCATCTTACCCAAGAGTTGACAAGGATGATCATGAAGAGGAAGTAGATATTACCGATGCGTATACAATGATGTTTGATGGTGCATACAGGAAAGTTCTTCAAAAGGCAAGTGGTGGGGTAGTCATTAAGAACCCAAAAGGTGATGTAATCTTTTCTAGAGCTTATGATCTTGATGAAGCTCAAAGTAACAATGAGGCTGAGTATCTCACTTTTTTCCTTGGGTTGAAGCAGTGTGTTGAGTTTGGATTGAAGAGGGTCATTGCAAAAGATGATGCATTGCTAGTCATGAATCAGTTGCCTGGTTTGTGGAATGTTAAGAAAGACAATTTGAAGAAGTGGTCCTATGGGATCAAGAAGCTTTTGCATGAGTTTGAGAAGATATAGTTTAAGCATGTTCCTTGTGAGCAGAATAAAGAAGCTGATGAGTTGGCTAGGGACAAGCTGGATGCCTTGGTAGCTCCTTTAAAGGTCAAGGAAGCCTTGTATGTAGGAAGGGAATCATTGCAAGATCTAGAAGTATTTCTTGGTAAAGGGCAATGTCCAGAGGGCATGTCAAAGGTTCGGTGTAAGAGAATAGTTGCAAAAGCAAGAAACTACACATTGGTAGGTGAGGATCTCATGCTTTATGGCAAGGATAGCATTTTGAGAAAAGTGCCATACAAAGAAGAGATAGGCTTGATTTTGGAGCACTACCATGAAGAAACAGGCCATCAAGACAAGGATCAGGTTTCCTTTCGTGTTTTGAGAGCAAGTTACTGTTGGCCCGCTATGATGTGAGATGCTTATTTTTGGTGCAAGTCATGCCATGAATGCCAAGTGTTTGCAAATCGGAAGATTTTGGCTGAGCCTCAAAAAGCTATAATGTCTTTTGATGCATTTGCAAAATGGGGAGTAGATGCTGTAGGTTCAATGCCGAGGACCAACAATGGCAAAAGGTATATCCTTGTGGCTATGGACTATTTGACAAAATGGGTGGAGGCAAGAGAAGTAAAAGATGTAACAGCAGGAAGAGTGGCCTCTTTTTTATATGAACAGGTGTGTTGTAGGTTTGGAGCTCGTATGGTTATCATTTCTGATGGTGGACCAGTGTTTAGGGAAAAACTTGTTGTTGCTGCTCTCATGGAGAAATTGAAAATTCAGCATAGACATTCTTCTCCTTGCTACCCACAATGCAATGGATTGGTTGAGAATTGCAATGGTCAAATTGTGAAGATGCTATCAAAGTATGCTAGAGCGAGTCCTAAAGAGTGGGACTTGGACTTGGAAAAGTGTTTGTGGGCTTATAGAACTGCGTATAGAGTGTCAACACAGTTTACACCATATGAGCTTGTTTATGGAAAAGAAGCTCTTATGCCCATACAAGTTAGTTGGATGCTTTGAAGTTGTTGTGCAGAATGCAAGGTGAGCATAATGACAAGCTGCAAGAAAGAATTCTTTCTCTAGAGTTGTTGCAAATAAATAGAGAGAAAGCCAGTGATTATTATCTTCAACAAGCAGAGACAAGGATGGAGAAAATGAATAAGAGGCTGCCAGAGAAAAAGATCAAAGAGGGAGATCTGGTGATGAAGTATGATTCTCGCTTGGATTTTACTTTTCAAAAGAAGTTGAGGGACAACTGGTTGGGTCCATACAGAGTGAAGCATGTATTTCCTAATGGCACCTATGAGTTGGAAAAATTGTATGGTGAACGTTTGTGCTATAGAATAAATGGTTATAGATTGAAGAAATATTTTGCGAGGGATGTAGTTCCAGATGCAAATAGTCTCTTGGTTGAGCATAAATGCTCTACCAAGAGGGTGGGCAATGATGATAGACCGCTTTTGGCGTGTACAAAGTAGCGTTTATATGCATGGTCATATGTACAAAAAGATGGAAATACATGAATTTGGGAGATTTGCAAAGTGGTTTCAAGTTTGAAAAAAGATGCAACGTGTACACATTGTGAATAGTCAGGTTTGCGTGCTAGCAGTCGGACACATGTACATGCCCGGACAGGGTATCGGGGCCTTGGATATGGTTCTAGGTGGCTTATTTTGGCTCTAGAGAATGTGTTTGAGCTTTCTAGAATATAAATAATGCAAGCAACAAGTATGGGTACTCTCATCCCACTCTAGAAGTTTGGGACATGTAGTGACTGTCTATTTACGGTGCTTGATCTGCGGTGATGCGTGCACCACCCTAGAAGTGGTCAAAAATAGAATGTGGGGAAGGAAGAAAGGTTCCTACAGGTGGCCTAGTGCAGTCCCGTCGCGTTCACGTCCTATTTTTGAGTGTGTGGAGGAGTGAATGAGAGCTTTCTCTCTTCAATTTTTCACTTGGGAGAGTCTATGGAAGTTCTGAGGTTTCCATGGATGTGTGTGTGCAAGGAATTGAGGGAAGTTTTGCCATATACATGTGGTAGTGATGTGTGTGAACACACTAGGACCATCGGGGAATTTTTTCCCTCTTTAGGAGGTTTTTTCCCCCCGTGCATTGTATATAAACCCATCACTCTAGGTCTATCTATCTTTTCCATTACACACCATGTAACACACTCTCTATTGTGTGCCTTGAGCTTCCTTCATCTTCTCCAAGCTGTGTGTGTTTCTCTGCAACCCTAATTCCAACAATTGGTATCAGAGCAGGTTACGTCCTCTCGGGATTAGTCGCCAGCTGCTCTAGCACCCGCCTGCTCACTTTCTCCGATTATAGTGAGGTTTGGCAAGCGTTCGCAGATCTGCTCAGATTTCTGATTCGGGCTCATTTTGGCCTCCGTTTCCACTACAGGTAGGTTTGCACATGCTATTTTGTCATTTTGTGCAAAATTTTTGTCAGTGCCATTTTTTGTATAACAGGTGCCTTACAATCTTCTACCTTTTGTGCTATATAGCACGTATTGTTCCTGCTTCGTTTCTCCTCTTTTCGAGCAGTTTTCATAATGGGTGCAGCATTTACCATGGCTGACAACAACATAGATGTGTTCAAGATGTTTGGAGCTGAGGATAGGTTGGATGGAGATAATTACCCTATGTGGGCTTACATGATGCGACATGTTCTTGTGTCAAAGGGCGTCTGGAATATTGTGTAGGGCATTGATGTATGTCCTGGTTCTAAGGATGCAGGTGATGTTGAGGATGTTGCAGGTCTTGTTGCAAGGATTGCTGCTATTAGAGTTGTTTTGCCTATGACAGAACAATCTTGTTGGGATGTAAAGGATGCACATGCTCATGCATTGATTGCGTTGTCTGTGAAGTGCACCATTGTTCCTCACATTCGTTGAGCAAAATTTGCAGAAAAGGCTTGGGATATTTTGGCTGGTCTTTATGTAAGTCACAATGAGACTAAAATTGCTTTGCTGCGTAAAGAGTTGGAGTAGAAGATTATGCATGAGGAAGATGATAAGGACACTTTCCTTGTTGGTGTCAAGGATATCAATGACCAGCTTATTTTGCAGGTGAAGTGATTTCAGATAGTTCCCTTGTGCAGATTGTTCTTGATGCCTTACCAGATTCATACGAGACTTTTGCTAGTACTTGGAGACTGATGACCCAAGGAAATCATGAAGTTGTCAAGTTTGATGCATTATGCACATTGTTGTTGCAAGAGTTACTTTCCAAAAAAATCAGGACTAGGTAGCATGCAGCTGAACAGGCTTTTATTGCTTCTCAAAGAAAGGATGGTAACAACAATACAACCATTTCTTATGGTTCTGCTGTGAGTGGAATTTTTTTTGTTCCTAATGCTTCTACTGGCAGCAATTCATCTGGAAATTCTGGTGATAAGGGAAAAAAGAAAATACGTTGCCATTATTGTAAAGCTAATGATCACTTGATCAAGTCGTGTCCTAAGTTGAAGGCCAAAGAGGCTAAGAAGAAAGAGGGTGGTTCCACTACAAATGCTGGTTCCACTACAAATGCAGCCAGTGTTGAGTCTTCTGTGAGAGGAGACTATGTTGTTGATGTTGATGTAGAATGGGATTTTAGCTTAGAGTGCACTTAAAATCCTGCTGTCCATGATGCATGCTTGTCAATTGTGCTGCAGATTCACATGTGTGGTATTTTGATAGTGGTGCTACAAAGCACATTACCTCACATCGTGAATTGTTCACCTCTCTCGAGTCTGTCTTTCATGGGAATTCAGTCACTTGTGCCAACAATGCCTCTTATCCGGTTCATGGATTTGGAAAGATTGTGCTTACTGCTCCAAATGGCAATTCTTTCACACTTGTTGATGCACTTTATGTACCTGGGATCAAGAAGAATCTTTTGTCTATATCTGCACTTGCTAGATTTGGACTTGTAGTCAAATTTGTGGATGATAGATGTACAGTTCATGATCTCAGTTTTGGTGATGAAATTGTTGCATCTGGCTTTTGTGCCGTGGGTTTTATAAGCTCACTTTGCATGACAAGTGTGGAAAAAATTTTCCAAATACAATTGCAGATTCAAGGGCTATTTCAAATGCAAAACTTTGGCATGCACGTTTTGGTCATCTTAATTTTGCCAATTTGCTGTATTTGCAGAAATCTGATATGGTTGCTTCTTTGCCGCCTCTTGAAGCACCTATTAAAAATGTTTGTGAAGGCCGTATTTTCGGTAAGATGCAGTGTTCTAAGTTTCCAAAGGATGGTTCAGTTCGGGCCACATGCAGGTTGCAGTTTGTGCATAGTGATATTTGTGGGCCCATGCAAACTCCGTCCTTGGGCAATTACCTTTACTTCGTGAGTCGTGACTTTCATTGATGACTACTCCAGGCATGCATGGGTATTTCCGCTTAAAGCGAAGTCCGAAGTTTTTATGTGCTTCAAACAATTTCTAGCTATGGCTGAAAATGTCTCGAAATGTACTATGGGCACCCTCCGTTCCGATCGAGGGGGAGCATATGTGTCATGAATTCAATGCATTTCTGGATAGTCGTGGGATAAAACACCAATGTACAGTGCCTTATACACCTTAGCAAAATGGTGTTGTTGAGAGGAAAAACAGGTCACTTACAAAAATGGCATGATGTATGGTCAAAAGTCAAGCTTTTCCGCACTCTTTTTGGCTTGAGGCCATCATGTGTGCCAGTTATGTACTAGACAGGTGTCCTACGAAAGCTTTGTAGCCTATTACTCCATATGAAGCATGGCATGATATAAATCCTTCTATTGAGCACATGAGTGTTTTTGACTATTTGGCAAATGCTTTGGTGCCACAAACACAGCGCAGAAAATTGGATTGTAAGGCTGTCAAAGTATTTTTGTTGGTTATAGTGCTGAAAGAAAAGGTTACAGGTTGTATCATCCGCAAACAAAACAAATTATGGTTTCACAGGATGTAGTGTTTGTGGAAGATTCTGTTTAGTCCTTGCTGTCATGTACTAGAGACAGTAATGTAAGCTCACAGGACATTTACGACACTTTTTTGCCTCTTTTCAGTGGTGGAAATACGAATGTATGTTCCAATGAGGCAAATGTACAGCCTATGGGGGTTTCTCAAAATGTACAGCCTATTACTGATGCAGTTGTACATGATGTACTTGATGAGGAAAGGGATGAAAATGAGCAGGCTAGAGGTATGCCAAAATGGCTGGTGCACACTTTCCGTGATAGTAAATTGGATGCACCTTTGTCTAGTCATACTTGTTTAGGCTCTTGCTATGCATCTTATGCATCAGATTGTTATGCTTTGGGTGTGTCTAGCTTACATGACGTTGAGGAGCCTCTGTCTTTTGATGAAGCATAGAATTTAGAAGATTGGATGGCTGCCATGTAATCAGAATATGATGCACTTATAGAAAATGACACATGGACTTTATATGATTTGCCTCCTGGCAAAAAGGCCATTGGTACAAAGTGGGTTTACAAGTTGAAATGCAAGCCGAATGGTGAGATCGATCGCCATAAGGCTCGACTTGTTGCAAAGGGTTATGCACAAAAAAAAAGGCATAGATTATGAAGAGACTTTTGCTCCCACTTGTTGTATGACTACTGTGCGTTTTCTATGTGCATTGGCAGCTCATTCTGGTTGGGATGTACATTAAACAAACATTGTTACTGCTTTCTTGAATGGTGACATATTTGAGGAAGTTTATGTAACGCAGCCTCGCGGTTTTGTCAAGAAAGGACAAGAGGACAAAGTGTGCAAATGTAACAAGGCTTTGTATGGGTTGAAGCAATCTCCTTGTGCTTGGTATGAGAAAGGTGACACTCATTTGGTCAAACAAGGCTTTTGTAACAGTCCAACAGAAAGCACATTGTATGTAAAGCGTGAGGGTGATGTACTTCTCATTGTGGTTCTTTATGTAGATGATTTGCTGATCACTAGACCAAATTTTTTGAATTTAAGGTTGATTTGAATGCTACTTTCAAGATGAAAGATTTGGGGTTTTTGCATCATTATTTGGGCATACGGTTTAAGCAATGCGATGGTGGTATTGCCTTGTGTCAAAAAAGATACATAGAGACATTTCTATGTAAGTTTGGACTTGAGGATTGCAAACCTATTGACACTCCCATGGAAACAGGTTTGAAGTTGAGTCTACATGATGCTGGCGATCCTGCTGATGTCACTCTTTACCAAACTGTTGTTGGCTACCTCATTTATGTATGCAACACGAGGACAATATTCAATTTGCAGTCTCACAGGTCAATAGATTTATGCATAGCTCAGGGTCTAAGCATTGGCAGGCTGTCAAGAGGATTTTTTGCTACCTTAGTGGCACTTACATCTTGTCTTGTTTTATCCCAAGGGGGAAACATTGCCACCAGATTTACATGCTTTTTCAAACTCAAATTGGGTTGGTTTTTTTGACATACGAGTATCCACAAGTGGTTTGCAGTTCATGTATATCATGGTGAGCAAGAAGCAACCTACTATGGCCACTTCGAGTTGTGAGGCTGAGTACAAAGTAGTCTTCACAACTACGATTGAGTGTGTATGGCTTAGATGCCTTATGGCTGATTTGGGTGTTGGAAAGGACACTGCCAACACTATCTACACTGACAGTCAGAGCGCATTGGCAGTTGCAAGGAACCCAGTTTTTCATGCTTGCACAAAGCACATTGAGGTGCATTACCACTATGTCAGGGAGAGGCTCTCAACAGGAGAGATCAACTTGGCTTATGTGCCAACACAGGACAACCTTGCAGAGCTTTTCACAAAGGCATTGTCTTGTGAGAAGCTCGAATCTTTCCACAAAGCTTTGGGCTTACTCCCCTTTGTGGACTGATCATGTCCTCAGGGCATGGCACTTCCCTTTACTGATGTGCCAGCTCTCGTTCACCGCATCACTCCAGCGGGGATTTGTTACCATATACATGTGGTAGTGATGTGTGTGACCACACTAGACCACCGAGGCATTTTTTGCCTCTTTAGGAGGTTTTTTTCCCCTGTGCATTGTATATATGCACATCACTCTAGGGCTATCTATCTTTTCCATTGCACACCAAATGACACACTCTCTATTGTGTGCCTTGAGCTTCGTTCATCTTCTCCAAGATGTGTGTGTTTCTCTGAAAACCTAATTCCAACAAGAAGAAGGTGTGACTTTCTGCAAGACTATGTGACCCTGTATCGGTGCCATTAGGGTTGGTGCTACTCCAAAGAGTCCAACAGAGTGGAGTTTTGTGAAGCTTTTGCAATGGTTTGAGAGAGGACTTTTGTGGCTAGATTTTTTGAGTTTTTGATGGTTTTTCTTCTATATTTTGGTCACCATCAAGTGTGATTTCAAGTGTTGATCAACTCGACTCACCGTGTAGTGTCTGCGGACAGGCAAGGGCTTATAGGTCGAGGTATTTGGAGTTTGAATTGAGCTTGTGGGTAGTATTTTTATTGAGCTCTTGAGTGGTGGTGGGTGTGGGTTGGAATTCAAGTAAATTTCTTGTGTGGTGTTGAGTTGTCTGGTTGTGTGAGTGTGCGCACGGCGTCTTTTGCTCTATCAAGGTCTTTGTATTTGTTATCATGGATTGAACCAGGTAGCAGTCAAGAATAAGTATGCAATACTAAGGATTGATGAATTGCTTGATCAATTACATGGATCTATTATCTTCACAAAGGTTGATCTTAAGTCAAGGTATTACCAAATCCGAATCAAGGAGGAGGATATACCAAAGACCAGATTTAATACTCGTTTTGAACATTATGAATTTACAATTAAGCCTTTTGGACCTACTAATGCTCCTGCAACTTTTAATCGTCTTATGAACGACGTGTTTCGGAACATCTTGATGATTTTGTTCTTGTATTCTTTGATGATATCCTGGTTTACTCAAGAAACAGAAAAGAACACAAACAACATGTGCAACAAGTACTTGGACTTCTCCATCAAAATCAACTTTATGCCAAACGTAGCAAATGCACCTTCTTCACTGACAAGGTGGAATATTTGGGATTTATTGTATCCAAAGATGGTGTTTTGATGGATAGAAGCTCATAAGCCTTCTGAAAATCCACTCCGCAAGGCTCTTGTTCGTAGAAATCCCTGAGCCCCAGCCTGTGGTTAGCTTCTTTGGTTTCTGGCTTGGCAGCTACATCATAGACTTCTTTGGGTAGGAGTTGCAACTCTACATGATGCCCCTATTCACTTTTGAACCTACCAGTGAAGACCGTAGTGTGGGGATCTTCTAATTGTTCTCTGGAGAGGTAGGATGCCTTTGCTGCTTTGACTGACTCGGGATCTAGTTGATAAGCGGCAGTTCTTGTAGTTTCTCCTTTTGGTTGAGCTTCTTTTTAGCCCTCTCCGTTGCTTACATGGATCCTGTTCAGTGAATAGAGTGCAAAGTTAGCAGATTTGTCGGAATTATCTCTGAAATTTCCTTTACGCTGAAATGCTGACAATTTGGTCCACTTTGCTTCAAATCAATTTTTGAACAAGCAAAGATGCATAAAAACATGCAAGGAACAAAACTGTGTGGTCAAAACAAAATTTGTAGCCAAAGTAAAGTGGCTTTATAGGCTTGAAGTATATACCAAATACATGCTCTGAGTGAAATATGGGCTCATTTGGATGCCTAGAGTGAAAATGGTACCAGCTTTTGGCTTTAGGTCTCTAAAACAGTAGATAAAGGAAATTTGAGATTTTGAGCTCTAAATTGGTTCAAATTTGGCTAGTGGGCTTAACACATCATGTACTTTGGATGTATGATGGCAAAATATCAAAACTCCCCAATTTTGACTAGAAAGTAAATAATCATGATTATTAACTAGAGTAAATAATCAGTCGATCACTTTGTGCTCTGTTGACTCTGAAATCACCGCTTTTTGTGACTACACTTCCTGTTGGGTTGGTCGGTGAACTTTGAGGCTTTGGACTTGTCCGCAACATAGTCGTGCAGCAACCTGTCCAATTCTGGCTCATTTGGAGTCAGTTTGACCTTGTATGTCGAATTTTGACTCTTTGTAACCTTCAAGCCGTTTTCTACTGTTTGAGGGCTTTGCTTGATGGATTTCACCAAACCAATCATATACATTGTATATGGAGCTCATTAGCAAGCCATCTGTGGAGTCAGGTCGAAATTTTGGCATTTGTCAAAACCATAACTTTTCTATTAGGGACCCCCTCGACCCCAACCGAATGGTCAACTGGTGATATAGAAAGGTTCTATTATGTTAGGCATGCTATGGTTCAAATCCCATTTGATTTGGTCAAGCTGGCAGGCCGCTATGGTCAGTTTTAGATCGTAGGTCTTCGTGCACTGCTCGGTTTCTAGGGTTTTTCCTAGAGCTTTAGACTAGCTACCGGCAGTACAAAATGAATCATTGTCCAGTAAAAAACTTACCCCTCATGTCTCGTGTGAGACGGCATTGAAAATGGTCAACTGTGGGCTCCGGAAAAGTCGCACGAAAGAGGCCGAAATCTCTCTCTGCAAAGGCTCCAAGTGCAAATGAGGTGGTTTTAGCCTACCTTGGATATCTATACCCGGACTTCCCGAACCAAATTTCCTCAAATTCCCCCGTTAGCCCTACTAGGCCGTGAAATCTATGTTAGACTCAAAAATTTCCCTGATCGGATTCCTGTAGCTCATTCTGCAAGAATTTTGCAAAAGTAGGCATGGCCGCCTAATTTAGGTTTCCCGCTTCCATCTTCTGATTTCATTGAAAATTTTTGTGCTTGTCCGCCTTGTCTTTCTAATCACCATCATGTCTTTCATTTTTTCATCTGAGCTTCCCTGCTAATTATTATTAATTTTTGATCTGTTTATTTAAAAAAATTAAAGAAAATAGCCAAATGCTCTAAAAAAGTAAAGTAAAAATCCAATAATTAAGAAAATCCCTTGACAAACATAGCTTTATTTTTTTCTGTTGGATTTTTCTATTTTTAAGTCTCATTATCAATAAAAATGATGAAAAATACCCAAAAAAGAACTATTTTTGATAATTTTTTGATAGTATATACACTATTTACACTCATCGGGAAGATATTATCAGTGAATTTTTCCTTGATGATGAATTATAAGAGCATTATTAGGTAATTTTGCAAAAAATCACACGTTAACGTCAAACTTTTTCCTCCCTCTTCAAACATTGCCCTTAATTATTTAGTACGTAGGACTTAATACTTAGTGTCCTTCCACCCCTCCTAGATAGCGTACTCCGGGACGACTGTGTGCATGGGTTGAACAATTGTGTCTATGCATAGCCATGATTGGCTCTATCATGCTATGAAGATTAATGCAATTCAAACCAATATGCTATGCAAGAGCTGGGTCTTGAGTAATTAACTCAAGGGTTTCCGATGTCGAGGTAAGAGAAAATCTTGTAGCTTGTGTGCCCTCTGTTTGATTGTACCATCAGGATGCTTTAGCACATTGATTGCTTGAGCTGTTGGTAGCACTTTTGACTATTGTTGAGCTTTTTCTCGCCACTGGTAGCTTGGTTGGCTTGGTGCTGCCTAGTGTGTTGAAGTCTTTTGAGACTTAACTCACCATTGCTTGATTGGCTTTACGGTTTGTGGAGAAGATAAGTGCTCCTTTTTCTTCCATACCATTTCCATGTTAGGTTCCTTGCTCGGAGATGCTCATCTCTGTGTTTTAACCCTTGGAACTTCTTTTGTTTTGTTGATGAAGTTTTAGGCACCCAGATCTTAATCGGTTTATCCTTAAGCTGTGCTTTTGGTACCCAAATTTGCCTGACTCCTTGCATGCTACATGTAGCATTTGATTATCGAGGGGATGGAGAAGATTCACTACTTTGTGGTTTGGTCTGTTGATTAATTCTTTTCCATTCCTCCTTGCTTGGTGCAATTGGAACAATGAGTTGCCCTCCTTTAGGTGATTCGTATCCCAATCTGGTACTGCTTTGTATGTTCGCATCCAAGGAATTCCAAGAATCATCATTTCATTCATGTGTTCATCTGGTAAGCATACAAATTGAGGAGGACATGAACATCCATGTACTATCACATTCAAGTTGACTACTCCCAATGTTGGAGTTGGGTTCTTGTGCATCCTTTGATTGTCGCTATTCCTGCTGTCAACGCTTGACTTGTGGCCTTCTTTTATGTGGAATAACTGACTGCATTTACTCTAGCTCCTATGTCGACCAAAGCATTGGTGCTATGATTGTTGAGCTGTAATTTGATGCGCAGATCCATTCCGTCTAACCACTCATCATCTGTTGAAACTGCGTCTTTATGTAATTCCCATTGCCGATCATCTATTTCCAAAGCGTTGATGGGGATCGGTATCTGTTGATTCTTGAGAGCAGCTTTCTGCTTGAGTACCTGACGCCTAGCTTCCTCTTGGGCTTCCTCAATAACCTGTTGTCATTTGATCTTTCTTTGCCTGGTTGCATGCATTCTTTCTAGCAATTCATTAGTTAATGGCAAATTGTATTTCTTTAAACGACATCCACTAATCCAATTAGCCATTGGTTCACCATCTAGGGTGGACAATTTTACTGCTCCACTTGGAGATATATCTTCAATGATAAATGGTCCATTTTCCTTTTTCTTAAACTTGGGAATGTGTTGCTTAAGGGAATAGACTAAAACTAAGTCCCCTTTCTTGAAGATTTTTGTGATTAAGTGGAAATCAAAAAACTGTTTTTGTTTCTGCTTTTGTGCATAGATATGAGCTACAACAGTTAGACTTTACTCGTCTAGCTTTTCCAAATCTTCAAGTCTTTCTAACAATTCATGTCCAGTCCACTCAAGATTCTGTGCTACCCTTAATGTCGGCAATAGAAATTCTATTGGCAGTATGGCATCAAGACCATAAACAAGGTTAAAGGGTGTGGCATTTAAAGATGTTTTGAATGAAACTCGATAAGCCCATAGAGATGCATGGAGATTCATTTCCCAGTCTGTCCTTCCTGAACTAACCACTTTAGTCAGCACCGAGCTAAGAATTTATTTGTATGCTCAGCTTGTCCATTTGCTTGTGGGTAATAGGGAGCTGACTTGTCCATTTGCTTGTGGGTAATAGGGAGCGGGAGTTGACTTGTTATGGATGACCATAAACTCATTAAGCAAATAGTCTATTACCACATTGAGGAAATGAGTTCCCCAATCACTAACAATATCTATTGGCAGTCCATATCTCGTGAATACATACTCGTATAAGAATGGAACAGTTTTTTTGGCATCATTCTTTTGAGTTGCTTTAGCCTCGGCACACTTGGTCAAATATTCCGTAGCTACAATGATACATTGAGCTTGGGTTCTATAAGCAGGTGGTTGTATCGGTCCAACAAAATCTATACCCCATTTTGCGAGATCTCTAGCCCCCATCATTGGTCTTAAGGGCATGCTATCTACTCGTGTTGGCATTTTTGCTCGTTGACAAGCATCACACCTTCGAATATATATTCTTTAGCATATGCAAAAAGTGTTGGCCACCATATGTTGCCATCAAGATTGCTCTTGCGGTGGTCTCACTAGAAAAGTGACCTCCAGCTAATCCAACATGTGCTTGTTCTATAATCGGAATATACTCCTCTTCATTTGCACAAAGATGCAAGTGTTGATCTTTACCTCTCCGATATAATTGGTTCACTATAAGAGCATAGTCTCTTGCTTCAGTTTCAATTGCTCTTTGACGGCGTTTACTCATATCCTCAGGAAATGTTCGGCTCGATAAGTAAGTAACCAGATAATTACTCCACTTAGAAACATGTGACATTTGAAACAATGTTACATGAGGAATGGGTGTCTGTTTTTGACATTGAGGGAAATCTTTTACAAAAGATCGAACATTTCTCCTCATAGTTGGCCAAAATACTCCAAGTCTTAAGATTCTTTGCATAGTTTGGTCTTCCGCAAAGTGAAGTCCTACTATGGTAACATGTCTTGACTTAGGTACTATTCTTTTTCTTCAAGATTAATGCATAAAAGAAATATCCCATCCTGATTTCTTTTGTATAGACTTCCAGTTAGTAATTGATACATAGCCAATTGCTCAATTAATCCGATTGTGATAGGAAGTGGTATTTGTGAATCCACTTGAGCTATTGTTATTAATGACACAATGTTTTCCGACCATCTAGGTATCATTTCTATGGAGAACAAATAGGCATATGGTAGATCATCGTCTACCCCTTTAGCTGATTCTCCTGAAACAATCCTTGACAAATGATCTGCTCGTTGATGTTTAGTGCCTTTTTTTACAACCACAGTGAAATCAAATTCAAGAAGAATGATGAACCATCTCACTATTCTCCTTGTGCTGCATGGCTTGTTGACCAAATACAACAAAGCTTGGTGGTCCACAAAGAACACAAACTTGTTTGCTAATAGGTAATGTCTATACTTTTTAACGGCATAGATCATTCCTAGTCCTTCTCTTCGGTGGTGGTGTAATTCTTTTCCGCCATGTTCAGTTTTTGGGTAGCATAAGAAATAGGAAATTAAATTTTCCCATCTCCTGGTTGAGCTAGTATACAACCGATAGCAAAATTAGAAGCATCTACATGTATGTGGAATACCTTATCCCAATCTGGTGCTTTCAATATTGGAGCTGAGGTGAAAGCTTGCTTAAGATTCATGAAGGATTCTTCACATGCCTCGGTCCATTCAAAGTGCGCAATCAAGCTATACATGGGTTTTGCAATTATAGCGTACATGTACATGAACCGTCGGTAATATTCACAATGTCCCATGATGGCTTGTACCCCCTTTACTGTTGTTGGTCAAGGAAAATCAGAAATGACATGAATCTTCTCAATATCAGTAGCTATGCCACTTTTAGACACTATATGTCCAAGAATTTTTCCTTGTCTTCCCATGAATGTACACTTTTTAGGATTTAAGCAAATTCTATAAAGTCTACATTTTTTGAATACCTTTTTGAGGCATTCAAATGATCAGCCCGGATTGATGAATGTACGCATAGATCATCCATATATACTTCTAAGAATTTCCTAAGATATTCTTTGAAAGCATGGTTCATCAACCTTTGAAACATGGCTGGAGCATTAGTTAACCCGATAGGCAAATATACCCCATTCTGTTGCAAAAGCAGTTTTGTGCTGATCTTTTGGGTCAACCAAAAGTTGATTGTATCCCAAAAAGCCGTCTAAGAAGCTGTAAGCTTATTTTCCTGCAACTCATTCTAAAATATTCTCAGCTATAGGAAAAGGAAAGTTGTCTCTAATGGTAGCTACATTCACCTTCTTGAGATTAACACACACTCGTAATTTTCCATTCTTCTTGGGTACTACCATAATTGGAGACACCCAATCTATGTGTTCAATTTCATAAATGATTTTGGCTTTCTTTAGTTTTTCAATCTCTTCTTTTATCTTCCTGGAAAATGTTTCGTTATACGTGTATGGTCTCTGTCTACTTGGTTTTGCATCATCTCTCATGTGTATGGTATGTTGACAGATTTATGGATCAACTTCCTTGAGATCCTTGTAAGACCAAGCGAAGATATCTTGGTATTCCTTTAACAAGCTTAGCAAAAGCTTTTCTTCTTCTTCTGTTAGGTCATTCGCAATGTAAGCAGGTTTAGGCTCTTCTCCTAGTTCATCCAAGTCTATCCTTTTAGCGTTTTCAGGTCCTTCGTAAGACTCGCCCTGTTTCCGTAGTTCCCTAAGAGGTTGTTCAACTATAATTTTTGATCTTGGAGAGTATACTTTTTGTAATGGGATGGAATATGCATTACATCCTTACCATCCTCTTCCATGGTTTCCATTTCGGTTGTGTATATCTCCTTTCGAGCTTTTTTCAACTCTTAATATTTCTTTTTCCGCTCGACTTTGATCATGAGTGGTTTCTTATCCTGTGATTTTTCTTGAGTACTCTTCCTTGTTTTTCTCGATGTTTGAGACATTTTTGAGTTCTTTTGGAAGGATATCTTCCAGTTATTTTGTCCTTAACGTAGTTATTTGCATTTATCTCCATCAAGAATTGTGTTTTACCGAAGACTGATGACATAGGTCGTGTTTTCACAATTCCGATGTCTCTCTTTCGTCTATACCTTTTCTGTCTTCTTGATTTCTGGTTTGGAAAGTCAAAAAACTTTTCCTCCCCTCCTTTTAAGAGTAACTTGGCTCTCATATGCTCTTTTTTTGACCCCGAATCTTTTGAGGTAGTTGAGTGTTCATCTAACTCATCAGTTGCATCGTAGTAGAGGTCTGAAAAGACTTGTTGAGCTTTCATTAAGTCCCTGGGTTCCTCATCTTCGTTTTCAATGTTGAGGATTGAAATCATTTGGATGGGAATTATGTCGTAGCCATCCTCATTGCAAAATTGAGTAGGCATAGACGTACTCACACATACATCCATCGTTGCTGAAATTTGAGTCCACTCGAATGGCTCAAATAATGCTTTGGAAAGGGTTTAGATATGTAGGCTTTGTCTGTGCAATCCCTTTCTAGGATACATTCTTCTCGTCTTAATCTTCCGTCTTCTAAAGCTCCACACATCCAAATAGGAGTGTCTTTGTTTAACCAAGATGGGAGTTTAGTTTCAGCCGAAGAGACTAAATCAAACTCTTGGATGGGTGTTTTCAAGACATCTCTATAAGTGCGGTCTTTTAGATTGACTCTTGTTATAGATCCCACTTGCTTCAAGTACAAAAAATTGTTTCCCTAATCTTGGATAAGCTGTACCTGTTGGATGAAAGGTCTTCCTAGTATGATTTCATAGTTGAGGTTTTTCCCAAAGTCTACTATGGCAAACGTGTGTTGATATTCAATTCCACAAGAATTAACTATCACTTTTTCAAGTAGCCCTAAGGGTCTCTCAATGTGTCCGTAAGCCAACTGCAATTTCATTCGAGTTTGTCTAATGACTGGCTTTCCCCAGGATTCCCATACTGCTTTAGTGGCTATGGCTATGCCAGCTCCACTATCCAATATGCCATGGTTTCAATGTCATTCTATTTCACTGGGAGGGTGGTGTTTCCTTCTTCCCCTTCATAATATTCTCCGACTTTGTTCATGGGAATTGATCGAATCTCTTTGTTTTCCATTTCATTTTTTAATTTTTCCAAATTCTTCGAGATTAACCCCGTTATCCCCACCTTCTCTAGGGTTTTCTGTAAATCATTCCATAAGTATGGTCTGAGTTTTAATAGTTCTCCCAAGGTAAGAGTGCATTGGATGGGTGTAGACATGATTGAATGAATGTTGTCTACTTCTAGGGTATGTTCAACTCTTTTTACTTGAGTGGTCTTGCACACGATGGATTCATCTTCGTTATCTCCCAAGTAAGAAGGTAATGTTTTTAATGTAAATGGTTTTGACATTCCTGAAGCTTCCGATCTGCAATTCCCGTACAAGGATTGTAAATCCATGTTCATATCAGAAGGTAGGTTATCCAACCAAACTTCCTCTATAGAAGCAGACTTTAGAGTTAGGCTCCCATCATTGATCTCTCTTACTTTTTCCCATAAGTGTCCTGGCCAATCTTACTCTACAAATAGAATTCCATCTAAGGCATCTTCACTATCAGGCACTATAAGCTCTGGTTCGTTTGTTTCAAGGTGGGGTTTTGCCACCACATTGGATTTTTCTTTCGTTTCTTTTACCACAAGCTCTTTAGGTTTTGCAATAATTTCAAGCTTGGGATTTTGTTTTTTCAGCATTTCTTGCGTGATGTTACCAAATTTTGATAAGCTTCCAGCTTAGCTGCTTCCATGTCTGGAGATGGATAGTTTTCCCATTTGTTTTCCATGTTTTGGACTGCTTTAAGTCCTGCTTGGTAGGCTTCCAAGGCGGCATTAATAGGCTCAAAAATTTTATCAACCAGAATGGATCCTCCAGATTTCATGGTTGTTTCCTTGAATTCACTGCCATTTTCTTTCAACTTGTCCTGGACTAGCTTCTTTGCTTTCTCCTTGATTTCAACCCGTTGTTTTTGTTTTCTTATCTCATATCTTTTGCTTCTGCTTCTTTTGATTCTTTGAGAGGAAACTTTTGTGTTCTTCGAATCATCAGAGGAGTCGTGTTTCTTTTTCTTTGCCTGGGCTCTAGTGATTACCTTGATTGGAACAATCAGTTCACTCTTTGATGAGCTACTAGGCATCACTTGGACTATGTTTACTACGGTTTTACCATTGTTCAAAGGATTTTTAGGACAATCTTACGAAAAGTGTCCTCCCTTTTTGCAACATTGTATGCAATAGGCTTCAATTGGTTTGAGGGTTTTGTCAGGCTCTGGACATTCGTTTTTCCAATGGTCATCAACACCACAGTTATGACAGTTTCCTATTCTAGGCTTCATCATGGGTCTTCCCATGGGAGGTATGACACCTTGATTAGCTACATAATACATTGGTGCTAGCTTTGGTGCAGTATGAGACACTGTTTCTTCCATTGGTGGTGGATGTGGATTATACCAATCTCACTCTACCATTACTGTAGATGAACTAGGCTCTGCATAGGGTGTAAGAGACACCAATTCTTGTTCATCTATGACTCCTTCAGAGTGCATGTACTTTACAGGCACTGCATTATGTTCTGGATATGGAGTTTGTTACCCCAACACAAATTGAGGTCTTTCCATACCCATTGGTGGTCTTTGAGCTTGGGCCATATTAGGCTGATATCTGTACATGGGTTGTCCTTGTGGCCTCATGGGCACGTACTGAACATTCCCATCATACTTTGGTCTGAGTAGCACTCGTGAGTCTCATGGTTGGTCCATTTACCCTCGATTGCACACCATTTTTGTGGCCTAATTGGTTGTCCCTGTGGAGGTATCCCTTGTCTTGGTCCCCTCATAGGTGCTTTTTGCATGTTGTTCATCATGTCGTTCATCCTTTTTAGCATATCTTCTATGTCTAAGAGTGGTGCCATAGATGTACTATCACAGGTTTAGTGGATGCTATTTTCTCGCTTTGATTATCCTTAGGGACATCTTCTTCGTTGAAAATCTCGCAATTGTCTCCTAGGTCAATAGCATCAGACACACACGCTTCTAGGGTTGTATGATTTTTACTATAGAGTATAACATGAAGTTCTTTGTTTAGCAGTCCCTCCAAAAACAAAGATACAAGTCGTTCTTCTGTAGGTATCTCCAACTCTGGGCATATGGCAACGTATTGTTTCATTCGAGTTGCACAATCCCTAACAGACTCACCATGTTTCTGTTTAAAGCTATAGATTTGAGCTACCGTATTATGTTTGATCCCCGTTTTGGAACAAGCAGCTACAAATCCTTGAGATAATGTGTTCAATTCCATGATTGACCTTGGTAGAATGTTTTGGAACCATGTCAATGCTTTTCCTTCTAATGTAATTCCAAACCCCTTGAATTGAGTATGAAAATTGAATATACGCTCTGCTCTTAGCACTTGCTTAAAGCTTGCTAAGTGGTCGTATGAATCCCCTGATCCACTGTAATTTATGACCCATTTTTGAAAATCAGTTGGTTTGACGTGTCTGTTTGGTTCAACTCTAGGTCTTCTGGGAGTTGGTCTTGTTTCGAGTCCTTCAAATCAGTCTAGTGGAAATAGTGACTCATGTAGCCCTGGACTGGCATTAGTGTTACCCGATTTTCTATGTGATGAGGTGGTTTCTGGTTTCTTCACATTACTCTCAAATGATCTCTCACGGTGTTCATCTCTTGGAATTGTTTCTGGTCCTTGCCCCAATATCCAATCCCGTATGGAATACCCTTGGTATTTGGTTTTTTCTACCTCCTTAGGAGTCATCATAACAAAGTTTTGTTATAAAAATCCCTAAACAGGTAGGTTGGTAGGTCTGTTGATTCCTTATCTTTGATCTTGAAGATATATATGATCTTCATGGTTGTTAATTGTCCTGGTTTGGCATGATAAGTCCACAGAAGATCTTTTATGTTTCTATCTTTCCAACAATAGACTCTGATCCTAGGATTATCTGTACTAAGCCGTTTCAAAGTCTTCAAGCCTACTTGATCGTATCCCTCCAATTCTAAAGTTGTTGGTCCTTATTTTGCTGACATATCTGGGATTATGGTGTTTAATTCCAACCCCCATTGTCTATCACGTTAGGGTTTTTGACTTGTAAATACTGAGTTCCGTTTCGATCCATGTACATTTTTCCTTGTTTGTTTGCCCTAACCTCTTCTTCGAACTCAATACCATGGTCATCAATGCGAATAGCATACTCCTTGTTAGGGTCCAAGTAAACCTAGGCTCCATGACGGTTAGTCTTGTAAAAAGATAGTATATGCTTATAGCGCATTGTCGTTCCGATTTCCGAGTGAGTCAAGTAAGAAGACATTTCGGATGTTGAATCTGAAAAAGTATCTGAGACTTCTTCAGGAATTGTGTGCAAGGAATTGCCTTGATTCACGCTTTCTTTAGTAGATACTCTACTGGAGGTTTCTCCAAGTATGCCCTGATTTCCTAGTACACGACCAAATCTAAGGTTCATATAGACTTATGAAGCCTTGGATAGAGTACTTACCTTTGGAATGACTTGTCGTCAATTTCCACTTGATTCGATTGTAACTTTCTGTCAAGCCACTGATTCCTTCTCTACAACCTGATTTTTGTACAAATTTGATCAAGTTAGCTATTGTTCTATAAAGACAGTAGAGTTTTTTCTAACTCTCGTGTTTGGTCTTTGGATATCACTTCAGATCGAGCTATGAGAGTCAAAATTTGACTTTCAAATTTGACTTTAGCAAAAATCAAAGGTCTAATCTACAACCTGTAAATTGAGTGTACATGTATCAATTTTGATCCGATTGAACCCAAAATTGCCTTGTGGCTTTATATTATGTTGGTCTTTCACTGTATAAGTTCAAAAGTAAAAAATGATGTCTTTGGATAGCAGAAGTAAATAATCATGATTATTTACTTTTATCAGTTTTTTGCACTTTTTGGATTGGTTTGGAAGTATACAACTTGTTAGAGTCCCTGGACAAGTTTCAACAAGTTTGGACAAAATCTGATCAAGTTTATCAACTGTTTGGTGTCCGCAGACTTGATTTCAAGAATCTGGCTTAAGTCTCACTTTTGGGATCCAAATTTCACCAACATGGATTTGTGAGGTCTACTTGATGTGCTTGACCTTGTGGTATACTCAAATTTGCAAAATCATCAAGTTTTGAAGCAGATGTAAATAATTGCGATTATTTACTCCAGCTATTTTTCTGCAAGTTTTTGCCCCAACTTTGACACAGATATGTTAAGCACCTTTAGTTAAGGTCACTAGCCAAGTTTCATCAAGTTTGGATAATATTTTGATCAAATGGTCATCAATTATCTCTCCGCAGACTAACTTTGCAATTTTAGTCATAATTTTCAATCCAGTGATCCAAATCTTACCAAATTTGGTTTGTGGGCTTATTACAACATGGTGAAACTAGTGGTATGCTGACTTGGTCAAATAAGTTGAAAAATAGGGCAGATGTAAATAATCGTGATTATTTACTTCTGACAAATTTTTGTAAATTTTTGGTCAACTAAGCATGTATACATGTTTATCTCATCAACATAAGCCTATGAATCAAATTTCAACAAGTTTCGATAAATTTTCCCCCGATTTATACTCAAGATTCAAAAGTCAGTACAAACTTTAGTTTTTTGCCAGTTTAGTGATCCAAATCTCTTGGGCCTTTACAAAAGTTGTTTGTACACATGCAATAAGTCAATGGTATGAACCTTGGTTAATTTAGAGCAAAAAGTTAATAATCACGATTATTAACTTTAGGCTTAAAATAAGCACTTTTTGGCAATTTTCTCAAAGACAGTCTTTATATGAGCTATTTTAAGCCTATGAATCAAATCAAAACTTAATTTGGCCTAAAATGTCAAGAAAAAGTAAATAATCTGATTTTTGGCCAACTCTTGAAATTTTTCCCTCGAAGTGTCTTTGAGCTTACCAACTAGTTCAAACAAATCTTAGGCTTACTTTCCAGTCGGATTGAGTGGATTCGAGTCTTTTCGAGCTATTTCTAGCCGTAGACTTGAAATTCTGCAACTTCACATAAACAACTCACACTTGATTCTTTCAGAGAGAGCAATGTTCTGAAATCCACTTCGGATCCTACTTACCCTACTCCTAGATTCTCATGCAATGGGGTTGTGAAAAGTGTCCACAAACACTCGTTTTCTTGTGTTTTTAATGTTTTTCAGAGCCTTGATCTTAAGACTTGTCTCGTCTACCACTCATTCTCCAAATCCTAATCTAAATCTACAATCCTACAGTCCTAAAGGTACTCACCAAGTATGATTACTTCCAAGCTACCTCTACACAGCAAAAGACGACAAATCTTAAGCTATACGGTTTCTTAAAGAAAGTTTTGAACTCTAGGCGAACCTAGAGAAAGTTAGAGGACAACTACACAAGACGCTCGTGTTTTTCCCTAGTTTAGGTCTCTTTGATCCCCGGCGCGGCACCAAATATGGGACGCATGTCTAACCTCACCATCCTATCTTATTGCAGTATTAGCGAGAACCACGATTAATTTGTCAAACCATGGGACGAAGCTGATTTGACTAGTGCATAGAGGCTACAAGAGGGTGTCAATCTCTCGGAAAACAACTAACAACTCGCATCTAACTCATGATACAATCAAGTGACTGAAATCACCAAAAGCCAATCGCTCATCGGCAAGCAAATCACATCCGTTACAACATCAAATGACATCCAAACATAACAAAACTTCTAGGACAAGTTTATAAGACCTAAGCACACATGCTTATGGTCTCAAACCCCACTTTAGGTCAAGTTCCAAAATCGCGATTATTAACAGCAATGGATTTTTGACCTAGTCGTTTTTGACCCAGAATGCATCTAAATGCTTAGCAATGATGCCTCAATACCCCACCTATGCGTAGTTTTCGATTTAAAAGTGTAAATTCCTAGTTATGATGAAATTAGGCCGTGGGTCGGCGATGCCAAAAGCTACGAAATACTGTGAATGACTTACGTGAATGCGTAGAGCTCTTACATGCGGTTTCAATGTAACAAACGCAAATGCAATGTGACAACCGGAGAGGGAGTAGGAAGCGCGAGAAGGAGAGAAGTGAGCGCCGTTAGCTCACACTGTGTATTTCTTATCCAAAAACTTATAAAAAACTTACAAAAATTGGCTTTTATACCTTAGCCAAGGTTTTTGGGTGGTCAAAACTAATAATCTAGAGTTCTACCAAAGCTGGATAATGACTGGCTGATACAATCTGGAAGCTTATAGCCCCGGCTCATGAATTACAGAGTTTATCCAAGAAAATAGAAGTTACAATATTCTCGATTTATCAAAATAATAAATGTTTTACAAAGAGAACTCCAAAAAATGGTGTCCGTGTTAGCTTGCTGCTAACATAGCTGAAAGCCCTGAAGCTCCTCTGAGAAGCCATGGGACCCCAGGAAACATGAGGTCGACTACCAACCAAGTGGTCTCTCTGAGTGCTAACCATGGGGTTCCAAACAAGGGGCTGTCTCAGGCGCTCCTCCATGCAAGTAGGCTGATGCTGCTCCGGGCCTCGCTGCAGATACTCCCAAAATCGGAGCAAACTCATAGCAAAGCGATCCTCCAGTCTCCTGCTCAAGCCAACTCTGCGCATATTTGTGAAAATCCATCTGGTCGATGGTCGCCAGGCGCCTCCAGCCTGAGGCACCCTAGCACGAAGTTGCTGCAGTAAGAACTCCTTCCAGGGCTCCTCACCTGGAAGAAGTCATCTGACGATGAACTTCCCAAGAAGGGCTCTGCTCTGCTGTGCTAGGTCTATGATCCCAAGCCCTCCTTGAGAACAAGGAAGAGTGATGACTTGCCAAGACACTTTAGCCCGGGCTGATACAAGAACTCAAGAAGATCCAGCAAGAAGTGATGTACCACACAGTAGCCAACAACACCTAGTTGGCCACTACAACTCTGCCTGCTAGAGAAAGTCATGCGGAGCTCCAATATAACAACTTCCTCCAGATAGAGAGGAGGGGAGCAATCTCTTGCTTGGGAGACAAGTCCAAGTCAACCTGACAGCCCAAGTACCGAACTGCATTCCTTGGGATAATCCACCTAAAACCCTCACTTGGCATCCAATCGGGTATAGGAGCACTACCAACCGAGAAAGCCACTGTCTTTCTGTAGTTGATCAATGCACCAGATGCACAATAGAAAGTCTCCAGAGCCTGCTCACACCTGTGAAGGTTGGCCTCCTGGTCATCCAAGTACAAGGCTGATCCGTTTGCAAACTCAGCGTCCAGTAGCTCATCTCGCCGAATAGGAAGTGCTAAGCCACGTAAACCAACCTACTGCGACACCAAAAACCTGCTTCATCGCCTCAACATAGAACAGAAAGAGGAAGGGGGCAAGAGGGTAGATCTGTTTGACCAAACTTGTGAGCATGAAGCAATAACCTCTACCTCCTAACTAAAGTACCTTACTGTATGCCCGTATGTATAAAGATGACACCCCTCTGATCCAAGCATTTGAGAATCCCATCTTGCGTAGAGTGCCCTCCAAAAAGTCCCAGTCAACTCTATCATAGGCCTTCTCAAAATCGCGAAGAAGAATCACCAGATCCTCACCACGGAGCCGCACTAGGATAGAAGCCTCCCAAAAAGTAAAGATGTTGTCAAGGATACTACACTCCTTGACAAAACCTATCTGAGTCCCATGTATAATGCTCCCTAGAAGTGGTCTCAATCGTCAAGCTCAGAGCCTTGGCAAGAATTTTGTAGGCTGAGTTGAGGATGGTGATGGGGCGCCATTGTCGAATCTCATCCACAGAGCCACCATCCTTGGGAATGAGGTAGATTAGGCCCTCACTCATGTTGTCCTGAATCTCTGCTCTGTGCAAGATGTACTGAAAAGCACTACAAAGATCTGGGCCAAGCAAGTCCCAGTACTCTAAGAAAAAATTGGGAGTCAAGCCATCCTCATCTGGATAGCTATCACGAGGGAGTGCACTAAGAGCGGTGTGCAGCTCCTCTAGCTAAAGAGGCAGCTCAAGCCTCTGACGCATCTCCTCAGTCACAAGACAAGGCATCTGTGCCCAAACATGCTCTCTACATGTATCCTAACACTCTGACTGAGGCTTTGCAGATAGTAAATTGCGGTAGAAGTTAGTAGCAACTCCACGCATGTCCTCTGGCTCTGAAGCAACTGACGCATAGGGCCTCCTCAACTGATTGACCTTGGCATGCATATGCCGAGTTTCCATTGTCTCAAAGAAAGCACCTGTCACTCTGTCACCCACCTGGGTCCTTTAAGATGACTATCGATGGAAAGCAAACTCATGGTGCCTCTCCTCCTGTGATAATAAGCTCTCGGTGAGCCTGCTGTAATTTCCCCTTCAACCAAGGACTATCTGGATGCTGCTCTTGCATCCTCCTGCAAGGAAGCAATGCCCTGTTGAAGACGTTGCTCCTTCCCTCTCACTGTAGCCAGGTGAGCCAAAGAATCCTGAAGAAAGAATCCACTAAGCTGAGCGTCCTGAGGCCACTCTATCAGTAGGAGAATCTTGCATGTCTAAGATCTCTGTCCAAAGAGCCTCCACTTGCTCTATGAGCGTAGAGTCCAACAAGACCCTCTCAAGAATTCGTAGAATTGTTCTCCCCCTCCTTTGCCTATTTGTCACTATGAGGATCACTGGTGCATGGTCCAAAAAGGCAGTACCTCCCAGAATGCCAACTGTCCGCGATAGATTCACTCCTCCCACTCTGCCGTACAAACACAGGCTGTCTGGGGGTCTCACAAAGCTAGAATGCTGCCACACATCCAAAACCCTCAGAGTCATACAAAACCTCTCCCAAGCGGCCAGCTCAAATCCATGCACAGTAGCATGGCTACCACCAATCCTGTCAGAGGGGTCCTCCAACATGTTGAAGTCACCCTGTCTGGACAAGGGTAGGACCAGTCCGGGCCAAGGGCCAGGGCCAAGGGCCAGGATGGACATGTAGTCAAGGGGGTCGCTATATTTAGAAGGCCAAGGGCCTATATAGGGCATGGCTGGGTGGAGATTAGCATGTCAGTTCCCATGTCCTTTCACTGGTATCAAAGCTACTGTGATTCCCGTTTACCAGTCATCTGGGAAGACTGTTTGTAAACCATGGGGGAAACACACCTCAGTACTATCAGTATCCAAGGGGATTGACAGATTACAAAGTGTAATCTTGGGCTACAGGATATGAAAAGTTCGTACATTAGCACCAAGAAAACAAATTCATAAGCATTTATTGCTCTTTTTGGAGTTTACGCATGTTGCGACTAGGTAGTCTCTTCATGTATAACTCAGGTTCTCAACCTTGAACACTCGTTTGGGTGGGGTTGTTTAATGATGATGAAAATTGGGACCAAGTCAAGGACTTAAAATTGGCTCATGAGTTATGTCAGCAAGTTACTTTCATGGAAAGTGACAAGAGGTACTCTTTTTGGTACATCTTTGTTGTGATAAACTCGTTTACCCTGCTCATGAGCGTTCTAAATGGAGTCTACACACTACGTTTGGATAGGAACCGGTACCATCAGATGGTTACAAATGGACAACAATGTAGAAAATCAAGATGTTACTCTTGGTTTCATTGAACCTCCTACTGAACCGGGTTTCGCTCAAATGAACCGTTGGATCCATGTGGGATGTTACGTAGAAAAAATTAGTGGTCTTATGAAGATACCATCGCTCGTGTTTTCATGGACAAAAACGCTTCTCCAAGGGGGGAGTAATGTCAGGACAAGGGTAGGACCAGTCCGGGCCAAGGGCCAGGACGGACATGCAGTCAAGGGGGTCCCTATATTTAGGAGGCCAAGGGCCTATATAGGGCATGGCTAGGTGGAGATTAGCATGTCAGTTCCCATGTCCTTTCACACCCCCTATGCACCATTGCTATGCCTGCAGCAAAGACTCAACAATCTGTGACCAAAATTCTGCTCGTGCACTCGCCACATTGGGCGCATAGATGTTCAAGAAGCCCACAAGACACCCTAAACCTGCATAGTGATCCACTGAGCCCTGCCTGGCACAAAAATCCCTCTACCTACAATGGCCTGCCTGCTACAAAGAATCCGTAATAGTCATACATATCCCGCAATAGATGCCTCCAAGTCCAAAAGCAGCTGACCAAAAAGTATCATATCGTCCATGCAAAAGATGACCACAACATCTATTGCTGCTCTCACACAGGTGATGCTCCTGGAGCATAAGAATGTCAATCTCTCCTCCCATAAGGCATTGTTGAAGCTCCTGAAGCAGTCAGCCCCTCTGACGTTGAAATTGGGGCCCAGCTAATCCCTATACATTCCATGAGACGATCCTCATGGGGAGTGAGAGAGAACAGCTATTGCCGCAGTAGCTAAACGTGCTATCTTCAAGGCTGGCTTGGATGAAGAGTAATCCACATCCGAGCATCCTCAAGATAAGCGTGATTCCAAAGAGTGCCTAGCCCAAGCCCAAGTAGACCGAGCCATGCATAAAGCGACCTCCTTTGTCCAAGAGTCATCATGTATGTGTACGTTGCATGGCGGGCATTGCGTATCAGTAAAAAAGTGAACCACAATGTGTCTACATATTACTACATCTGGAGGTGTCACAGCAAACTTGGCCAATGGCCAAAGAGTATGAAGCATGTCTGTAACCCCTAAGTCCCCCATGTGATGAGAGAACTCTAGGGCCTGTGTCTGTAGCCACTCCAACATTGAGTCAAAAGTCCACTCAGTCTAGTCCCTGCCACAAAGGAGAAAAGAGAAGCCAACCACTGAGTTCAAGGACTCTATCCCCCTAGCTACAAGGAATAGAACATGAACCCGGAAGCACACTGCCTCATGGTCTGGTGAGGAGTCACCAATATACCGTGTAAAGTCGTAGGCAAAGAAGTCCCACCGACACCAAATGTCGAAGCTCGTCAGACCAGGAGGACTACTGCAAAGGGAGACGTATGTACCATAAGAGGGGCTCGCAAGAAAGGCTGTCCCTCTCTCACCAAGCGACTCATGGAAAAGGTGCTGCCAAGAGATCTCCTAGCAGCCGAGGATGTCCCTACCCCCTGGGCCGACTATGGGACTGGATCTTGAGGGGGGGGGGGGGGGGGGGGGCAGGGGAGGGGGAGGGGGGGGGGGGGGGGGATCCGAAAAGGTAGGAGGGCGAGGTGGAGAGGCAGAGGGAGTAGGAGGACTCGGGGGGGGGGGGGGGGGGGGCTGAAGAGGAGGGGGGAACTCGGGGGGGGGGGGGGGGGGGGGGAAAGAGGAGGGGGGAACTCGGGGGGAGGGGGTGCTATCAAGGGTGAGGCTGAGGTGGAGACGGGAGTAGGGACCTTGTCCTACTGAAGAAGGCCAAATTGGTTCCCCATGAGAACCCACTACTATTGGGTAGGCGCTTGAGGACCAATCTAGGTGTCAAGTTGTCACTGAAGCCCCTATCGTCATCGACCATGAACCTGCTCCCATCCGTCCTCCACTTTAGCCCCAGGCTCAGAGGGTGGCTCTACCTGTGTGCTTTGTGTCTCTGCTTGCTGCTGTTAGCCAACCCTTGAAGACTGGGGGGGCTAGGCCTGTGGTGTAGGTCGGGGCCTCCTCCGTGGAGAGGCCTTTGCAAGATGGCCCATTTGTCAACAAATGAAGCAGTGACTCGAGAGGCCCAAATACTCCACGCTCTATCTAAACCAACCCCCACTCACCCGAGGAAGTAGGATGACCTTCGGGAGAGTGTGGGTGTCCCTAACCAAAACGCGAAAACTGAGGGAATGCTGCCACCTTGGCAGCTACTGAGGTTGCCGTGCGAGGTGTCTCCAGGACAGTCGCAATTGCTGAGCCTATCCTGGACAAAAGTGGTAGGTACTCCCTCCTCAAACCAGGAAAGCAGACGAAGATGGGAAGGTATGCCTCCTCTACCAGAACGAACATCTGAAGCAGGGTCAAAACCATGTGTCCACTATCGAAAGTGGGCTTGAACTGCTCGGATGGTCAAGGGGCTCATGGCAATGACCTTAGACGCCATCTCAGAGCTCTCAAACTCGATCTGATAGTAGCCGCATCCAAGGAACTGAACATCCAAGATCTTGCCCACCTTTGCAAGAAGGCGGGCCTAGAGAAGATCATGCAGCTTTCCTCTGCTGGGTCTGGTGGTGAGAATCATGTAGAGATGGAGGTTTCCTGGAGGCGCTCCACCTCTACTGCGAGGCTCGTATGCTCTGTCCGTAAAAAATCAAGTTGGATGGTGGGCTCTACAGGTTCGGGCGAGGAGGCTTCTGAGGAGTCCCGGGTGGAGCATGAGCCTCCATCTGTGTTTGCTGTTGTGAAGGAAAGGGGGGCATTAAGACTTACACCTGTGGAACTCGACGAGCAAAGTCCCAGCTAGAAACTCCACTACAGGGTTGAACAAAGTGAGGCCTTCAAGGGAGGGGGGGGGGGGGGTGCGCAAAGGGGGAGGTGTGAGGCGATGGAGTGCTACGAGAGGCGAGATAAAGGTGTGCAAAGGGGTGGTGGGTGGCGATGGAGGGATGCGGGGGCAAGCTGGTTGAGGGGGCTGCAGGCTGAACCAGCTGAGGGGAGGCGTGCTGAGGCGGAAGCGAGCTGAGGTAGTGGGAAGGGAGGGGAGGCGGGCTGGCACAGGTGGGCAAAGGGTGAGGGGGGGGGGGGGGGGGGGGGGGGCTGGTGTGAGGGGGCACACTATAGGGCAAGGGTGTGCGAAGCTAAGCGGGGGGGGGGGGTCGGACAACAATGGTGAGGGGGAGAGCACACAGCAACAACGAGTGCGAAGAATTACCAAAGGGAGATTTTTGTATAAACTAGAAACTAGCTAGCCCTAAGGCCACATGGTGCTCTTTTTTCCCTAAGGCCACATGGTGGTCTTTTTGCTAGCTAGAAACCCTACGGCACTAAGGCCACAGGGTGCTCTTTCTGTTAGCTAGAAATCCTATGACCCTAAGGCCATAGGGTGCCATAAGGTCATAGGGTGCTCTTTGTGGTGGTTAGAAACCCTATGGACCTAAGGCCATAGAGTGCTCTTTGTGATGGCTAGTAACCCTATGTCCATAAGGCCACATGGAGCTCTTTGTGTAATCTAGAAACCCTATGGCCCTAAGTCCAAATGGTGCTCTTTTTTGCTAGCTAGAAACCTAAGGACCTTAAGGCCACATGGTAGTTTTTTTGTTCGATAGAAACCTTATGGCCCTAAGAGAAACCTTATGTCCCTAAGGCCGCAGGGTGCTCTTTTTGTTATCTGCAAACCCGATGACCATAATGCCATAGTGTGCTCTTTGTGGTGGTTTAAAACCCTATGGCCCTAAGGCCACAGGGTGCTCTTTGCGATGGCTAGTAACCCTATGGCCCTAAGGCCACATGGAGATCTTTGTGTAAGCTAGAAACCCTATGGCCATGAGGCCAAATGGTGCTCTTTGTTACTAGCTAGAAACCCAATGACCCTAATGCCACATGGTGGTCTTTTGTTTAGCTAAAAACCCTATGGACCCAAGGCCACATGGTTCACTTTTTGTTAGCTAGAAACCCTATGACCCTAAGGCCATAGGGTCCCCTAAATCCATAGGGTTCTCTTTGTGGTGGTGGTTAGAAACCCTATGGCCCTAAGGCTACAGGGTGCTCTTTGCAATGGCTCAAAATCCTATGGCCCTAAGGCCACAACGAGCTCTTTGTGTAAGCTAGAAATCCGATGGCCGTAAGGACACATGGTGCTCCTTTTTCCTAGCTAGAAACCCAATGAACCTAAGGACACATGGTGGTATTTTTGTTAGCTAGAAACCATATGGCCAAAAGGCCACAGAGTGCTCCTTTGTTAGATAAAATCCCTCTGACCCTAAGGCCACATGGTGCTTGTTTTGTTAGCTAGAAACACGATAGCCATAAGTCCCCAGGGTGCTCTTTTTGGTATCTAGAAACCTATGGCCCTCATGCTACAGGGTGATTTTTTTGTTATCTAAAAACCCTATGGCCCTAAGGGTGATTTTTGTGATGGCTAGAGAACCTATGGCCCTAAGGCCATAGGATTCTCTTTTTGATGGCTAGAAATCCTAGCCATCACAAAGATCATTGTGTGGCCTTAGAGCCATAGGATTTCTAGCCATCACAAAGAGTGCCCTATGGACCTTAGGCCACAGGGTGCTCTTCCTAATGGCTAGAAATCCTATGTCCTTAAGGAAACAAGGTGCTCTTTGTGATGGCTAGTAACCCTATGTCCCTAAGGCCATACATGCTCTTTTTGTTAGGGAGAAACCCTATGGCCATAAGGCCACAAGGTGCACATTTTGTTAGCTAGGGACTCTATGGCACTAAGGCCATAGGGTGCTCTTTGTGATGTCTAGAAACCCTATGGCTCCTTTGTGATGGCTAGTAACCCTATGGCCCTAAGCCAACATGGATCTCTTTGTTTAATCTATAAACCATACGTCCCTAAGGCCACATGATGCTCTTTTTGCTAGTTATAAATCATATGGCCCTAAGGCCACAGGGTGCTCTTTGTGTTAGTTAGAAACCCTATGTCCCTAAGGCCACAGGGTGCTCTTTGTGATGGCTAGTAGCCTTATGGCCCTAAGGCCACAAGGTTCTCTTTGTGATGTCTAGAAAACCTATGGCCCTATTGCCATAGTGTGCTCTTTCTATTAGCTAGAAACCCTATGGCCCTAAGGCCATAACATGCTCTTTTTAGGTAGCTAAAAACCCAATGACACTAAGACCACATGGTGGTCTTTTTACTAGATAGAAACTCTATGGCCCTAATGCCACATGGTGCTCTTTTTGCTAGCTAGAAACCGTATGACCCTAAGGCCACATGGTGCCCTAAGGCCATAGGGTTCTCTTTGTGGTGGTTAGAAACCCTAAGGCCACATGGTGCTCTTTGTGTTGGCTAGTAACTATATGGTCCTAAGTCCATAGGGATCTCTTTGGTAAATCTAGAAACTGTATATCCCTAAGGCCACAGGGTGCTCTTTGTGATGGTTAGAGACCCTATGGACCTAAGGCCATAGGGTCTTTGTGATGTCTAGAATCCCTATCCATCACAAAGAGCATTGTGTGGCAGCATAGGATTTCTAGCCATCACAAAGGGCACCTTATGGTCCTAAGGCCACAGGGTGCTCGTTGTGATAGCTAGAAAATCTATGGTCCTAAGGAGGGTGCTCTTTGTGATGGCTAGAAACCCTATATCCTTAAGGCCACAGGGCGCTGGTGATAGCCGTTTTTCGGCTTTCCATAATTTCCATAGTAAGCTACCTCACCCTACCAAAATCACCCAAACATTATGGCTATCCCTACCATTTTACTGTAAATAGGCGTGTGTGAGTTAGGGGACTTTTTCCATATTTTCTTAAAAACCCTAAATTAGCTAGTCACTGGGCTAGTTGAGTAAAAAAAAATAAAAAAATAAAAAAAATATTATGGCCCATTTGTGTGTAAATATTTCATTATATATGTGGCCTAAATATAGGGATTTTTATAATTATTTTGATATTTATTTAAATATTTATACCTAGGTGTGTGTTTTATTAAATTTACCTTCTTTCATCCTCTTGCACCATAAGTATATTTTTTGCCAATATGTACATACTCTAACCTCATATTTTTTCTTTATACAAATCACTCCCACATTTTCACCCTCACCCTCGTGAAAAAAAATAAATGATTTCTACTCATTGGTCACGTTTATTATATTATTTACTTGCATACCTTTTCCTCTTTCACCCAAAATAATTCAAAGAGGGACCATATCATATGATTCCAATATCTTTCCATATCCATAACTCCTCCATATTTTTATTATTATTTTTACTCATTATTCTAACACCATGTGCTCATTGAGCTAAAGTCCATGAATAGTCCATACACTAGTCCCACCATGTATATATTTCTTTATTCACCAATAATCCTCCTCCATGCATGGGTCAAGGGCAACTTGGATGCTTTGTATTATGATATGACAAAGGAGGGGCTCACTCTTGGATACATTGTACAAATTCAACAAAGGAGGGGGCCACTAAAAGACTTTTGCAGGCATAAAAATAGGCTTTTTGGTGAGAATTTTGGCACCTATCTCCACTCCAAATTTGGAGCGGTGGTATAAAGAGAAAATGTAGCCCACGCTTTGAATAATCACCTCAAATTTTTTCATGATTTCAAGAGTAACCACCGGTGAGCTATGATTTTTTGAGTGGACCCCATCCTGCCCACTTTTCTCACAAGTAGCCCATAGTCTTCTCTCACCTCTTTCCACACTTCTACATACACACACACATTCCTCTCAATCCCTCACTCAAACCTGCACCTTCAATGGTTTCTCTCACCTTCTTCACCATTAACCTCCCCTCTTACTCCCATAGCTCTCATATGAGCTCTCCATGTACATACACCATCTCTATGCCTCTCTCTATTATCTCCAAAGTACAATTCCATCTTACTCCTTATATATATATATATACATAAATTCAGCATGTGTACCATGCTTAACCTCTGCAAATCAAGAGATCTCATCAACGGAATTACCATTTTCATCACGATAATCAACCTTGGCGGCAGTGGCGTAAAGAAGGGAAGACGAAGAAGAAGATCGATAGTCATTTTGAGAACCTACACAAGTAAGTCCAAAACTTTTTCAAGCTTCAACATCACAAGGATTTGCTCACTTCATTCAACCATCTTACTTCAACCATCCACCCCATTCTACCCATTGTAAATATATCATTAACTTTCTAGTGATTACTAACACTAACCACTAACATACTAACACAAAATAGCCATTGACCTAACCATAAAAGACACCTCACCTCAAGACATGTGTATAGTAACTCTCTCTCTCTCTCTATCTCTCTCTCTCTCTCTCTCTCTCTCTCTCTCTCTCTCTCTCTCTCCTTACTTACTTTCACCTTATCTACCATCAATAATGCTCTCTTTTGAGCCCACACCCATGACTCAAGCAGACAAAGAAGGCCCGCAATGTTTTGATATTAAAAAAAATCATAATCCTGATTTGTTAACTTGTAAATTAGGATTTTTAATAATCTTAATGAGAGGTCTCCAACCTATAAATAGGCCCCTCTCCTTCTTGTAAAACAACCTCCAACATCTCACATAGCACCCCAACACTCTATGCGTGAGGAGAGACTTAGGTGTAGCAACCACTTATGAGCTTCACTCTTGGTGTGAGAGAAGCCTTCAAGATACACATTGCAAGTGAGAGAGCGTGAGTTCCTCAAATCTCAAAACCACTATCGTATATACTCCTTCATCATCAATAAATTGAGGTTTGGTGCATCAAAGGCGTGATTCGACGTTCAAATCTTCGTCCTTCCATTTGTGCAATACGGTTTGGTGAATTCAAGGTGACTTGTGTATTTGAGTTTTTATCGGTTGATCTTGATTTTAGAAAGTGTTTTAGTGTGTTTTTCATTGCCAATTTTGTGTCCATTGTAAGAGGGTATTGTGGTGAGAGGTCTCCCACACCCTAAGACAGTGTGTGTGTGTTTTGGCAATGTTTAGCAATCACTAAGCATTGAGTGAGTTTTGTACAAGTTCTACGATAGCATCATAACAAACCATCTCCATTTGCAAGTCACAAATAAGGTATTACGCAAGATCCTTTTCTCTCTCTCTTCCCTTTGCTCTAGCTCTCTCTGGTCCATTTTGTGTGTGTCTTGGTGTGAGGTTGCTTGTGTGTGTTGTGTGGTGCATCTTCTTGGTTGTACCAAAATCTCTCTTGCGTCCTAGTTTGCATACCATAACTAGGTGGTGCCCCTATCTTGTTTGGGTTTGGCTATGGGTTTGTTGTTGTGTTGTGCTTGTGGTTTCCCCAGCCCCAATTGAGCAGCACGGGAGCCTTGAGGGGTGTTTAGAGGTCGCCTCTCTTGTTGCCCGCCCCGGACCGCCTCACTGGTTGTGATAGCTAGTAACCCTATGGCCCTAAGGTCAAATGGAGCTTTTTGTGTAAGCTAGAAACCATTTAGCCCTATAGACACATGGTGCTCTTTTTTTCTAGCTAGAAACCATTTATCCCTAAGGCCACATGGTGCCTTTTTTTTTTCTAGCTAGAAACCGGTTAGCTAGAAAACCTATGACCCTAATGCCATAGGGTGCCATATGGCCATAGGGTGCTCTTTGTGGTGGTTAGAAACCCTATGGCCTTAAGGCCACAAGGTGCTGTTTGAGATGTCTACTAAACCTATGGCCCTAAGGCCACATGCAACTCTTTGTGTAAGCTAAAAACCCTATGTCCGTAAGGCCAAATGGTCCTCTTTTTTTCTATCTAGAAACACAATGACCTTAAGCCACATGGTGGTCTTTTTGTTAGCTAGAAACTCTATGGACCTAAGGCCACAGGGTGCTCTTTCAGATGGCTACTAACCCTATGGACCTAAGGAAAATGGTGCTCTTTTTTGCTAGCTAGAAACCCAATGACCCTAATGCCACATGGTGGTCTTTTTGTTAGCTAAAAACCCTATGGCCCTAAAGCGACATGCTGCTCTTTTTGTTAGCTAGAAACCCTATGACACTAAGTCCAATGGGTTCCCTAAAGCCATAGGGTTCTCTTTGTGGTCAAGACTAGAAACCATATGGCCCTAAGACTACATGTTTCTCTTTGCAATGGCTCAAAACCCTATGGCTCTAAGGCCACACGAGATATTTGTGTAAGCTATAAAGCCTATTTCCCTAAGGCCAAATGGTGCTCTTTTTTGCTAGATAGAAACCCAATGATCCTAATGCCACATGGTGGTCTTTTTGTTAGCTAGAAACCCTATGGCCCTAACGCCACACGGTTCTCTTTTTGTTAGCTAGAAACCCTACGATTGTAATGCCACAGGGTCCCCAAAATCCATAGGGTGCTCTTTGTGGTAATGGTTAGAAACCCTATGGTCCTATGGCTACATGGTGCTCTTTGCAAAGGCTCAAAACCCTATGGCCCTAAGGCCACATGGAGCTCTTTGTGTAAGCTAGAAACCCTATGGCCCTAAGGCCACATGGAGCTCTTTGTGTAAGCTAGAAACCCTATGTCCCTAAGGCCACATGGTGATTTTTTGTTAGCTAGAAACCCTATGCCCCTAAGGCCACAAGGTTCTCTTTTGTTAGCTACAAACCCTATGCCCCTAAGGCCACAAGGTGCTCATTTTGTTAGCTATAAATCTTATAGCCATAATTCCATAAGGTGCTTTTTTGGTTATCTAGAAACCATATGGCCCTCATGCCCCAGGGTGCTTTTTTTGTTACCTAAAAACCCTCCGGCCCTAAGGCCACAAGGTGGTTTTTGTTAGTCTAGAAACCCTATGGCCCTAAGGAAACAAGGTGCTCTTTGTGATGGCTAGTAACCCTATGTCTGTAAGGCCACACATGCTCTTTTTGTTAGGTAGAAACCCTATGACCCTAAGGCCACAAGGTGTGCTTTTTGTTAGCTAGAAACTCTATGATACTAAGGCCACAGGGTGCACTAAGGCCAAAGGGTGATCTTTGTAATGTCTAGAAACCCTATGGCTCCAAGTCCACAGCATGCTCTTTGTGATGGCTAGTAACCCTATGGCCCTAAGCCAACAGCGATCTCTTTGTGTAAGCTAGAAACCCTATGGCCCTAAGGCCACATGATGCTCTTTTTTCTAGCTACAAATCCTATGGCCCTAAGGCCATAGGGTGCTCTTTGTGTTAGTTAGAAACCCTATGTCCCTAAGGCCACAGGGTGCTCTTTGTGGTTTTTAGTAACCCTATCTCCCTAAGGCCACAGGGTGCTCTTTCTAATGGCTAGTAACCATATGGCCCTAAGGCCACATGGTGCTCTTTGTTATGGCTAGAAACCCTATGGACCTAAGGCCACAAGGTGCTCTTTTTTGTTAGCTAGAAACCCAATGAACCTAAGGCCACATAGTGGTCTTTTTGCTAGCTAGAAGCCCTATAGCCCTAAGGCCACATGGTGCTCTTTTTGTTAGCTAGAAACCGTATGACCCTAAGGCCACATGGTTCCCAAAGGCCATAGGGTTATCTTTGTGGTGGTTAGAAACCTTATGTCTCTAAGCACACATGGTGCTCTTTGCGATGGCTAGTAATCCTTTGGCCCTAAGTTCACATGGAGCTCTTTGGTTAATCTAGAAACCCTACAGTCCTAACGCCACAGGGTGCTCTTTTTGCTAGTTATAAACCCTATGGCCCTAAGGCCACAGGGTTCTTTTTGTAATAGCTAGAGATAGGGTTCTCTTTGTGATGGATAGAAGCCCTATCCATCACAAAGAGCATCATGTGTCCTTAGAGTGATAGGATTTATAGCCATCACAAAGAGCACTCTATGTCCCTAAGGCCACAAGGTGCTCTTTGTGATGGCTAGAAACCCTATGGCCCTAAGGCCATAGGCCATAGGGTGCTCTTTGTGATGGCTAGTAACCCTATGCCCCTAAGGCTAGAGGGAAACTTTTGTGTGATCTAGAAGCCATTTTTTCCTAAGGCCACATGGTGTTGTTTTTTGCTAGTTAGAAACCTAATGACCCTAAGTCTACATGGTGGTATTTTTTCTCAATAGAAACCATATGGCCCTAAGGCCACAAGGTACTCTTTTTGTTAGCTAGAAACTATGACCCTAAGGCCATAGGGTGCCCTTTGTGGTGGTTCAAAACCCTAGCGGCCCTAAGGGCACAGGGTGCTCTTTCTATTAGCTAGAAACCCTATGGCCCTAAGGCCACAAGGTGCTCTTTTTTTTTTAGTTAGAAACTCAATGACACTAAGGCAACAAGGTGGTATTTTTGCTAGCTAGAAACCCTATGTCCCTAAGGCCACATGGTGCTCATTTTGTTAGCTAGAAACACTATAGCCATAAGTCCATAGGGTGCTACCTAGAAACACTATAGCCATAAGTCCATAGGGTGCTACCTAGAAACAGTATGGCCCTCATGCCACAGGGTGCTTTTTTTATTATCTAAAAACCCTATGGTCCTAAGGCCACAGGTGGTTTTTGTGTAGTCTAGAAACCCTATGGCCCTAAGGCCACAAGGTGCTTTTTGTGATGGCTAGAGACCCTATGGCCCTAAGGCCATAGGCTTCTCTTTGTGATGGCTAGAAACCCTATCCATCACAAAGAGCATTGTGTGGCCTTTGAGACATAGGATTTCTAGCCATCACAAAGAGCACCCTATGGCCCTTACGCCACAAGGTGCTCTTCATGATGGCTAGAAACCCTATGGCCCTAAGGCAACAAGGTGCTCTTTGTGATGGATAGTAACCCTATGTCCCTAAGGCCACACATACTCTTTTTGTTAGGTAGAAATCCTATGGCCCGAAGCCAGAAGGTGCGCTTTTTCTTAGCTAGAAACTCTATGACACTAAGGCCACATGGTACACTAAGGCCAAAGGGTGCTCTTTGTGATGTCTAGAAATCCTATGGCTCCCAGGTCACATGGTTCTCTTTTTGTGATGGCTAGTAACCCTATGGCCCTAAGCCAACATGGATCTCTTTGTGTAAGCTAGAAACCCTATGGCCCTAAGGCCACATGATGCTCTTTTTGCTAGCTACAAATCCTATGGCCCTAAGGCCATAGTATTTCTCTTTGTGTTAGTTAGAAACCCTATGTCCCTAAGGCCACATGGTGCTCTTTGTGATTCCTAGTAATCCTATGGACCTAAGGCCACAAAAGGATCTTTCTAATGGCTAGTAACCATATGGACCTAAGGCCACAGGGTGATCTTTGTGATGGCTAGAAACCCTATGACCATAAGGCCACATGGTACTCTTTCTATTAGTTAGAAACCCTATAGCCCTAAGGCCACAAGGTGCTCTTTTTTGCTAGCTAGAAACCCAATGACACTCAGTTCACATGGTGGTCTTTTTACTAGCTAGAAACCCTATGGCCCTAAGGCCACATGGTGCTCTTTTTGTTATCTAGAAACCCTATGTCCCTAAGGCCACATGATGCTCTTTGTGATGGCTAGTAATCCTTTGGCCCTAAGTTCACATGGAGCTCTTTGGTTAATCTAGAAACCCTATAGGCCTAAGTCCATAGGGTGCTCTTTTGCTAGTTAGAAACCCTGTGGCCGTGCTCTTTGTGATAGCTAGAGACTCTATGGCCCAAGGCCATAGGGTTCTCTTTGTGATGGATAGAAGACCTATTCATCACAAAGAGCATCATGTGGCCTTAGAGCGATAGGATTTCTAGCCATCACAAAGAGCATCATGTGGCCTTAGAGAGATAGGATTTCTAGCCATCACAAAGAGCACTCTATGTCCCTAAGGCCACAAGGTGCTCTTTGTGATGGCTACAAACCCTATGGACCTAAGTCCATAGGGTGCTCTTTGTGATGGCTAGAAGCCCTATCCATAACAAAGAGCATCGTGTGGCCTTAGAGCCATAGGATTTCTAGCCATCACAAAGAGCACCCTATGGCTCTAAGGTCACAAGGTGCTCTTGTGATGGCTAGAAACCCTATGTCTCTAAGGCCACATGGTGCTCTTTGTCATGACTAGTAGCCCTTTGTCCCTAAGGCCACAAGGGGATCTTTGTGGTGGCTAGAAACCCAATGGCTCTAAGTCCACAGGGTACTCTTTGTGATGGCTAGTAACCCTATGTCCCTAAGGTCAAAAGGGGCTCTTTTTGTTAGCGATAAATCTCTTGGCCCTTAGGCCACAAGGTGCACTTTTTATTAGCTTGAAACTCTATGTACCTAAGGCCATAGGGTGCTCTTTGTCATGGCTCAAAACCCTATGGCTCTAAGGCCACATGGTGCTCTTTGTGATGGCTAGTAACCCTATGGACCTCAGCCAACATGGATCTCTTTGTGTAATCTATATATCCTATGGCCCTAAGGCCACATGGTTTTCTTTTTGCTAGTTAGAAACCGTATGGCCCTAAGGCCACATGGTGCTCTTTGTGTTAGTTAGAAACCCTATGTCCCTAAGGCCACATGGTGCTCTTTGTGATGGCTAGTAACCCTATGGCCCTAAGGACACAAGGTGTCTTTGTGATGGCTAGAAACCCTATGGCCCTAAGGCCACATGGTGCTCTTTCTGTTAGCTAGAAGCCCTATGGCTCTAATGCCACATGGTGCTCTTATTTTCCAGCTAGAAACCCAATGACCCTAAGGCCACGGTTGTCTTTTTGCTAGCTAGAAACCCTATGGCCCTAACTTCATAGGGTGCTCTTTTTTTGTTAACTAGAAACCCTATGACCCTAAGGCCATAGGGTGTGCTAAGGCAATAGGGTTCTCTTTGTGGTTTTTAGAAACTCTATGGCCCTAAGGCCACATGGTGCTCTTTGTGATGTCTAGTAACCCTAGGGAGCTCTTTGGTTAAGCTAGAATCCCTATAGCCCTAAGGCCATTAATCACTTTTTTGCAAAAATGGTCTCTAAGGTACATGGATCACGATCTATGTTCCTCCACAGATTTTGCTCCAACTTTCTAGATTGCTTGTAGTGAGTTTTCTAGAGCCCTTTTGCACCAAGTTTTTCGTTTTGGATAAGCTTTTACGTCTCTACCATAAAAATTTTAGAATTTCAAAGTTATGTTTTTTCTTTTTTTGGCAAAAATATGGTTGTCTGCCCTTTCTCCCTTGGTTTCTACTTACCCTACTTCTATGTGTTGAAAGGAAACTAGGAAAAAAAGTGAACAAAACAATGCAAACAAAAGTCGTAAAATGAAAAATGAAACACACTTTGAAAGTAAGGAGAAAATTGAAAGATGATATGCTTTTGACTATCTCCCTCACAACTCTTTTCACCACTCAAGAATAGATCTAGCAAGTCCCCAACTTCTAAACGCTATCAAGCACTAAACCTCGCATGTAGCTGCTTTACTACTAAAGTGTATATGGAATGGAAAGACAAATCTTTGAAAAAGAACGCTCCAAATACATACTAGGTCACTCATCATCTAAGCAGCATTCCTTGGCAACGGTGCCAATGTTAGCGGGATGTCATGCCGGACATATGTAGCATAGCTATTTGGCACTAACATAATATGTCAATACTCAGAGAAGTGACTCAAATGGGACACGGAGACTCTTTGAAGTTGTCAATCCTCAAGAAGTGAATCTAATAACAAAATGCATCAACTCAACAAGCAAATCACCACCCAATGATTGAAAAATTTACCTATTTCCTTTTCCACCACTCTCTATCATCATGCCGTTTCAATGACTAAATGGACTTGTATCGTTACAACACTTTAAGAAAAGCTATATTAGGACTAAGGGGACATGTCTACAAGTATGGTATAAATCTAAAAAGGTACCAAAATCACGATCCATCATGATCAAGATCACAAAAACTAAAACAAAACAACCCAAACAGGTCACCCCCCTAAGATCTAATAACACTCTCATGTGGTCCAAACGTCAAAGAATGGTGATTTAAGCACTCAAATATGAAGACTAGGCTTGTAGACACATAGTTGCAAACCACAATGGAATTAGCAATGCTTATACTTAATTGAAAGAGCAAGGAAAGAGGAACACAATGCAAGTTTCAAAATCAATTTGGATAACCCAATCGTTATAAAAGTTGATTACAAGTTGGAGTTGCTGCATCGCTTGAGCGTACAACACATATCTTGAGCGTACAACAAGTTCATATCTTGATCCTAACTAGTTTCAATGACGGTCTCAAAATTTTGAGCCAATACCATATGTGCCTGCACAATCTGTGGCATGGATACATCACAATTCGATGTTGCCAAATGTGAAATGGGAGCTTATACCCACTTATTACCAATGCCCCAATCTTGTCAGCCATTGCTCAATTCAATGATCAGTACCTCGATATGGGGTAGAAGCCTTGCTTTTGTTATATCTTATAAAGTACTTTGCTTTGCAAAGCAAAAGATCGTGTCCAATTATAAAAACTAAATACACAAAAAACCCCAAAAGAACTTGAAATTTGCTAATCTTGCTACCCTTCGGTGGCTAGCTTCTATGCAATTCAAAAAAGAAAATCTTGCTTGAGAGTGAATTTTATTTAGCTTTTATTGTCTATGCTTGAATCTGGCTCATAGCCATGAATATTGAAAATTGAGAGTTGTTGTATGTATCATGCATGCCCTCTTGGTGTGTCTCCTATTGACACCCGATGAAATTTCATTCAGACATATTGAAAAGTTTCTTTAAGTTTGTATGCTGATAGCATATTCCAAACTTTGGAAGCTTCTATGCAAGATGCCTAAAATTGAATTTTTGCTTCAAATTAAAAATTTCATCAAGTTACTGTGCTCATAGAGATGTTATGCATTTGTAGCCATTCACCTACCATGCAATTTGTAGTGATAGCCATGTTTTGGCTATCCATAATTGCCATAGTGAGCTACCTCACCTTATCAAAATCACCCAAACACTGTGGCTATCCCTACCTTTCACTCTACATAGGCGTGTGTGAGTTAGAGGACTTTCCCCATATCTCCTCAAAACCCTCAGCTAGCTAGTAATTGGGCTAGTTGAACCAAAAATATAAATAAAAGTAAAAAATAAAAATTTATTATGGCCCATTTGTGTGTAAGTATTTCATTGTATTTAGGGCCTAAATATAGGGATTTTTTGCTATAATTATTCTGGTATTTTATTTGAATATTTATACCTAGGTGTGTGTTTATTAAACCTATGTGATGAGCTCACAACTATGGCGAGTGCCTTTGGAGCATGGCGTGTAGGTGTGGTGCAGCAGACGAGGAAGAGAGAGAGAGAGAGAGAGAGAGAGAGAGAGAGAGAGAGAGAGAGAGAGAGAGAGAGAGATTCGATAGTCTGCAAGCTAAAAAAAACACACGCTATATCTTTGCTTGTAAAAATACCTTACATATAAATGAGGAGTTGCCATGCAACACTTAACTCTAACTGAGGCTAACCTGCATGCTATAGGGGACAGTGCCCACGGGTTGACAACTGATCACCACCGAACTCGGGCTTGCATACCCAACAACCCCCCCTCAAGCCCAAATCACTGACAATGGACTCGAGACAAACAGACGATGATTGAATCCAATCACCTGAAACCATGAGTAGAAGCGCCCCCCCCCCCCCCCCCCCCCCCCCCCCCCCCCCCCCCCCCCCCAAACAAAGGGGTGGTCTTACCACTTTTTATATGGCAGTGTCTATAACCCGTACAATTATTGATAAATGAGTGACATAAAGGAAACATAAAGACAAACTGAAAAAACTACAGGACATCACTTTCTACAAAAAGCATTGGTGCTGCACCATCTTCATCACCTTCAACCATATTGATATGTCGCTTATTCTTCTTAAAGCATTTTTTCGAAGGATGATTAGTCTTTTCACAATGGGTGGAAGGATTTTTGCTGAAACAATCCTTGGTTTGATGATTGTTGCATCTACATATCACACAAGGTCTAGTGCTGGTAGTAGGCCTGGTGGAATTGGCAGTTGAAGTGCAACCACGAGCTACATATGCAGTTGGTACGAAAGAGCTGATTTGTGGTACTCGTTTCTCTTTGTGAGATCCCCAACCCGCCAATACCAAGATCGGGATGGGATCCTTAACAGGTCTCTAGGTCTGATAAAAATAAGAGTCTAAACAAGAAGAATCCAAGGAATAGACCTTTATCATTGACAATGGCTTGGGTCTTTAGCCTTAGAAGAAGACCTAGTCCTGTCTCGCAGTGGAAACGGGACAACGTAATTAAAAGTCCAAAAAACTATTTCGGCCCTATAACTTCCACAAATTGGGCTAAGGTATCCTCAATCAACACTTTTCCCCCCTAACACATGTGAGGGCAAAGCCGCTGGTGGACTCCTCTTCCAAGTGAAGATGTTTTCCAAAAGTTTTTAGTATGGGGGGATGGATAGTTACCTGACTAATCAGGTCCATCCATCCATGATTCACAACCTTAGTCAATCCCCACTTACCACCTCGCACTCACACCTGGTTCATTTATTTTCTAATTACTATCACATTATTTTAACATTTAAATAATGGTTTCTTTTAACATTCCGTCACAGTAATTCCTTCAATCAAATAGACATCTTTAAACTTAAGACAGGGTACTGTCAATCAAAACATTGTTGATAATAACCATGAACAGTACTCTTCTTGTCTCAAGACCACCTAAGGGTGAAAAAAAGGTACCCATTCCTTATTCACAATCCGGAGTGGATAAACCCTCGCCCAAGGTTCTGGGTGTCCATACACCAAACCAGTTTCCCATACAACCGGGCAGCTCCCCTAGGATAAAAAATGGTATCCTAACTTATCTAGAAACATCAAGACATGACACAGAGTAGAAACTCAACGTTCATGGGGGTAACCGACTTATCCGTGGATGACTGGAAAGCCATCATTATTCATCAAAATATACCAAGGAGTCGGAGGTGTCTTGAGACAAGCTGTCTTAAAGATGATCAATCACATCTTTCCTAATTCAATCAGTTTTAGTCCAAACAATTCTTTCTTACTTTATAAACAAATGCACGTTGGAAGTTACCTTTCGTTTTTGGTCAATTATTTCTTTTCTGATCCTTACTCACTCCTTACGTATGCAATTCTAACTTGTAAAAGAACTTAAACTATTTAAAGAATTAATTGAATAATGGGAAACCCACCTAGGATTGATCGGCCATCTGTTGCGCTGGCGGTTGAAGACTCTCCTCCGTAGGCCTACTACTAGGCCCAACTTCATCATCGTGCGACGCTCTAGTTCTTTTTAGAGCTCTGCCCTCATCATCAGATGTAGGATTGGCTCGGGTCCGTTTAGGTGCCATAACTTCTTATTCTTTATAAAAAGGACGTCTAATCATTAGGTAAATTATCCGAAAGCTAAAGTTAACCTTTGTATCCAATTTTACCCAAATCTAAGTTAAATTTATAGTCCTAATTGGTAAATTCTTGACCTAGTAATTTCTTATTTGCCTATATAGGCATGATAACTTTTTCCAGAGCTTTCCTAAGGGTTTTCTAAGCTCTTCTAATATTCTTATAATTTTTTATATCTTTTTCCTAATTTCTCCATCGAATTTTAAGCTTAGAATCTGCTTATTTTGAGCTTAATATTATTTCTACTTATTTTCTTTCAAAGATTTTAATTCCTCTACTTTACATCATAGGTTTACACTTACTATAATTTTCCTAAAAGCTTTTGACAGAAAAGTCTATTTATTTTAATTAATCTCTTGCTAAAGATAGGACTTTTGGTCAATTATAACTTTCTAAACTCACTAATTAACTATGGTATAATTATCACAAGTAGTTAAGGATGTTTGTGATCTTTGGTAATTATTAGATAATTATATGAATTTATTTACTAATTTTCTTTTCTCAATTTATATGCAAAATTGATTATTATTAGTTAAAATAATTAGCTAAACTAACTATCTGAGGTTAAAATAATCATCACGGGTTTTGTAAGACGTATTTTATCTTTGATAATTATCTCAAAGCTTTTTGGAGTAGTTTCCTATTTTCCCCCTTTTATTTTCTCTTAAAAATAGTGTATTTCTACTAAGATAATTAGTTAAACTAATAATTAGTTAAACTAATTATTTGATGTTAATATATTTATCATGGATTTTTAAAGATGTATTTTACCTCTGATAATTATCTCAAAGCTTTTTGGATAAGTTTTCTATTTTTCCCTTTTTATTTTCCCTTCAAAATAGTGTATTTCTTCTGAGATAACTAGTTAAGCTAATTATCTAAAATTAACATAATTATCACGGGTTTTCTAAGATGGATTTACCTTTGATAATTATTTCAAAGCTTTTTGGATTAGTTTGTTATTTTTTTCTTTTTAGTTTTTCTTAAAAACAGTGTATTTTTGCTGAGGTAATTACTTAAAATAATTATCTGAGATCAAGATAATTATCACAAGTTTCATAAGATGAGTTTCACCTCTATAATTATCTCAAAGCTTTTTGGATTAATTTGTTATTTTCCCTCTCTTATTTTCTCTTAAAAACAGCTTTTTTTTGCTGAGATAATTAGTTAGACTAATCATCTAAAGTTAAAGTAATTATCACGGGTTTCATAAGATGATTTTTTTCTCTGATAATCATCTCAAATATTCTTGGATTAGTTTGTTATTTTTTTCCTTTTATTTTTCCTGAAAAACAGTGTTTTTCTGCTGAGATAATTAGTTAAACTAATTATCTCAGGTTAAGATAATTATCACGGGTTTTTTAAGATGTGTTTTACCTATGATAATTATCTCAAAGCTTTTTGGGTTAATTGATCATTCCCCCTTTACTTTTTTCTTAAAAACAGTGTAATTTTTCTTAAATAAGTACAAAAATTACTCAAAAAATTAAAAGATAATTTTCCTAGCATATTGACAGTTTAACACAGCTTTGATAATTATATCATCTTAATCTAAATTTAATTAGTATAATTATCATTAATTTATGATTAAAATGAGTAATTTCAGCCCTAATATAATCTAATAATTAAATAAATTAGTATTCCTAAGATTAATCTCAATAATCAATAGAGAATTTAGAATTAGGAGAGAATTTTAGAGTGTAAATAGATTTAATCTTCAATTAATTAAGAAAATATAAATAGATTAACATAGTTTTACTAATTAAAAAGGATTAGTGCTAATTACCGTTGATTAACCAACTAGAGCTTTGCTCTCTAGTGATTTCTGAGAAGAGGTCCCTCTAGATGAGAGAGAATTTGCCAAGGCTTCGAGTCTGTTCCAAATTGTGAAGCAAGGGGTCGTATTTATAGGTTTTTGGGCACTCACTGGCTGAATATGGTAGTAACTTGCATCCCAAGGCAACCCTATAGCTCCACAAGTGCTCCCTGCTGCTAATTTCAACCTGGGCAAGCTCATTACTGGCCCACACAGCCCCCCCCCAACTTCGAGAATTGATTTTTGCTATTTTTCTTGACTTTTAATGATTAAACTTTGAAATATCTGCAATTTCTAGAACCTTAGGATAAAAATTCTTTAGCAGTAATAATTACTGAAACCATTCAATTTTACTTAACTAATTAAATTCATAGTGTAACCTTTCAGAGCCCGTAACTTCTTCAGATTTTATCAAAATTCGTTTCTGAAAAATTCTAACCCCAGTAAAGCTCTGGTTATGGTTCCAAAAATACCAATATTTTCCATAGTTGGATCATTCTACAGTGTTTTCTTAACAACCAAGTTAATTTGATCAGGCTTTGTACAATTTCTAAGGTTTCAGAAATTGGAAACCTTACAATTCACCCCAACTTAAGAAATTGAGATGTCCTCATCTCAACCGAATTTGGAGAAATCTTTGAGAAGAGAAATTCATCCTCCCAAGTGGCATCTTTGGTGGGATAATCTTTCCACTTTACCAAATGTTACTGATTACTCTAAGAGTTCTTTCTAGTTTTTCAAGGGTACGCTCTGGTGAGAGTTTCTACACTTCCTTATTGATTACTTGCTACTCAATTTTATCCTAAGAAACTCTCAGTGTTGATCTCAAAAACTAGACTAATTCCATTCTATAAAAGATCCATTTATCCACCTTTTCAACATGAACGCACTCGGCCTAACTGACCATTCAGAGCAATCAGTTCTCGACAAGTATCATGTATTCAAGCTTTGCCAATCTGAATGCGCTTGGCGTGTTCTTGCCATCTTGAGCAATCTGTATTCGGCACAAGCTTCCACTATTGCACTAGAGGTACCCCCTCTGTGCTCTAGCCTAGTTGACCAACAATATGTAAAGGGTTTTAAGAAGTATCATACCAAGAGTTATTTTCGGCTTTCTATTAGTCTCGTACCTTAATACTTTCATATCTAGGTAATTTTCCAAGGAAGGCTATCGTGTGCACAAAGAATGTGAGTTGGTTTCTGGATAACTATCTCATTCTCAAGGTTCAAATTCTTTTCATATTATTGAGAACCTCTGTCTCATTTGCTAGATCAACCCTTAATTTCTTGATTGAATGCTAATTTAACTTTAGATTCCTTAAGTAATTTGGGAAAGAAAATAATGTGTACCATTATATAAGTAACTCAAAGTTTTACATTATCGACTAATAGTGGTTTACAAAACTGCCTATTGTTGTTGAGCTCTAGGATTACTAATTGTAGCCAAGTAAGTGGCTCTTTCATCTTCCTCGTTCATTAAGGTTGGTTCTCCCATGATTGCATAAGCTCTGGCTCCTCTTGCTCTTCCTCTACCTCGTCCTCCATTTCTACCTCCTCTTAGATTATCTCCTTGATTTTGAGAAATGGCTCTAGCAGTAGTTCGAGGGTTTTCCTCTTCAGGACAGTTATTTCTATAGTGTCCCATTTGATTGAATCCATAGCACCTAACGTTTGGGAAGGTATACTCCAAGTTCATTGTTGTAGCTACTCCACGTTGTTGATGTCTTTGGTTGAAAGTTCCTCTGGCTCTTCCCCTAAAGTTATTAATCCCATTAAAGTTCCTTGTAGAGTCGTTCCTTTGGCTGCAAGAGGCTTAGCCCTGAGAAGGGCATCCTGTATTGATGTAGGCCTCATGGCTTCGAGACATGTAATTAGGGGTTTGTTGAGGCTTTGACAGAAATGAGAAATTTGTTGCTCCATGGTTATCTGAGGAGCATAGCGTCGTAAAGACACAAACTTGGTGTAGTACTCCTCTAATGAAAGTCCTAGCTGGAGTAGGCCAAAGAATTCGTTCATCTTGATAGCCTGATGTGCATGAGGGAGATAGCGTTCTTTGATTGCCTGCTTCATTTTCTCCCAAGATGGACTACTCGTGGGATTATCTCTGCAGTGTTGCTTCCACCAAAGTTTGGCATCTCCGGTGAGACGGAACATACCCAACATTGTTTGGTTTTCTTAATCAATTCTTGCAGTTTTAAAATAGTTGTCCATAGTATCTATCCATGCTTCGACATCTCGCTCTAAATTGGGTCCCTCTCCCTTGAAAGTAGGGAGTTGAACTTGCTTTAGTAGTAATTTTTTCTCTCTTGAGAAACAGTGTAAAGGCTATTTACACGAGTATTTCCCTGAGATTAAATTAGCGAAATTTAGTACCAAATGAAATCCCTCTTACTTATGCTTTTAACTTATTTGCATACAAGATGAAGACAATTTCCAAGCCATAAACAAAACTGCTTATAGCATACCCATGAGAACCATAGTATGTACAAGAGTTAATACAATCCATGAAGGTCCTACTATGTACAAGGGTGATGACAATCCTATACTAGAATCTTGTCGACTTTGGATGGATCAGATATAGGATCAAAATATATAACATCTTTTGGTCCATTAAAACTAGGGCCTATACCTATGGGCCTAATTCTACCTGGGTAGATTATTTTAGACACCTGATCATACTTGGACATCATCTATTACAAGGGTTTTTTCAGGATTCTCCATTCCAATGAAAATATATAACATCTTTTGGTCCATTAAAACTAGGGCCTATACCTATGGGCCTAATTCTACCTGTGTAGATTATTTTAGACACTTGATCATACTTGGACATCATCTATTACAAGGGTTTTCTCAGGATTCTCCATTCCAATGAAAAAGTATACTTCAATCACTTGAAGATCTTCAGCCCATTTGAGTTTCTTCATATTTAGTTCTAAACCTTCTAATTCTCCCGTATCAATGAAGAAAATTCCACCAGATCCTGGCCAGCTGATCCTCCAAGTGGAAGGAGAAAATCTCTTATCTAGCCATTTCATCACGCTTTTTCGTATTGAATAGTGTCGGGATAGGCAAGCTCTCATGAACCTAATGTTGAAATCCATGGATTTGCAGTAGGCATGATGGAAATCTTCCTACAAAGATGGGGATAATTCTCTCTCTTTCTTTCTCTCCCTATTTTCAATTAAATATGTCTTTAATTTGAATTTGTTAGAGATCACTTATTTCAACCTAATACCTTAAACTTTTGTCTAGGTCCATGACTTTAATTAACACACAGTCTGATACCACTTGTGAGATCCCCAACCCGCCAATACCAAGATTGGGATGGGATCCTTGACAGGTCTCTAGGTTTGATAAAAATCAGAGTCTCTAAACAAGAAGAATCCAAGGAATAGACCTTTACCATTGACAATGGCTTGGGTCTATAGCCTTAGAAGAAGACCTAGTCCTGTCTCGCAGCGAAAATGGGACAACGTAAGTAAAAGTCCAAAAAACTATTTTGGCCCTATAACTTCCACAAATTGGGCTAAGGTATCCTCAACCAACGCTTTCCCCCCCTAACATATGTGAGGGCACAGCCACTCGTGGACTCCTCTTCCAAGTGAGGATGTTTTTCAAATGTTTTTAGTACGCGGGGATGGATAGTTACCTGACTAATCAGGTCCACCCGTCCATGATTGACAACCTTAGTCAATCCCCACTTACCACCTCGCACTCACACCATTTATTTTCTAATTACTATCACATTATTTTAACATTTAAAATAATGGTTTCTTTTAACATTCCGTCAAAGTAATTCCTTCAATCAAATATTAAAGACAATATTGAAAACATTCTTTTAGCAAACAGACATCTTTAAACTTAAGACATGGTACTGTCAATCAAAACATTGTCCATAATAACCATGACCAGTACTCTTCTTGTCTCAAGACCACCTAAGGGTGAAAGAACGGAACCCATTCCTTATTCACAATCCGGAGTGGATAAACCCCCACCCAAGGTTCCGGGTGTCCATACACCAAACCAGTTGCCCATACGACTGGGCGGCTCCCCTAGGATAAAAAACGATATCCTCACTTATGTAGAAACATCAAGACATGACACGGAGTAGAAACGCATCGTTCATGGGGATAACCGACTTATCCGTGGCTGGAAAGCCATCATTATTCATCAAAATATACCATGGAGTCGGAGGTGTCTTGAGACAAGCTGTCTTAAGGATGATCAATCACATCTTTCCTAATTCAATCACTTTTAATCCAAACAATTTTTTCCTACTTTATAAACAAATGCACGTTGGAAGTTACCTTCCGTTTTTGGTCAATTATTTCTTTTCTAATCCTTACTCACTCCTTACTTATGCAATGCTAACTTATAAAAGAACTTAAACTATTTAAAGACTTAATTGAATAATGGGAAACCCACCTTGGATTGATCGGCCATCTACTGCTACGCTGGCGGCTAAAGACTCTCCTCCGTAGGCCCACTACTACGCCCAACTTCATCGCTGTGCGACGCTCTAGTTCTTTTTAGAGCTCTGCCCTCATCATCAGATGTAGGATTGGATTGGGTCCTTTTAGTTGCCATAACTTCTTATTCCTTATAAAAAGGACGTCTAATCATTAGGTAACTTATCCAAAAGCTAAACTTAACCTTTGTATCCAATTTTACCCAAATCTAGGTTAAATTTATAGTCTTAATTGGTAAATTCTTGACCTAGTGATTTCTTTTTTGCCTATATAGGCATGATAACTTTTTCCACATCTTCCCTAAGGGTTTTCTAAGATCTTCTAATATTCTTATAATTTTTTATATCTTTTTCCTAATTTCTCCATCGAATTTTAAGCTTAGAATCTGCTTATTTTGAGCTTAATATTATTTCTACTTATTTTCTTTCAAAGATTTTAATTCCTCTACTTTACATCATAGGTTTACACTTACTATAATTTTCCTAAAAGCTTTTGACAGAAAAGTCTATTTATTTTAATTAATCTCTTGCTAAAGATAGGACTTTTGGTCAATTATAACTTTCTAAACTCACTAATTAACTATGGTATAATTATCACAAGTATTTAAGGATGTTTGTGACCTCTGTTAATTATTGGATAATTATATGAATTTATTTACTAATTTTCTTTTCTCAATTTATACGCAAAACTGATTGCTATTATTTCAAATAATTAGCTTATTTAACTATCTAAGGTTAAAATAATCATCGCGGGTTTTGTAAGATGTAATTTACCTTTGATAATTATCTCAAAGCTTTTTGGAGTAGTTTCCTATTTTTCCCCTTTTATTTTCTCTTAAAAACAGTGTTTTTTGCTAAGATAATTAGTTAAACTAATTATTTGAGGTTAATATATTTATCATAGGTTTTATAAGATTTATTTTACCTTTGATAATTATCTCAAAGATTTTTGGATTAATTTGATTATTTGCCTCTTTATTTTTTTTCTTAAAAACAGTGTAATTCTACTTAAATAATTACAAAAATTACTCAAAAAATTAAAAGATAATTTTCCTAGAATATTGACAGTCTAACACAGTTTTTATAATTATCTCATCTTAATCTAATTTTAATTAGTATAATTATCATTAATTTATGGTTAAAATGAGTAATTTTAGTCCTAATATAATCTAAAAATTAATTAGATTAGTATTCCTAAGCTTAATCTCAATAATCAGCAAAGAATTTAGAATTAGGAGATAATTTTAGAGTATAAATAGGTTTAATCGTCAATTAATTAAGAAAACATAAATAGATTAACATAGTTTTACTAATTAAAAAGGATTAGTGCTAATTATTGTTTATTAACCAACTAGAGCTTTGCTCTCTAGTGGTTTCTAAGAAGAGGTCCCTCTAGATGAGAGAGAATTTGTGAAGGCTCCGAGTCTGTTCCAAATTGTGAAGCAAGGGGTCGTATTTATAGGTTTTTGGGCACTCACTAGCTGAATATGGCAGTAACTTGCATCCCAAGGCAGCCCTTCAACTCCACAGGCGCCCCTACTACTAGTATTTCAACCTAGACAAGTTCATTACTGTCCCACACAGCCCTCCCAACTTCGAGAATCGATTTTTGCTATTTTTTCTGACTTTTAATGATTAAACTTGGAAATATCTGCAATTTCTAGAACCTTAGGATAAGAAGTCTTTAGCAGTAATAATTACTGAAACCATTCAATTTTACTTAACTAATTAAATTCATAGTGTAACCTTTCAGAGCTCGTAACTTTTCCAGGTTTTATCGGAATTCGGCTTTGGAAAATTCTAACCCTAGTAAAGCGCTCGCTAGTTACGGTTCCAAAAATACCAATATTTGCCATAGTTGGATCATTCTACAGTGTTTTCTTAACAACCAAGTTAATTTGATCAGGCTTTGTATAATTTCTAAGGTTTCAAACTGGAAACCTTACACTCTTTTTCCTGTAGTGAGTTAACAATACCATCCAAAGAAGGCAGAGGATCCTTCTCCTTTAAAATAGTAACGATTTGACGAATTTTTGTTAGGAGGCTATTCATAAAAACGGCGATAAGATCTTCATTTGGCACAAGGGCTTCAACATAAACGAGCTGTGTTTTGGTGATCTTCAGTCTATTAGCTAAAGCTGTAATGTTTTCATCTCCACACATGCGAAGAGAATATAATTCCATTTTTAAACTCATTTTTGAATACTTAGCTTTAGCACCAAACAACTTTTCTAACTCTATCCAGGTAGCACTTGAAGAATTAACATCATCCAAATAATGAATAAAGTCGTCTTCTAAGGAAGTTAGAATGATACCAAAAGATTGTTCGTCTTTCCTCTGTTGCTCGACAGAGAGGGCTCGAGTTACTGCAGTTGTAGTGCCTGCTTCGTCTGTTGCAAGAGGCTTGACCACGTTCCATAGGTTTTTTCACATCAAATAGCCTTTTACCTTGATCTGCCAAGTGTGGAAACCGGATCCATTATATTTGTCGACTTTCGATGCCATGTTGAAGTCTTTAGAAGGTGAAGGGTTCGACTAGATTTGACTTGTAGCAGAAATCCAATCAACTTTCGAAGTTCTGAAGCAAGGGTGTTGAAGCTTTAGAATATGACTAATACCATTTTATGTCAATTTACTGTTTTGAGTTCGTCGCCAACATGACTGAACACCGAGCACAGATTGCACAAAAGTGTAGCATGAAAGATCCTTGCGCAGGTGTGAATTGCGAGGGTGGGAATGCCCATTTTCTTGAAAATTAAAATAGGGTTGGTCACTTTTAATAAGGTGTGAACATAAAAGGTAAAAAACAACCTCTCTGTATAGAGATGGCGCAACAGACGACAAAGACGACAGCGTGAGGTTTTTGGCTCAGAGTAGGATCTTGATGCCGAATTGGGAGGCGCTTAGGAGATGGGATCTACTCAGCAAGCCAGGTTGAACAGCTTAATGATGAATTCAGATGGTTTGTTGCCGGTCATTCAATCGCTTCTCTCCTCTCTAAGCGATCGCTCCTACGTTGGTGTACCAAGCCAAGACCAAGAGCATCACCTCACTCTGATACCATATGATTGTTAGCAGCAAACTAACATGGACACCATTTTTCAGAGTTCTCTTTGTAAAATAATTATTATTTTGATAAATTGGGAATATTGTAACTCCTATTTTCTTGGATAAACTCTGTACTTAATGAGCCGAGGATACAAGCTTCCAGATTGTATCAACTAGTCATTACCCAGCTTTGGTAGAACTCCAAATTATTAGTTTTGACCACCCAAAAACCTTGGCTAAGGTATAAAAGCCAATTTTTATAATTTCTTTATAAGTTTTTGGATAAAAAATGCACAGCGTGAGCTAACAACGCTCACTCCTCTCCTTCTCGCGCTTCCTACTCCCTCCCTGGTTGTCACATTGCGATTGTGTTTGTCGCATTGCAACCGCAGGTAAGAGCTCTAGGCATTGACGTAAGTAGTTCACAGTATTTCGTAACTTTTGACGTCGTCGATCCGTGGCCTAATTTCATCATAACTAGGAGTTTACATTTTTAAATCGAAAACTAAGCATAGGCGGGGTATTGGGGCCTCATTGCTAAGCATTTAGATGCATTCTGGGTCGAAAACGACTAGGTCAAAAATCCACTGTTGTTAATAATTGCGATTTTGGAACTTGACCTAAAGTGGGGTTTGATACCATAAGCATGTGTGCTTAGGTCTTATAAACTTTTCCTAGAAGTTTCATTATGTTTGGATGTCATCTGATGCTGTAACGGATGTGATTTGTTTGCCGATGAGTGATTGGCTTTTGGTGATTTCAGTCACTTGAGTGTAGATTGAGTTAGATGCGAGTTGCTAGTTGTTTTCCAAGACATTGACAACCTCTTGTAGCCTCTATGTACTAGTCGAGTCCGCTTCGTCCCATCGATTGACAAATTAATCGTGGTTCTCGCTAATACTGCAATAAGATAGGATGGTGAGGTTAGACATGCGTCCCACATTTGGCGCCGCTTTCGGGGATCGAAGAGACCTAAACTAGGGAAAAACACGAGCGTCTTGTGAAGTTGTCCATTAACTTCCTCTAGGTTCGCCTAGAGTTCAAAACTTTCTTTTAGAAACCGCATAGCTTAAGATTGTCGTCTTTTGCTATGTAGAGGTAGCTTGGAAGTAATCGTACTTGCTAAGTGCCTTTAGGATTGTAGGATTGTAGAATTAGATTAGGATTTGGAGAATGATTGAAAGGCGAGACAAGTCTTAAGATCAAGGCTCTAAAAACCATAAAAAACAAGAAAACGAGTGTTTGTGGACACTTTCCACAACCCCATTGCATGAGAATCTAGGAGTAGGGTAAGTAGGATCCGAGGTGGATTTCAGAACATTGCTCTCTCTGAAAGAATCAAGTGTGAGTTGTTATTGGAAGTTACAGAATTTCAGGTCTACGGCTAGAAATAGCTCAAAAAGACTTGAAACCACTCAATCCGGCTGGAGAGTAAGCCTAAGAGTTGTCTGAACCAGTTGGTAAGCTCAAAGACACTTCAAGGTAAAAATTTCAAGAGTTGGCCAAAACTCATTATTTGGCGAAATTAAGTTTTGACTTGATTCATAGGCTTAAAATAGCTCATATAAAGACTGTCTTTGAAAAAATTGCAAAAAAATGTTTATTTCAAGCCTAAAGTTAATAATCATGATTATTAACTTTTTGCTCTAAATTGACCAAGGTTCATGTCATTGACTCATTGCATGTGCACAAACAACTTTTGTAAAGGCCCAAGAGATTTGGATCACTAAACTGACAAAAAACTGGGTAAAAAATAAAGTTTGTACTGACTTTTTGAATCTTGAGTATAAATGGGGGGAAAATTTATCCAAACTTGTTGAAATTTGATTCATAGGCTTATGATGATATGATAAACATGTGTACATGCTCAGTTGACCAAAAATTTATTAGAGTAAATAATCGTGCTTTTTTACATGTGTCTCATTTTTCAACTTTTTTGACCAAGTCAGTATACCACTAGCTTTAACATGTTGTAATAAGCCCACAAACCAAGTTTGGTAAGATTTGTATCACTGGATTGAAAGTTGTGACTAAAATTGCAAAGTTAGTCTGCGGATAGATAATTGATGACCATTTGACCAAAAATTGTCCAAACTTGATGAAACTGGGCTAGTGACCTTAACTTAAGGTGCTTAACAGATCTGTGTCAAAGTTGGGGCAAAAAGTTGCAAAATTATAGCTGAAGTAAATAATCGCGATTATTTACATCTGCTTGAAAACTTGAGAAATTTGCAAGTTTGAGTATACCACAAGGTCAAGCATATCAAGTAGACCTCACAAATCAATTTTGGTGAAATTTGGATCCCAAAAGTGAGACTTAAGCCAGATTCTCGAAATTAAAGTCTGCAGACACAAAACAGTTGATAAACTTGATCAGATTTTGTCCAAACTTTTTGAAACTTGTCCAGAGACTTCAACACTAGAATGGTAACCTAACAGGACATAAAAGTGTCCTTTCAAGGTTTTGGGAAAAAATTCCAAAACCATAGTAGATCCACTCATTTTAAAAAATCCTTTCATGAGCTTATAGTTCAATAACTACTACATATGGAAAAAATGAGAAACTTTTAATGCTTGGTCACTACAAGCCTCCAAAGTTGATGGACAAGTGTATTTTGCCCAAAACAGCAATTTCTTACGATTGATTGCATATAAATAAGAGTGGATATTTTTGTAGGGCATGAGATAAAATGCCCAGTTAACTTCAATGGGTTGGTGACCAAAACATATGGTTGCTTTTACCTCACTATTTTTTTTTTGGGCAAAAAAAATCGGTACAAAAAAGTTGCATTTTTTCCATTCTGCAGACCTATCATCAAAGTTTCTATAGTCACGCTCAATACAGATACTATATACATGTTTTCTTAGTTCCCTTTGGGCCTCTGGATTCAAAAGGAGTCATGGAGCATGTCAAAAGGATAATGGATCTCTTACAATTGGAACCTTGGGGGCAATGATAAAGTGCTAAATACAACAAACATGAAAAAACTGGGTTTAGCATTATGACCTCTAGAAACCCATCGAAACTACGCAATATCTAGCCAAGTTTGTAGTCTATGATTACATATGGTCACTACCTACAAAATACACATAATTGGCCTAAGAAACTAGTGACGGGAGCAAAGCGAACCCCGAACCCCGACGGCCTCTAAAACACCGGGGATCGAATGGCGCGCCTCGAGCCTGTCATGGTAAAGCAAACAGGGGGCACCACCTAGCTTCAGCGGCTAGGACACAAACAACACACCACCATAACAAAGTTTTCATCCAAGAGAGATGGATGCTTGGGAGTAATGATGAAGAGGAAAGGGAATGAGATCAAGTGAGAGAGAGTGTGAGAGAGAGAGAGAGTGAGGGAGGGGGTATAGCGGCTTAGTACTTAGGCACCACAAAAGGATGGCGAATCCGCACACCCTTCACACATACACAAGCTCACTCCAAACACAAGACTAGGTGGCGATTCCGCACACCTCACATGGGCAAAACATTGCAAGAAAACATACTCACAAAACCTCAAGCTTTATTTAGAGAATAAGGCGATGAAATGGGGAGCATAGGGTAGGGGAATGAGAAGGGAGAGAGTGGTAGAGCACATGGTGGATAGGTGGGAGTTGATGGCGAAGACTCGCACGAGGGTTATGGCCATCATCCTTCATTTAGTTGCCCTTCATCTTCCATAGCCAAGGGTGTAGAGGTCATGCTCAAGACAAGCATGGTGATTGCGGTGATGGTGATGGTGTGGGTGTGTGTGTGTGCACTAGGCACACACAGTGCATAGTGTGTTCTTTGGTGATGTTGTGTGTCCTTAGTGTGATGGTGACCACTATTTATATAGGGGAGGAGGGGGGAGAAATTCTAGAATTTAGAAATGAAGAAATCATTATCTACATAGGCCATGTGACTGTGGACCCCACTTGTCTGGCTGTGTGTATATGTGCCAGAACAGCAGTCTCATGAGAGAGAGACTAAGAGAGAGAGATGGGTTGATGAAAAAAGTGAGAGGTGACATGGAGAATAAAGTAATTACAAGAGGGGAGAGAGGGGAGTGTGTTCAGAGGTGAATCTGTGTGCAGATGTGTGTGAACACAAGAAAAATCAGGTAACCACCGGGTGGGGATGGGTCTGTGGGCACCTTTTTCAGTGAAACTGAGTGTGTGTGAGTACACCTTACTTGGGTCGGCGTTGATACCTTTTGCTGAAATTTCATGGCCTAGTAGAATGACTTTACTCTCCCCAATGTGGCATTTATCCACATTTAATTGCCCACCTAGGCTCTGCAACCTGGCCAAACCTTCAGTTACCTTTTCTAAATGTGAAATACGGGAGCTATATATACAAAAATCATCAATGAACACTCTTATGGATGTTCCAAAGAACGGTTGAAAAACATATGTGACATATCTTTGGAATGTGGCAGGTGCATTTGTGAGATCAAATGGCATAACCCTGTATGCAAAACAACCCCATGGCGTGATAAAAGTGGTTTTTATCTGATCTTCCAAGGCTATGCGTATTTGAAAGTATCCAGAATAACCATCACAGACGGTATAGCATTCAAAACCCGCTACTTCATTCAGAATTTCATCCAAGAAAGGGAGAGGAAAGTGGTCTCTCTTTGTAGTTGCATTTAGTGGTTTGTAGTCAACATAGACCCTCCACTTACCATTCTTTTTAGGCGTCACCACTACGGGTGACACCCATTCTGAGTTTTCTACAGGATAGATGAATCCCGCCTCCAGCAGTTTCCTTACCTCGGCCAAGAGTGCCTTTTCTTGTATGACCCCCAGTCGTCGTAGCTTTTGCACAACTGGTTTTACCCCTTCCTTCAGCTTAATATGATGTTCCACCACTGTAATGCCTGTGATTCTTTCATAGTTGTCAATGAACAGGTTAGGAAATCCCATCAACATTTGCAAAAAACTATCTTTCTCCTCAAGTGTTAATTCCGTAGACAACATACCCTTCAACCTACTTCCTCCTAGGCTAGGTGATTTGCTCTCCTCTTCATTGGGTTGCCCTTTTGGTGATGGATCACCAGTTGTGCTTACCATTTGTGGATCCTTCATAATGATACCCATCACATCAATGGAACTGTCACTTTCGTCGGTGGATGTGGTCTCCTCCTCAGAACTGGAAGATTCGCTAGTGGTTTCATCTGCCGATGTTTCCAGATTCATTTGCTTCTGCTTGCCAATCCTCATGTCGTAGTAGATTGTCTCCCCTTTCTTACCGGTCATGCGTAGAAGGCCAGTACCCCAGTCCTGTTTTGCCTTCATGGCCATCAACCATGGCCTTCCCAAAATTAGTGGATAGCCCTCCCCCTTAGTAGGCATTACAAAAACATCTACCTCTACCTCAATGTTGAAAGCTTTGATTTTCACGGCACTTACCACACCCACACACTTTACTTTTGCGTTGTTTGCCATCTTTGCCTTGCATGGAGAAAGCCTGTCAACCTCGAGCCCTAATCGAAGCATCATAGCTTCGCTCATTACACAGATTTGTGCGCCTCCATCAATGTAGGTGTTTCCAACCCTCTTTCCTTTTATGTTTACATCGACAATTGGAAGGATGTCATCCATGTTGCAACCCGAAATTGCTCCGGCTACCTTTGTTTTGGAGCGTCTTGTACTTACCATTTTAGACCATTGTCGCTTTACTTTAGGTACAAGATGTAGCATCTGTGGCCATGTAATCTTCGGTCCTTGCTCTGCCACATCCAATGTTAGATCATAGGGCTTAGAACTTTCCCCTAGCTGGAAGTTGGTGATGCCCAATTTCCGTCGTGGCCTGGATGGCCTCTTGCTAGTTTCTCCTCTCATGCTTCTCTCATCATCTGATTGTGTAGCCTTCTCCCTCCTAGCTCTTTTCACAGTCATGGCTTCAAGTGGTTCTAAAAAGGTTACCTTCTCCTTACCCTTGTCCCTCTCCTTTGCTCTGGGTGGATCCACTACTACGGCTTTTGCTTTCTCTTCTAGCCTTATGATGTTTACAGGGCGATCAGGTGGTGGGGCTGGTGGAAGAGGTGGATTGGATGCTTGTAGTGGTGTCTGGGGTGGACGTAGAATTTGTGCTGGTGGGGGTGGTGCTCGGGGTGGGGGTGTTCTTTCTCTAGGGGGTGACAATTGGTTCCTTCTACCTCCTCTATTATAGTTTTGTCGTGGTTTGGGACAGTAGTACATACCGTGACCGTCTTCTCCGCAGTTGTAGCAATGATACTCCCTGTTTTGTCGTCGTGCTCTTCCAGGGTCTTGATCTCTTTCTTGAATCCTCCCTTGCTGTATTAAGTGGACAGACAAATTCTGCAGTTGGTCAGTAATATGGGCCAACATATCTTGTTGGTTATCTCTTACCCCAAGAGCCGGTGGTGGTGGTATGGTGGTTGTTGTAGTTGCTGGTCGACGCGATGTTCCTGCTTCTGTTGACTCGGTTTCTTTGGCTTTCATTCGCAGCTTCTTGTCCTTAAGGCGAGCAATCTCAACGGCTAACTCGTATGTAGCCGGGAATCTACCTTTCACCTTCTCCTTGAGAAGCGGCCATAAGCCATGCGTGAACCGATATTTTTTAGGAAATCGGGTGCGGCTTCCCCCCTTGCCAGTGACTCAACCCACCGTTCCCACAAATCCACAAATTTGGACTCATAGGTGGCATATTCTAAAAGACCCTCCTGCTTCAAGTCTCTCAACCTGTCCCACAACTTTTCTAAAGTGGTACGTCCCCCAAAGCGCCTCTTAAAAGCGGTTTTTAAGGGTTCCCAGTCATCCTTGGTTGCTTGTGGAAGTGCATTGTACCATGATCTAGCTTCTAGCTTCATGAGATGCTTAAAGATTCTAACCCGGGATTCATCCGTATCTTTGTTGCTCACTACACATGCTACTTCAAAGTCATCTAGGAAGTCTGTTACCAAATCCTCCCCCTTCTTTCCTTTAAATGTTGGAAATGCTACACTTGCCATGATTACTGAGAGAGAGCTAGAAAGACACACTGCTTAACTTGCAAAAGTTTTTTTCTTCTTTACAAGGAGGCGTGTATACCCTCTTATACTAGGACATAGATTAAAACTTCAAACGGTACATTGCCTTGTACCAAAGGTAGGACAAATGGTTGATCTGATGCCAGAACCTCAAAAAATCGCTCCCCACCCAGCATGGTGTCAATGACGTGCTGGTAGTGAGCCTTCAAATCTAGTATTACCTTGATTGAGCGTACACGTGTTGGTATGTGTGATCTGTCTTGAGGTAGGTTGTACTGATTCATGTGAAGCTTAGAGGTGCTTAGTCATGTGATCTGTCTTGAGGTAGGTTGTACTGATTCATGTCTCGAGGTAGGTTGTACTGATTCATGTGAAGCTTAGAAGTGCTTAGTCACTGTCCAAGCTTGTGGGAGAGGGTGGTGTTCTTTCCTGAAACAAACTCAGTAGATCCCTAGTTTCTCTAGTGAGAGTGTGAGCCAATGATTCCGTTATCTGTGCTGCAGCATTAGGTGCGACTTGAAAAATGACTGTGATAATTGCCTCGGTGACTTGAGTTACCCGATTCTCAAAGTAGAATAGTGTTGATTCTCTATTGTGTAGAGCTCCTTCCATTTTGTTGTTGTGGGTTGGTTGTAGGTTGCGGACATGGTTTCGACCTTCTCCTTCTTCTTCTTGGCACTTGGCCTATGTATATCCACTGGGTTTGGCGTGTTGATTGACTCTCCCACTGCAAATCGATTACCGTTACGCCTGGAACTCGAGCTTCAATGGAGATGCGGAGTTCGCCTAGTTGTGCTTGGATCTCTTCTTCTTCTGTCGTCCAATTAGCAAATCCTGCTAGCCATTCATCCATTCCCAATAGTTTAGGGGTTTCAGTCTTGTAAACTGAAGGGTTTCATGAAAAGATCCTCAGTGGGGGAACCAAATGACGGGAGCAAAGCGAACCCCGAAGCCTGACGGCCTCTAAAACACCGGGGACCGAATGGCACGCCTCGAGCCTGTCATGGTAAAGCAAACAAGGGGCACCACCTAGATTCAGCGGCTAGGACGCAAACAACACACCACCATAACAAAGTTTTCATCCAAGAGAGATGGATGCTTGGGAGTAATGATGAAGAGGAAAGGGAATGAGATCAAGTGAGAGAGAGTGTGAGAGAGAGAGAGAGTGAGGGAGGGGGTATAGCGGCTTAGTACTTAGGCACCACAAAAGGATGGCGAATCCGCACACCCTTCACACATACACAAGCTCACTCCAAACACAAGACTAGGTGGCGATTCCGCACACCTCACATGGACAAAACATTGCAAGAGAACATACTCACAAAACCTCAAGCTTTATTTAGAGAATAAGGCGATGAAATGGGAAGCATAGGGTAGGGGAATGAGAAGGGAGAGAGTGGTAGAGCACATGGTGGATAGGTGGGAGTTGATGGCGAAGACTCGCACGAGGGTTATGGCCATCATCCTTCATTTAGTTGCCCTTCATCTTCCATAGCCAAGGGTGTAGAGGTCATGCTCAAGACAAGCATGGTGATTGTGGTGATGGTGATGGTGTGGGTGTGTGTGTGTGCACTAGGCACACACAGTGCATAGTGTGTTCTTTGGTGATGTTGTGTGTCCTTAGTGTGATGGTGACCCCTCTTTATATAGGAGAGGAGGGGGGAGAAATTCTAGAATTTAGAAATGAAGAAATCATTATCTACATAGGCCATGTGACTGTGGACCCCACTTGTCTGGCTGTGTGTATATGTGCCAGAACAGAAGTCTCATGAGAGAGAGACTAAGAGAGAGAGATGGGTTGATGAAAAAAGTGAGAGGTGACATGGAGAATAAAGTAATTACAAGAGGGGAGAGAGGGGAGTGTGTTCAGAGGTGAATCTGTGTGCAGATGTGTGTGAACACAAAAAAAATCAGGTAACCACCGGGTGGGGATGGGTCTGTGGGCACCTTTTTCAGTGAAACTGAGTGTGTGTGAGTGTGGGGGAGGTTATTTAGCTACAAGACAAGAGACATGGCGCCCTTTAGAGAGAGAGGGGGGTATTTGGGTCATGGGATATGATAGGAGAGAGAAAGAGGGGGTGGGGTATACTATTTTGGAAGATAGGGTAAGTTGCATGTGAGTTAGGGTGCATTATTGGTGAGTTATAATGCATTATTGGTGAGAGGTGGGGTAGCTTGAGGGGAGAGAGAAAGGAGAAAGGACAAGGGGAAGAGAGAGGGGGTTGACCTTTTGAGTGGAGGAGAGGAAAAGGGACACCAGGCGGGGCAACAGTGAAGAAATAGGAGGCAAGGTGGGGATGGGCTACCCCGCAGGCATGAGGTGGCCTATTTTACCTTTCTTATATATTTACATAATCATACTTTACTTTTTTCTTACTTTTTCCAATGCCTTTTATCACTCCCGCCCTAGGAGGGGGTTTTCATGGGGTGGGGACAAGAGAAGAGGGGTATGGGAGCTTGGCTTGTGAAAAGCCCCCATCACTAGCAATATTGAGAAAGTTATACTTGCTACTCTAAAATGTATAGTATCCTTCAACAATCAAAAAACTCAACCATCATCATATACTGTGATATATAGCATATTAGGTCCCCCAAAACTGAAGGAAGATTAGCTTTATGTTATACATTACACTTACACAATCAAAATTGAATTTGGATATCAAGAAAGCCACCAAAAAAATAATAAAAGTGCTAATTTTGGCCAAAAAACAGGATAATGCAATTCTTGTAAATTGGCCATAACTTTCAATTTTAACACTTAGCTCTCCCTACAAGAATCAAAACATGTTGAGAACTATGAAGGCCTAACCTCTAGCCATCTAAACCTCACAAACATGAAGTTTAGAGTGGTATAGTTGCCAAAATTTGAAAAAAAGCCAAAAACAGGACTCGTTTTTTCACACAGTTTAGGTTCAGAAATGTTGTGCAAGAGTAAGGTTAATGGTGAGATCGATACTCAAAAAAAAATGCTAAGTTTTTTTCAGCTCATAAGGCAACTTTGTGGATATATAGCACCTAGAAATTCATTTTCATACTCTTCAAATAATTCAAGTAAAATGGTCACTTAACAGGACACAAAAGTGTCCTGTTACCATTCTAGTGTTAACAAGTTGTATACTTGCCAAACCCATCAAAAAAGTCAAAAAACTGACAAAAGTAAATAATCGTGATTATTTACCTCTACTATCCAGAGACATCAATTTTGACTTTGAACTTAGACAATGTTAGACCAACATAATATAAAGCCACATGGCAATTTTGGGTTCAATCGGATCAAAATTGATACATGTACACTAAGTTTACAGGTTGCAGATCAAACCTTTAAACTTTTGCTAAATTCGAATCTGAAAGTCAAATTTTGACTCCCATAGCTCGATTTTGATACACAGAGACCAGTCACGAGAGTTCTCAAGAGCTCTACTGTCTTTATAGAAGAATAGCTAACTCGATCAAATGTATAAGAATCAGGTTGCAGATGAGGAATCAGTGGCTTGACAGAAAGTTGCGATTGAATCAAGTGGAAATTGACAACAAGTCATTCCAAAGGTGAGTACTCTATCTGTCAGGACATCGGCAAGGCCGGACTAGACAAGGTCAGGGCCGGGCTAGGCGGTGTGGAATGGGGAGTCCAACTAGGGCAAAGAGCCAGGGGCTTGCCTATATAATGGGTGGTTGGGTGGTGGACTCTCAGGCTCTAGCTTCCCTTGTCTTACACTGGTATTAGAGCTTGTGTCTATTTTGGGAAAGGGGGAAGGGCGTGGAGCTTTCTAGCCACTCAAGGCTTGCATGTCGGGGTCATACACAGTGGGGATTACCCCTTAGCAAGGTCATCGATGAAGCCGCAGCCCGTGGGCACGCAATCTTGGCAAGGGAGGACCGCCGAGTGCAGGATCGCCAAAACTCAGGCGCTTGGTCTCGTTAGCGATGCAAGGCTGAGTTGGGAACTTTACGACACAGGGCCGAAGCCCCTTAGACATCGCATCGACTGTCCCAAGCCCTCAAGGCCTCTGTGCGTTGCCCGTTAGGCGCCATAGCCGATAGTGAAGCTACGTTTCTCACTTGAAGGGCCCACCCCCTTAGGGGTAGTGGCCATGCACAACAATTTTAATCTTTAAGGGATGGTACCCACAGTGGGTACCCCACCCACCCCTACTACACTACGTGCAAGTACGGCATGGCCAAGCTAGGCAGAATCAACAAAGTCGGCACGCATTCCAATGACAATCTCTTGTGTATTACGCAGAAACTCGGAAATTTCAAGACAACCAAATTGGCGAAGTTGCAGTACAAGTTTTTGTTGGCATCGATTATCGCTTTCAAGTCTAATTGATTCGACTATAGAGAGCTAGTGGAATTCCATATATGGCGGACAATTCAAATCATTTTCCACTAGATTACTCTCGATTTTGACGGAGTTAGCAAGGCTTCTATACTTTGCGAGTGCTCTCACTATCAGTTTTTTTTTTTTTTAGTACTTCTTTCACCGCACTATGTAGCCATGGATTCGGATATCAATATGACATTCGATTTTGAGCAAAGTACTCTGATCCTACCAATGATGGCCCGCGACGGCTGGATCCTCTCAAGGAGAGTACCCGCGATGCTATGGCAGGAAAAGAGGCATGACAATCATGGATGAAAATTTTAAAGCTTTAAATGAAAATGTTACTAAACTATCCACATTAGTAATTCAATTAATGCATCAGAAGTCTAAGAGTCCCGCTGACACCCACATGCATGATCACGTTGCCACACAAGGGCAGAGAATTTCTAATCTAGGGCAAGGCCCAACTACTGACACGTTACATACTCTCACTTCCAAAGAGTTGGATGAATTGTTAAAGAATACTAAACCACCAATTTTTAAGGGAGAAGACCGAGACCGCAATAAGGATACAGTGAATATCTTTCTCAGCAAGTGGGATGGAATTCACACCTTACGGCATACTCCGGATGCAGTCAGAGCTCTGCAAACGAGCTTAACTCTGGAAGGCAAGGCCTACAATGGTGGATGTCTCTCAAGGAGAAGAACATCATACCACAAAGTTGGGCAGCTTTTGAAGCAATGTTTAGCAAGGAATTTTTGCCTACAAATGAGGCCAATCGGAATTGGACGGCTTGGGAAACATGTTCCATGCGCCAATACCCATCACTCATTGAATATATCTCTCACTATCGGGACGTTATCCTCAAGTTGGAAGGCTTGGACACCTTTCAACAAGTACGGGGGTTCATACGAGGTCTGACACCCGAGCTTAAGAAGTATGTCAAGACCCAAGACCCTAAAACACTTGAGGAAGCCATAGTGAAAGCACATATTCATGATGATCCTGATGAGAAGAAAACACATAATAGTCACGTGCCTACTAGCATACATGGTAATACACGCACTCAGTATGGGCACAATAAAAGAAAATTTCTAGTTGCTAATTCAGATGCATCTAAAAAACCCAAGGGGTCTAGGGGTCCGACTTTCTCTTGAGGATTTTGATAAAGCAAAGAAAGAAAAGTTATGGTTTCAATGTTTAGAAAGAGGTCATGGCAAAAAGAATTGTCCCAAGGGGAAATCTTCTGCTCAGGGAAAGGAGAAAGCAGTGCACATGGTGCAATTGCTGCCTCTCGAGTCTTCCTCAAGATTCTCTACAGTGGAAGTAACACACATGGAGGTGGTGCATGAATGCTGTCTCACAGCTTCCATGTGGCAACCCACCTTTGGACCACATGAGTTAGTACATATGCACGTATATTTGCAAAGGCACAAGGTGCACATCTTGGTAGATGACGGTGCTACGCACAATTTCATCAATTACGGATTGGTGAAAAAGTTCAAACTGCCTCAAAATCCGAGTACCCACTGCTACAAGGTAGCAATGATGAATGGACATGATACTAAAATATGGGATACTCAATGCCAAGCTGTTCCATTGGAAGTACAAGAGTACTCTACTTGCTTGAATTGTCAGGTTATGAACATGGAAAGGGCTGATGTGGTTCTTGGTAGAGAGTGGTTGCATAGCCTAGGGCCATCACTGAAGCGTAGCTATGAGCACAACAGCTTGATGTTTGAATCCCATGGCGCACATGTGTTGTTGTTAGGAGAAAAAGATATACCTTCGTCACCTGATTTGTATTGTTGAGCTGATGCAACTCGTTTCTGATAATGAAATAGATCAGGTTTTCTTGTGTTACTCACTGTCTCATTTTCTTTCTAACATTGAGTCTGTTGAACATTCCTCAACGCCGCTGTTGTGCTGTGGCAAGTATATAGTGGGAACGGGAATTAAACGATTTATCTTGTGACTTTTTGATGCATAAGTATTTCATATAATAGTCATATGCATAAATAAAATCTTTCTACCATACCTTAGTATTACCTTTGAAGTAATATAAATGTACATTACTATTAGAAAGTACTGCAAGAGAAGTATCAATGATTGTGCCTCTTTTTGTCTGGGGGAAAAGCATTTGTATATTTCTTCTAGTATCTCAGCTATACCCTACCATATATAAATTATTTTCTTATTTTCACATTTATTTAATAATATAACCCTTCAATAATGCATACCTTCTTGGATACATACAAGAGGGAAGGGCCTACTAGAAGACTTTATGAAAAGGAAGATCCAGAAAAGAAGAAGAAGCCAAGGGGTGGACTTCCAGGACCTGCTATTTTTCCTTCCCTTTTGCCATTGTTTTACACACTCCAAGTTCAATCACTCAGGCACTAATCCTCAGTTACTCATAGAGAATGCACAAGCATAGACGAGCTAGCTAAGTGAGGGAGACCCTCACCTTCATAGTATTGTTGCGGATCAGGCTGAGATTTCACAGCCCGAACTAGAGTCCTACCGCTCACCCCCCCACCAAGTATTCGGTGGAGGTGGCTTGCCATAAATGGTGTATGAGCACCGCTAGCAGACTCCTTTCATAAACATGATGAATCTTGACTTTGCCGCCCAGAGTTAGAGTACTACAGAGTAGTTACCATTTCCACTACTACTCGTACTGAGTTTTCTCTTATTACCCAACTTTAGTAATGCCTACCAAGTGAACAAAAAACCTTTAAGGATTATAATGCTTAGTTACATACAAAGAAAGCAATATTTTTGGCCAAGGGAAATTCTATCTTACCCTTAAGTCAATATTCCTTGGGATTCGTGTGTGTGTGTGTGTGCCCACCCATACCCAAGCACATACCTAATTGGTAGGATGTGCATAATGACCAGGTTTTTTTGAATATTCATGCTTATCCAACATGCATCTTATAATTTTTTAATATCATGCTGTCACCATTCCAATCTTACTGAATAATGTCAAACATTTATAGTCTCGAGCCTTTAAAGCAGTCCTTCCTATTATCATACTAGTTTATACCGATACCACATGCAGACCCATGTCCTTATGCACATTACCATACATTGAAACATGAAATGATTTCACAATACCAAGTATCATTCCCAATCTTTACTCATCAAGCAAAGGAACTCGACCTGAGAAGAAGAAGAAGCCAAAGGGTGGACTTCCAAGACCTACTGTTTTTCCTTCCCTTTTCCCATTGTTTTACACACTCCAAGTTCAATCACTCAGGCACTAACTCTCAGTTACTCACAGAGAATACACAAGAATACACAAGCCAGCTAAGTGAGGGAGACCCTCGCCTTTATAGTATCGCTGCAGATCAGGCTGAGATTTCGAAGCCCCAACTAGAGTTCCTGCCGCTCACCCTCTGCCATGCATTTGGTAGAGGTGGCTTGCCATAAATGGCCCATGTGCACCGTTAGCAGACTCCTTCCATAAACGTGATGAGTCCCGACTTCTCTACCCAGAGTTAGTGCGATGTAGAGTAGTTACCATTTCCACTACTACTTGTACTGAGTTATCCCTTAAAACCCAACTTTAGTAATGCCTAGCAAGTAAACAAAAAACCTTTAAGGATTTTAATGCTTAGTTACATATGAAGAAAGCAATATTTCTGGCCAAGGAAATTCTATCTTACCCCTTAAGTCAATATTCCTTGGGGGGTGTGTGTGTGTGTGTGTGTGTATGTGTGTGTGTACCCGCCCTGTTTCTAGGCTCCATACTCAATGGGTCGATAGTAGGCCCATTCTATATGGGCCTACTACCTAATTAAAGAGGTAAGGATAGTTTGATTAAGTTTTAGACCAAGTCAATGGTTTAATGAGATAGCCTTAATGATGATAAAAATTAGGTCATTTCTTTTGAACCCATTGAGGCATAATTTTTGAATAAGAAGTCTAATGCCTTCCCAAGAGATGAAGCAATTAGAACAGGAATACATGATCATATGAAGAAGACTAATACAAGTATTAAGAGTCAATTTGTGTGGCCTATTACTTTTCCTTTTGAAAAATTCAATAGAAGAAATGTTAAGTTGGTCCTCTTCCAAAAGAACCGATTTTCAAAGTCACCATTATAAAGAGTGTGTAATATAATATTGATGTGAACGAATTGTAAAAAGGTGGTGAAGAATACAAAGGGCGTATTAAATCCTTCCCAGTATGTAGGTTCAATTATTAGGCAATTGGGTTGAATGCAGTTTAACTCTTCAAAGAAGGATTTGTTTTATTGAGGCTCAAAATATCATCCATATATCTATATGTATGTTTAAACATTAAAAGTTTATGACATGTTTTTTTTATCTTTTAAAATTTCGAGAAACCACTTGTATTCAAAATAGGCTTAAGTATAAATTGCACATAAGGGGTAAACACAAAAATTCCATATGGATACCAAGGCTCTGGTTAAAGTTGTATCATTGGTTGCCAAAGTGGATAGAACAATTATCAAGCAGCCAAGTAATGTGATCACTTAGTTTCTTTTCATCAGGAAGTTATGAGAAGAGGTGGCTTTTTTAATCCATCTAGGCTTATTTACCAGAGAGATATAGGTAAAACCTTCTAAACGAGCATTTTCAAACACAATCCTAATCATTTTCTTCAGAACATTCTTCAATCCTTCATCCCCATTAAGGGGTATGTTCACCAAGTGATGTCTGTAGATCCAAGGTGAAAAATCTGACCAAGGAAGTTAAGAGTGACAACAATGAAGTTTTTAACCAGCCAAAAGGGGTTACAATGTATTTTAAAGAAAATTTGAGCAAAGTTTTTGTCTAATAGCACAAACTTTCTCAAACTCCGAAAGGACAAGGTCAAGGCATACCATGATGTTTTTAGTAATCTGGGTAAATATGACATTAGAGGCATCAAAAATCCAGTGGAGCTTATGTTTGTGATGTTTGTAAGTCAGAAACAAAACTGAAAGTTTGACGGACTCAGGGGAGTACCCCATATTAATAAGGTGTTTAGTAATTTTATTAGTGACCTCCCAAGGAGAGAGCCGTTGTCCTACTCTGACACGTATATAGTGGGAACGAATGCTACAAGATCTATCTTGAAACTTTTTAGATACATAAGTATATTTCTTATAATGTACATATGCATATCTAAGTATAATAATAAGTTTTCTATCTTATCCTATTATTTATCTCAAGGGTAACATATTCTTACTTTACCATCAAAAACTACGGGAAAAGCATCAATAGCTCCGCTTCTTTAACTCGTGGCTAAAAGCATCAATAGCTCCGCTTCTTTAACTCGGGGCAAAAAGCATTGGTTCTTTCTTTCTACCATCTCATTATCATCTGACACCCTAGCTAGATCCTATATCTAGGGTAACTTCCAACACATATATATATATATATATATATATATATATATATATATATATATATATATATAATGTATTTTTCTTATATTTCTTTTTAATAACTACTAGGAAAGAATCAAATCCTAGGGGACACTAGCTTGCACGATTTTCAAAGATACACCTATTTTAATGCATTATTACAAGCATGACTACAAAAATTTGTCAAGGAGCAATGTCATGCTTTCATATTGCATGAGGTGTCCATTGGAATCAAATGAAAGTCTAGGCTAAGGGGACCACAAGAAGACTTTGCTCCCAGAAATGTACCCTATTTTGATGATTTTTTAACACAAGATTCCAATCCAAATTGAAAAATGTATGTAAAATGGGAGTCGTGCTAATGAGCTGAATTTTTTGCCCCTATTTTTATTTCTTTATTTGGAGCCATGGTTGAGAAGAAATGATCAAAACGGTGGACCCTAGTCTGCCCACATCATGCAGGGACAGCTCATTTCAAACTTTGACAGTTCTTGCTCACACTGACGTGTAACCCTTGGGGGTTTCCTTCACCTATAAAAGTGGACCTCTTCTTCCTTGAAAATCATTCATGGACGGAGTGAGAGTAGTAATGCCTAATTGTACTTAACTACACTTACTCCTTGAGGAAGACTAGCCAATCTTGTAAGTTATCCTTGGAAGATAAGCTCTAATCAAAGAAGGACTTGAACTTGGTGCTTTAATCAAGGCTTGAAGTCTTCCTTTTTCTCCTCTCTCCATAAAAAATGGTGAATAACTCTCAAAGGGTTTGTCAAGTAAGATGTGTTCTGCTTTGATATTTTGTTGAATTGTTGTTGTTTTCTTTTTCATCTCTAACCCAACATAAATATCTAAATTCATCTCTCTCTCTAACCTAATCTATCTCTCTCACTCTTAAAAATTCATTCTCTCTACAAATTCTAGGTTCTCCTTGTTACAGGTACATCTCTCCCCTTAGTATCCTTATTGCATATGGACAAGAATAGGGCTTGAGAGGGAAATTCGCTTTCCTTCACTTATCTTATATCTACATTTGGCACATACTAGAGTTATCATAGATGAATAATCCACATGATGTGAATTTCTATCACTTCCACTCTATGCGATCTATTGCAATTATTGTATAGATTAGTCGTAAAATACATTATCAACAATGTATAGTGTTTCTCTTTGGCTCATAACAGTTCAATGAAATACTTCTTTCACCGGATCCCATCATACTACCCCTTATAGACTATAACTTTTTTTTTGATGTAAGTGTAGTTATCTTGCTATGAACCAAGAGGATTTGTACGCATAATTAATCCCAATCACTAGACAATTATGGTAAGCACAAAATTACAATTTCGAAGAACAATTCGTAGCCTGTTTGTTCGGCAAAGATTAAATACCATTAACTTATCTATTAACCATTTCATATTACCCATGATTCGATACGACCATTGCCTTGATGTTTTCATCTTTGTGTTGTTTTGATATTGTCTTTTGTGTGTGTGATCGCAAGAGAGAAAGAGTGGGACTTCTTTGATTGCACTGCCTTTCAGACCCTAGACTTCATGGCATTTATCGTATAACTCCTTCATATAGTTTTGGAGTTCTCTCACAAACTCTCACAGTCAAAAGCCTGGTGCTTTCTTGGCAAGACCGCAAACTTCTCGACATATTTTTGGTGAACCCAATGCGAATCTGCCAGGGTGAGAGTTTTTGGGTAACCAAGGGAGATCATGTAGAGCAACAGGGTATGCATTTTGACCCAGCAACAATGCATATGTGTCAAGAATTTGCAATGTTCATGCAACAACAACATGCCACTGAAAGAAGGGAGATTTTAACAACCAAATCCATACAAGCGATTGTCAAAAAATGGATCAGTTCAATGGCAAAGATGTAACCAAGTACTTACATGAGTATGTGAAGGAGATGGAGCTGCATCGCGTGTCAGAAGGTGAGATGATTCAAAGCTTTGAGCTAGTTGTTGCTCTAGAAATTAGGGAGCATGTTAGGGAAATTAAAGATGGACATGGGAGAAATTGGGAAGAACTCAAAGTAGCTTTAAAGGAGGAATATTTCATGGAGGACTCGGAGAGAGTGACCAAAAGGACATTCTTAGAATGGGTAGTCAAGCCAAAGCAAGGAATGTCAATAATAGAGCTACTTAGGGAATTTGAGTGGCTCTATGCACAACTCACCATGACAAAAAGGGACACACTAGATGCAGAGAAGACAGATCTTTTCTTACAAGCTGCAAGTAAAGAGTTTTCATAAAATTTGGAGCTTCTTCTAGAAGATAAAGATGTTAAGCAAGGACTAAAGACCGATTGGAATGAAGTTGAAGGTGCTGTCTCACTGCTTGCCAAACGACAAAGAAGAAGAGACAAGATGGTGGTAAACACTACAAGTTCTCCCACCTCAACTTCTAACAAAATGGTAAAACCTACTTTTATAGCTCCTAAGTTTTATGAGTCCATGCTAGATGAGCTTGTGAAGGGAATGTGTGACTTGAAGGTGAAGCTTGCAAAACTTGAAGAAAAAGTCCAACCATTAGGGCCACTTCCTAAGCAAAGACAACAGCCCAAAGAAGGTTTTGTTAATAGATGTATTTGGTGTGAAAGTACAGACCATGTAAGAAGGGATTGTTATAGTTTTAGTGATGCTTTGACAAAAGATTTTGTCTTTTTTAAGGATGGTAAAATACAATGAAGAGAGATAGGTCTACCCTTGAGAACTAACTTTGAGAAGGGGGAAATGCAAACCTTATTTGAAGATATGGCAACTAACCATGCCACCTCTTCAGTTGGGGCAGCTACTTATGGAGTAAAAATTGGGCATCTTAGTGATGAAGAGGTGAGTGATCATCGAGTGATCATCATGGTCGACTTTGGCCAAATTTCATGGAATTAGCAAAAAAGGAAAAGCTTACAAAAGAGATTCTACATGAAGCAGGTGATTGCATACGTCTAGAAACAGGGTGGAGTGATCCAGTGGATTCAATGTCTATCCATACCTACATTCCAAACTGGCAAGCCATGAAGCCATTGTAGAAGAAAAGCGTAGGCGTGAAAATGGTGATGAAGGGCCTTCAAAAAGAGCTACAAGAAGTGGGAGGTAGAAATGATGCAGCACCTTTGTGAGCACCACCAACACAGGAGGCACCTTCACCAAAAGTGACCATGGAGGAATCTACAACAGTGAAGAAAAAGGATCCACAAAAGGTAAGCCAAAAGGACCAGCTAACAAATTACAATCTGACATTGAGCTTGCTACAGACTTGAAGAAAGTTCTAGAGGAGAGGATTTTGAATAGCAAGGTTGAGTTTACTTTGGGGGAGGTGCTTGGCATAGCCAAGCATGAATTCCATCAAGAAAAAATTGACATCATTAAGAGAAAGAAGCAAACACTTGGAGAGTCTATTTGCCCACAAGCTGAAGGAGATATTGTGAAGACACAAGGAATATAGGTGTATGCTAAAGAAGATGATGAAGCTATAGTGGGATGTTAGCAGCAAACTAACGTAGATACCAATTTTTCGGAGTTCTCCTTGTAACACAATTATTATTTTGATAAATCAAGAATATTGTAACTCCTATTTTCTTGGTAAACTTTGTAATTAATGAGCCAGGGCTACAAGATTCCAGATTGTATCAGCCAGTCAATTCCCAGCTGTTGGCGGATACGCCGCGACGGACGTCAGCACAACGAGAACTCACCTAACAAGATTGTCAGCTAAGGACGAAGATCGACCCGCAAGCGCGTGGAAGCAAGCATAGGGTGTCAATCTATACTCGACCGACTCTTGACTAATTCCTACAGAGGTCTCTACCCAATGTCTAAGCTACAGTCTTCAGGAGTGCATAAGAGGAGGTTTCCTACAACGATTTCAAGAGCCAAATATCCATCAAACATTCTCAAAACGCCACAGAACTTGAAGGAGACCCTACTAACACCAATAGGTCACTCTCCCTAAGGTCTATGAACCAAAATCCCAACCCTAAACACATGGTGCAAAATCACGTAGGATGTCTGGCCGAAATTTGCAGGTCGTTGTTTCCAAAAACTAAAGTGCCTAATGTGTAGCTCTACTCAATGCAAACGTGTGGATATGCGGAAATGTGAAAACAGACAACGTATGCTCACCGAATCACCAGATGTAGCTCGTGGGTCGAGTTCACAAAACTAGACCGTACACCCACAATGTAGGTATCGGCGCATATCTCTTGTCGGGGGCAGCATGCTGCACTTCTTCGCACTTGATTCCGACCATCGATGTGCGCATAGCGTCAAGATGAAACTCTCACTCTCTCTCGTACACAGTACGCTCACTCACAGACATAACTTTTTAAAAAATGACAAAGGTTTTTCCATTAAGGTCAAAATTGGTATAAATACCTTACAATTTCAAACCCTAATGTTTCAATTTAACCATCTACTCAATCTAAATGTCAAAAATGGGATACAATCTGGAAACTTCTGTAAGCCCCAATATTTACAAAGGTGAAATGTCGGGTTTAGGGTGTGTCCAGCTGCTAACACTCCCCCCCTCCTTGTTCATGTCATCCACGACATGGCTGTTGAGCTGCTTCTTCAATGTAAGCTTTCGCGCATCTTGAGAAGTGACTCATATCGCGCATGTTGAGCCAGTAGCATCGGGCTGAATAAATCTGTGCTGATGGTGAAGAAGCCAATATAGAAGGCTTCTTCTAATTCTTGGAGGTGATAAAAAGGCAAAAACATAATTCTTTGATACAATGCATGTATCACCTTGTGGGAAGGCTGAGCAGACAGATCGTATGCACATCTGTATGTATCTTGAAAGAAAAGATATACTGTCTGTCGCCTGGCCTGATTTGAAGGGTTTGAAGACTGCCAAAAGGGTTTTACATATTTTTCTCATCATGATGCAAGATAGGTCAGGCGAGCCAGTGAACAATTTGATGGCGCCCGTTAGGGTTTTCACCATGTATTGCTCACTTATTCTCTCGACTGCCTTCAAGCCTGGCAGCTTCGGGTAATTTAGCCAAATGGGTTGTCTTCTCTGCAACAGCTCGTGGGCTTTCCATGTCCTCATCCTTGGTAGAAGGCACAAACTGAGGTTATCTCTAATCACTTTAGGTGCCTCTACCAGATGGATTAGATATTGCGGATATTTTGTGAGCCATGCCTTTTTCCACCTGGGTTGAGAATCCACTATTAGCTTGACCCCTTCAGGTTTGGAGATATCTGCTTTGTACAATGGCACTTTTGGTTCCTGTTTTATCCGTTTGTTGATAGTAGATGCTTTTTACTTTAGTAGAGGATATGGGAGAGAGAGCTGTAGCCATTCACGCCGAAGGTTACTGGCATCTATCTTCTGAATAGTCATCGACTTAAACACCCTCTGCTCCCACTCCAATGCTTCTCTGGCTGTGTCTTTTACTGCCGCTTCTATGGACTTCTGTAGCTTTTCTTCCTCTTCTTGTGTCAGATCCTGGGGCTCTTATGAGGGTCCCACAAGGATTTCCTCTTGCATGGTAGTGTCCACTGGATCTGACACATTCTCTATGTCGATCCCCTCCATTGCGACTGGCCCAGTGCTAAACTATTGTTGTTCCATTTTCTGCTGGCCCCTCAGCTCATCTATCTGCTGTTGAAGTGTCTTCTTTGTCTCTTCCGCTTGCTCTCCCATGTTTACTAGGAGGTCGTTCAGATCTATGTTGATTTTCTCCACCTCCTCAAGCTTTCTCTTGATGTCTTCGTTTTCTGCTTGCCATCTTTGAAACTCTTCGTCCATCTTCTTCTTCACGGCTTCTAGCTCATTCTTCATGGCTTTGTTCTCTTCTTCCAGGCGATTTTTCATTACCAAAGATCCCTCAGCCAGCATCGGCCTTTGCCTTTTCTCCAGTGTTAACTCCTTTTGGAGCCGGTTTAGGGTGGGACGTCTTTGATTGCACTGCCTTTCAGACCCTAGACTTCATGGCATCTATGGTATAACTCCTTCATATAGTTTTGGAGTTCTCTCACAAAATCTCACAGTCAAAAGCCTGGTGCTTTCCTGGCAAGACCGCAAACTTCTCGACATATTTTTGGTGAACCCAATGCGAATCTGCCAGGGTGAGAGTTTTTGGGTAACCAAGGGAGATCATGTAGAGCAACAGGGTATGCATTTTGACCCAGCAACAATGCATATGTGTCAAGAATTTGCAATGTTCATGCAACAACAACATGCCACTGAAAGAAGGGAGATTTTAACAACCAAATCCATACAAGCGATTGTCAAAAAATGGATCAGTTCAATGGCAAAGATGTAACCAAGTACTTACATGAGTATGTGAAGGAGATGGAGCTGCATCGCGTGTCAGAAGGTGAGATGATTCAAAGCTTTGAGCTAGTTGTTGCTCTAGAAATTAGGGAGCATGTTAGGGAAATTAAAGATGGACATGGGAGAAATTGGGAAGAACTCAAAGTAGCTTTAAAGGAGGAATATTTCATGGAGGACTCGGAGAGAGTGACCAAAAGGACATTCTTAGAATGGGTAGTCAAGTCAAAGCAAGGACTATCAATAACAGAGCTACTTAGGGAATTTGAGTGGCTCTATGCACAACTCACCATGACAAAAAGGGACACACTAGATGCAGAGAAGACAGATCTTTTCTTACAAGCTGCAAGTAAAGAGTTTTCATAAAATTTGGAGCTTCTTCTAGAAGATAAAGATGCTGAGCAAGGACTAAAGACCGACTGGAATGAAGTTGAAGGTGCTGTCTCGTTGCTTGCCAAACGACAAAGAAGAAGAGACAAGATGGCAGTAAACACTACAAGTCCTTCAACCTCAAGTTCTGACAAAATGGTAAAGCCTACTTGTATAGCTCCTAAGTTTGATGAGTCTATGCTAGATGAACTTGTGAAGGGAATGCGTGACTTAAAGGTGAAGCTTGCAAAGCTTGAAGAAAAAGGCCAACCATTAGGGCCACTTCCTAGGCAAAGACAACAGCCCAAAGAAGGGTTTGTTAATAGATGTATTTGGTGTGATAGTACAGACCATGTAAGAAGGTATTGTGATGATTTTAGTGATGCTTTGTCAAAAGATGTTGTCTTTTTTAAGGATGGTAAAATCCACTTAAGAGAGACAGGTCTACCCTTGAGAACTAACTTTGGGACGGGGGGAATGAAAACCTTAGTTGAAGATATGGCAACTAACTGTGCGATCTCCTCAGTTGAGGCAGCTACTTATGGAGTAAAAATTGAGCATTTTTGTGATGAAGAGGTGATTGACCATCATGGTCAAATTTGGCCAAATGTCATGCAAATAGCTAAAAAGGGAAAGCTTACAAAAGAGATTCTACATGAAGTAGGTGATTGCATATGTCTAGAAACAGGATGGAATGATCCAGTGGACTCATTGTCAGTGCATGCCTACATTACAAAATGCCAACAAAATAAGGCAATTGTAGAAGAGAAGCGCAGACGTGAGAATGCTGATGAAAGACCAGCAAAAAGAGCTTCTAGAAGTGGGGGAAGAAGCGACTCAATGCCTTCTCAAACACCCTCAACGAAAGGAGCATCTCCACCTGAAGTACTCATGGAGGAGTCTACAATAGGAAAGAAGAAAGAGCCAACAAAAGGTAAGACAAAAGGCCCAACTTATAAACTACAATCTGATATTGAGGTTGCTACAGATTTAAAGAAAGTCTTGGAGAAAGGATCTTGAATAGCAAGATTGAGTTTACTCTGGGAGAAGTTCTTGGCATTGCAAAGCGTGAATTCCACGAGGAGATCATTGACATCATCAAGAGGAAGAGGCAAACCCTTGCTGAAGTTTCTCGTCCACAGGTTGAAGGGGAAACCTCGAAGACACAAGGAATGCAGCTGCAAAATAAGGAGGATGATGGAGTTGTGGTAGTATACTACCAATCTAGTGGGAGAGTGAAGCAAGTGCATTTCTCAAATGATGATGAAGAAGTTGAAGCTATTCCTAGGAGCTACTATTCACGAAGTCACTGGGCAAGGGCTACTACAGAAACTTTGGTCAAGGTAGGTGATCTTGAAGAGCCATTTGTTGCCTTGATTGACCATGGTTCAGAAATAAACATAATGTCAAAGAGTCTCTATAACAAGTGCAAATGGCCGATGGACACAGATCATGGTTGGATGGTGAAAGTGGCAAAAAATTCATCCGGTGAATTGTATACAGCATGTCCAGGTGTGAAGGTGACCATAGGTGATGTAAAGATTGACCAAAACTTCTTTGTACAGGATACATCTTCATATCATCTCATCCTTGGACAACCCTACATTGTGGGAGTTTGAATGGAAACAAAGGTAATGGATGATGGTTCAGCATATGCTAGGATACGTAGCAAAGATGGTAAACGAGCTGTCCAATTTCTCACAATTTGTGTAAACCATGAAAGAAACCGTGACAACCTCAGAGAACATCCTCTACCAAAGGTGAGCAAAGAGTTTCATGATCATAGAGAAATGATGGGTTTTGGCCAAGTACCATTGTAAAGCGAGATTGCAGTGGTACAGAAAGAAAAAGAGTCTCGCCTGATCCAAAAATAGGTGAAACTTTCTCAACGAGCTCCATGGTAACAAGGAATGGATCAGTATGTTTTACAAAACTTGAAGATTTGAAGAGATGTGAGAGGCAATATGTGCATAATGTACAAATAGGCATGATAAAGAGTGGGTTGCTAGAGCCTACTGAAAATGTTTTGGGTTTGTGTGAACAAGTTTATTTTGTAGATACTATGGGTGAGCTAGATGCTATAATGAGGTCTAGTTTGCATCTTGAAAATGAAGTTGTGGAAGTTTTCTCTATGGAAATGTATCAAGTAATAGAAGCCTTTAAAGAAAGCCAAACAGATGGCCCAGAAGTCCATGTTGAAACTAAACACAAGAGTGTAGCAAAGAAGGTGAAACCAGTAGCTTCACCCTTACCACCCAACAATAGGGAAAAGATTGAGCAGTCTTCTTTACAACCAGGTTTGAGGAATCCTAAAAAGATCGGGCATACCTTCACAAAGGAGTCTTTTCAAGAGTTGCAGATTGGTTGCGAGGAGTTTCTAACACAGGAGGAGACAAAGTGCTTCAAAGAAATGCTTTCAAAGCATGGTAAGGCTTTTGCATTTGAGCCACATGAGATAGGATGTGTTGATCCTTCTATTGTAGCTCCTATGGTAATTTTCACAATACCTCATGTGCCCAGGAATCTACGGCCTATTCCGGTTCCAAAGGCTCATTTGCCAAAGTTAGTAGAGCTACTGAATGAGAAAATCAAAATGGGAATCTTGGAGCCTTCTTGTGCTCCATACTCAAACAGATGGTTCACAGTTCCAAAGAAGAATGGTTCTCTACGCTTCATCCAAGATATGAAACCAGTGAACAAGGTGACAATTAGAAATGTAGGTACAGGTCCAATTGTGGATGAGTTTGCAGAGGCGTTTGCAGGGAGGGCAATCTACTCAATGGGGGATCTCTACTCAGGGTATGATCAATTTCAGCTTGCAATCGAAAGCAGAGACTTGACAACCATGAGGACACCTTTGGGTTTGGTAAAGATGTGTACCTTACCACAGGGAGCAACCAACTCGGTTGCACATATGATGAATGGGATGAATATGGTCTTACATGACTTTATTCCTCAAATCACAATGCCTTTCATTGATGATTTGCCTATCACAGGATGTGAATAAAGTGACAAAGATGAAGCTTTGGATCTCAAGAGATGTCGCAGGTTTGTGGTAAATCACATAAATGATTGTGATAAAATTTTGTCTAGGTTGGAAGAAGTGAATCTTACATTGTCAGGGAAAAAGTCTATGTTTGGCGTCAAAGAAGTGCTCATTGTGGGGCACATGTGCGGGCCATATGGTAGGAAACCTTGTCCATCAAAGGTAGATGCCATCCAAAGAATGAAAGATCACTGAAGTTAGAAGGTTTCTGGGAGAATGTGTCTTCTATGTTATTTGGATTCCACATTATGCACATGTAGCTGATCCTCTTTATCAGCTGCTTAGAAAGAATTAGAAGTTTAAATGGACAGAAGCACATGTAAAATCCATGAAAAAGCTAAAGGAGTTGCTCCAGTCAGCAACAACTTTGAGAAAGGTAGACTATGAGTGTCAAAGGCCAGTAATTGTGACAGAAAACACCAGTCCTACATGGATTGGATGGGCAATAGGGCAAGATGACAAGAAGGACACATGAATGTGGTAAGATTTGGAGCAAAGGTACTAAGTGCTTGCCAAAGAAACTATCCACAGATAAAGAGAGAGTTATGGGGTATGGTTACAGCCTTGAAAAGTGGGAAAGAGTACCTAATTGGTGCATGTGTGGTTGTAGAAATAGATTGTCTACCACTTCTTGGGATGATTACAAGCTGCTAAACGCCAGACATTGCTATGTTGCGGTGGATTGCCTACATTAAGTCCTTAAATCTTGAGTTTAAGCACATTGCAGGTAAAGACAATACAGTGGTAGATATGCTATCAAGGGCAAGGTATGAAGATGAGTCACAAATGATTGATGAGGGAGATGATGTAGGTACAAAGTTCTATTCTATCTCTCATGTCAAAGGTAACAATGTCTGCATTACTAATTCACTTGAATTGTTCTTAAAAGATCTTTATGAAGGTGATTGGCTTTCTATTGGAAGCTACTTGAGTACTCTAACAAAACAGGATGATTGGTCTGAACAAGAATTCAAGAGGATACGCAGGAAAGCATATGGGTACTTTTTGAGGGATGGTTACTTGTGGAAGCATCCTAAACAAAAGGGTGCTACACCACAACGGGTTATATGTAAAAAAAAGACTCAAGTAAAGCTCATGCAAGAGTTTCATAACAGTCTATGGGCTGGACACAGAGGTGTGTGGGCAACCTTCTCCAAGTTGAAAGAAAAATACTGGTGGAAGGGTATGTATAAAGATGTATCTCAGTTTGTAGAGTCGTGTGTAACCTGTCAAATGTATTCAAATGTCCGACATCATGATGGATTGCACCCTACATATCCACTAGCCATGCACTATAAATGGGTTGTGGATCTACTCACAATGCCTTTAGGACTCTGGCAGATGCGATACTTGGTTCTTGCATGAGAGGACCTAACTAACCAAGTTGAAGGAAGAGCATTAAGAGATAAAACCACAGAAGCTGTGTACAAATTCCTTCTTGAAGAGGTGATTTGCCGTTATGGTTGTGTGGGAAAAATCACTACAGATAGAGGTGAACTGGATACAAAAGAAGCAAGGGAGTTCTTTCTAGATTAGGAATCAAGCTTTCTCTTACTACAGCTTACAACCCTAAAGGCAATGGAAAGAGTGAAAGAGGGCATCCTCCTATCATCAAAGCTTTGGCCAAGGCTTGTGAAGGAAGAGTTGGTGAGTGGCCAAAACTGTTACCATATGCTTAATGGGCTGATCGTACAACACATAGCTCAGTAACTGGCTACATGCCTACGGAGCTAATGTATGGTCAAAAGCCAGTGATGCCGATTGAAGATACAATTCCCACATGGAATGTACCACCTTGGCAAGAGGGGCTTAGCAGGGAAGATTTCCTTTCATTGCATATAAGGCAACTAGAGAGAAGACCTGGAGACATTGAAGCTGCAAAAGAACGACTCAAAAATGCAAGGTTGAAAAACAAGGACTACTTCAAGATAAGAGACATCGACTTAGGAGCAAAGCAATTGACAAAGGTGACTGGGTTTTAGTGTATGATAGTAGCCTTGATAACCAGCACACAGTCATGTGTAAGTTCTCAAAAAGATGATTTGGACCGTATGTTGTAAATCATGTGCATGAAAATGCTACTTACAGCTTGTCTGAACTAGATGGTACAGAAGTAAAGATTCTCATTGCGGGGAAAAGGATTAAAATGTTTAAGAGAAGAGGAGACAATGATCTACAAGATGTTGATGAGGAAGAAGAGAAAAACACAGGTGAAGATCAAAGTGAACATGAAGCTCTGGAATCATCCAGTGAAGAAGAAAGCAAGGAAGATGTACAAGAGGTCTGATCTTACAAAGAGACAACGTGGCACATACCGGAGGATGTGCAGGTTTAGAGGAGGTGGATGTCGTGTTGTGGCACGTATATAGTGGGAACGGGCATTAAACGATTTATCTTGTGACTTTTTGATGCATAAGTATACTTTATATAATACTCATATACATAAATAAAAGCTTTCTACCATACCTTAGTATTACCTTTGAAGTAATATAAATGTACATTACTATTAGAAAGTATTGCAAGAGAAGTATCAATGATTGTGCCTCTTTTTATCTGGGGGAAAAGCATTTGTATATTTCTTCTAATATCTCAGATATACCCTACCATATATAAATTATTTTCTTATTTTCACATTTATTTAATAATATAACCCTTCAATAATGCATACCTTCTTGGATACATACAAGAGGGAAGGGCCTACTAGAAGACTGTATGAAAAGGAAGATCCAAAGCTTCTTAGACCATCCCAATTTGAAAATCCCCACCTAAGGGCGTGGAGAAAAGGCCAAAACCAAGTCAAGCTCTTTTAGTAGGCCAATTTTGCCTTTTGAAGCATGTCAATCCGAGTTATAGGTCAAAAGTTACAGGGAAACCAGTGAAAAACCCTCTCACAACTACACTGCAAGAAGAGATGGTAAACAGGTGAATCAAGTGAAAAGAGGTAATCTTGGTCTTTTTTCATAAATAAGATATTTGGAGGATAAAAGACACAAGCATGTGAATGTGACACCTCAAAGATTCCTTGAAGGACAATACACACAAGTTGGGACCCCCTAGCACCTGCTGGAGCCACACAGAAGATGCCTAGGTGGGGCCCACATACATCATGCACCCACATGGAGCCTCAAAGACCAAAAATGCTGAATTTCATGATATTTTGAGTCCTAATATTGCCCATTTTAAGAAATATCCAAAGAACATTTGATTTGGGCTAACTCTTTAGCCTAATCAAGTGATTATGTAAAACATGGCTCCCTCACCTATAAAAAGGGAACCTTCTCTTCATTGGGGGCAAGTTATGAGTGAGTGAGAATAGCTCAATTCCATAGTGTCACACTCATCTTAGTGCCACACTTTCTCTTGAAGAAAGGCTGAAGTCTTGCCTCATCTGCCACACTTTCTCTTGAAGAAAGGTTGAAGTCTTGCCTCATCTTCTCTCTCCATTAAGGTGGTTGGGATTGCTCTCATGTAAGATATATGTTGCTAGTTTTTCTTTCATTTGAATATTTAGTCCAATACTTGTCTTTAACTCCTTCTCTATCTCTCATTATTTATCTTTAATACCACCACCACACTTAGATCTATCTCTAATTCTATCTTTACTCCTCCTTTCATCTCTCTTGTTGTGTCCTAATTGTTTCATTGGAAGATATTCAAGCAGCAATCTTGGCAATGTCACGGGCACAACCTTCTTGCGGGAAACAATTATGTGCACAAGGTTAGTAACCATATCTTCATTTTCCACAAGCATCTCTCTCTCTTAAGGTTCTCATTCTCTTCCACAAACTCTAGAATCTCCTTGCTACAGGTACTTCTCTCCCCGCAGTATCCTTATTGCCTAAGGGCAACAATAGGGCTTGGGAGAGAAACTCTCTTCTTCTTCTCCTTTCACTTCTTTCACACCTTTAACTTTGAACATACTAAGTATATCATTGATGAATAACCATAATCCACATAGAGGTAATTTCTTTCAATTCCATTCAGTGCAATCTATTAGGGTCAACATTTGGATTAGTCGAAAGATTCACTTTCAGCAACGCATAGTGTTTCTATTTGGTCCTGAAAGGCTCAACAAAATGCTTCTCTCACCAGATCCCATCATACTACCTATTATTGACTATAACTTCTCTTTTGATGTGAGTGTGGTTATTTTATTATGAATCAAGAGGATTTGTTGTATAGATTGATTACACACTTTGAATGGACCAAGGCATGTCAAGAATCCTTCATGAAGCTTAAGAAAGCTCTCACTTCAGCTCCAATATTAAAAGCACCAGACTGGAATAAGGTATTCCACGTACATGTAGATGCTTCCAATTTTTCTATAGGTTGTATACTAGCTCAACCAGGAGACAAGAAAGTTGACTTTCCTATCTTATGCTAGCCGACAATTGAACATGGCAGAAAAGAATTACACCACCACCAAAAGGGAAGGATTAAGAATGATTTATGCCGTTAAAAAGTATAGACATACCTATTATCCAACAAGTTTGTGTTCCTTGTGGACCACCAAGCTTTGTTGTATTTGGTCAACAAGCCATGCAGCAAAGGGAGAATAGTGAGATGGTTCATCATTCTTCTCGAATTTGATTTCACTGTGGTTGTAAAAACAGGCACTACACATCAACGAGCAGATCATTTGTCAAGGATTGTTTCAGGGGAATCACCTAAAGGGATACATGATGATCTACCAGATGCCTATTTGTTCTCCGTGGAAATGACACCTAGATGGTCGGGAAAAATTCTGTCATTGATGACAATAGCTCAAGTGGATTCACAAATACCACTTCCTATCACAATCGGATTAATTGAGCAATCGACTATGTATCAATTACTAGCTGGTAGGCTATACAAAAGAAATCGGGACGGGGTATTGCCAAGCACATGTTACTTAAGTCAAGCACATGTTACCATAGTAGGACTTCACTTTTCCAAAGACCAAACTATGCAACGAATCTTGAGACTTGGAGTATTTTGGGCAACTATGAGGAGAGATGTTCAATCTTTTGTAAGGATTGCCCTCAATGTCGAAAAAAAACACCCATACCTCATGTAACACTGTTTCAAATGTCACTTGTTCCTAAGTGGAGTAACTATCTGGTTACTTACTTATCGAGCTGAACGTTTCCTGAGGATCTGAGTAAACGTCATCAAAGAGCAATTGAAACTAAAGCAAGAGACTATGCTCTTATTGGAAACCAATTGTATCGGAGAGGTAAAGATCAACATTTACATCTTTGTGCAAATGAAAATGAGTATATTTCAATTATAGAACAAGCACATGCTAGATTAGCTGGAGGTCACTTTTCTAGTGAGACCACCGCAAGAGAAATCTTGATGGCAGGCATATGGTGGCCAACACCTTTTGCAGATGCCAAAAAATATATTCGAAGGTATGATTCTTGTCAATGAGCAAAAATGCCAACACGAGTAGATAGCATGCCCTTAAGACCCATGATGGGGGCTAGAGCTTTCACAAAATGGGGTATAGATTTTGTTGAACCAATACAGCCACCTGCTTATAGAACCCAAGCTCAATATATCATTGTAGCTACGGACTATTTGACCAAGTGGGTGGAGGCTAAAGAAACTCAAAGGAATGATTCCAGAACCACTGCTGCATTCTTATATGAGTATGTATTCACTAGATATGGACTGTCAATAGAGATTTTCAGTGATCGGGAAACTCATTTCCTCAATGAGGTAATTGAGTATTTGCTCAATGAGTTTATGGTCATCCATAACAAATCAGCTCCCTATCACACACAAGCAAACGGACAAGCTGAGCATACGAATAAAATTCTTAGCTCGGTACTGACTAAAGTGGTTAGTTCAGGAAGAACGAACTGGGAAATGAATCTCCATGCTGCTCTATGGGCTTATCGAGTTTCATTCAAAACAGCTTTAAATCCTACACCCTTTAACCTTGTTTATGGTCTTGATGCCATACTTCCAATAGAATTTCTATTACCGACATTAAGGGTAGCACAGAATCTTGAGTGGACTGGACATGAATTGTCAGAAAGACTTGAAGATTTGGAAAAGCTAGATGAGCAAAGGCTAACTGTTGTAGCTCATATCTATGCACAAAAGCGGAAACAAAAAAAGTTTTTTGATTCCCACTTAATCACAAAAACCTTCAAGAAAGGCGACTTAGTTTTAATCTATTCCCTTAAGCAACACATTCCCAAGTTTAAGAAAAAGGTAAACGGACCATTTATCATTGAAGATGCATCTCCAAGTGGAGCAGTAAAATTGTCCACCCTAGATGGTGAACCAATGGATAATTGGATTAGTGGATGTCGTTTAAAGAAATACAATTTTCCACTAACCAATGAATTGCTAGAAAGAATGCATGCAGCCAAACAAAGGAAGATTAAACGATAGCAGGTTATTGATGAAGCCAAGAGGAAGCTAGGCTTAGGGTACTCAAGCGAAAATCTGCTCTCAAGAATCAACAGATATCGATTCCCATCAACACTCTGGAAATAGATAATCGACAATGGGAATTACCTAAAGACGTGGTTTCAACAGATGATGACTGGCTAGACGGAATGGACCTGTGCATCAAAGTACAACTCAACAATCATAGCACCAATTATTTGGTTGACACAGGAGCTAGAGTAAATGTAGTAAGTTATTCCACATACAAGAAGGCAACAAGTCAAGCATTGACGGCAAGAATAGTGACAATCAAAAGATGCAACAAGAACCCAACCCCAACATTGGGAGTAGTCAACTTGAACGTGATAGTACATGGATGTTCATGTCCTCATCAGTTTGTATACTTACCAAATGAACACATGAATGAAACGATGATTCTTGGAACTCCCTGGATGAGAACATACAAAGCAGTACCAGATTGGGATACAAATCAGCTAAAGCTATTACCTAATGGAGGGAAACCCATAGTTCCAATTACACCAAGCAAAGAGGAATTGAAAAGAAGCAATCAGCAGAACAAACCATGAACTAGTCAATCTTCTCCATCCCCTTGACAATCAAATGCTACAAGTAGCATGCAAGGAGTCATGCAAATTTGGGTACCAAAAGCACAGCTTAAGGATAAACTGATTCAGATCTGGGTGCCTAAAAATTCAGCGACAAAACAAAAGAAGGTTCCCAGGGTTAAAACTCAGAGATGAGCATCTCCGAGCAAGTAACCTAACATTGAAATGGTTTGGAAGAAAAATGAACACTTATCTTCTCCACAACCCGCAAAACCAATCAAGCAATGTTGAATTCAGTCTCAAAAGACTCCATCACACCATGCAGCACCAAGCAGACCAAGCTACCAATGGTGAGAAAAATCTCGACAACAGACAAAAGTGCTCCCAACAGCTCAAGCAATTAGTGTGCTAAGTCATCCTGATGGTACAATTAAACAGAGAGCACACAAGCTAAAAGATTTGCTCTTTGGAAGACATCAGCAGCAAACCTTGACATCGGAAACCCTTGAGTTAATTACTCAAGACCCCGCTCTTGTAAAGCATATTGGTTTGAACTGCATTGATCTTCATAGCATGGTAGAGCCAACCACGGCTATGCATAGACACAATTATTCAACCCATGCACACAGTCGTCCCGGAGTACGCCATCTAGGAGGGGTCGAAGGGTACTAAGTACTAAGTAATTAAGGGCAATGTTTGAAGAGGGAGGAAAACGTTCAATGTTAACGTGTGATTTTTTGCAAAATTACCTAATAATACCCTTATAATTCATCATCAAGGGAAAATTCATTGATAATATCTTCCCGATGAGTGTAAATAGTGTATATACTATCAGAAAATCATCAAAAATAGTCATTTTTGGGTATTTTTTATCATTTTATTGATAAGGAGGCTTCAAAATAGAAAAATGCAACAAAAAACAATAAAGCTATGTTTTTCGATGGATTTTCTTAATTATTGGATTTTTTCTTTACTTTTTTAGAGCATTTTGCTATTTTCTTTGTTTTTTTCAAATAAACATGTCAAAAATTAATAATAAATAGTAGGGAAGCTCATATGGAAAAATGGAAGACATGGTGTTGATCAAAAAGACAAGACAGACAAGCATAAAAATTTTCAATGAAATCAGAAGATGGAAGCGAGAAGCCTAAATTAGGCGACCACGCCTACTTTTGCAAAATTCTTGCAGAATGAGCTACAGGAATCCGATCAAGGAAATTTTGAGTCTAACATAGATTTCATGGCCTAGTAGGACTAATGGGGGAATCTAAGGAAAATTGGTTCGGAAAGTCCGGGTATAGATATCCAAGGTAGGCTAAAACCAACTCATTTCCACTTACAGCCTTTGCAGAGAGAGATTTCGGCCTCTTTCGTCGACTTTTCTGGAGCCCACAATTGTTACATGACAAAATGACCATCCATTACTTGGAAAATTGTCAAAAAATGCAAAGAAGTCTTTGCAAGCCCAATTTTGAGTTATGGATCACATTTCTTGATCCAAATCACCTCATATCTCATATCCAAGGTCTATACAATGCCTAGAACCAATTTGTACCAAAAAATATCAATTTTGGAAGAAAAGTTAATAATGGTGATTATTTACTTTTTGGTCAAAATTGGGGAGTTTTGATATTTTGCCATCATACATCCAAAGTACATGATGTGTTAAGCCCACTAGCCAAATTTGAATCAATTTGGACCTCAAAATCTCAAATTTCCTTTATATCTACTGTTTCAGAGACCTAAAGCCAAAATCTGGTACCATTTTCATCCTATGCATCCAAATGAGCCCATATTTCACTCGGAGCATGTATTTGGTATATACTTCAAGCCTATGAGGCCAAGTTTGCAAAAAGTTGAAAATTTTCCTCAGCTATAAATAATCACGATAATTTACTTTGGTTACAAATATTTGTTTTGACTTTACCATTTTGTTCCTTGCATGTTTTTATGCATCTATGCTTGTTCAAAAATTAATTTGAAGCAAATTGGACCAAAATTGTCAGCATTTCAGCCTAAAGGACATTTCAGAGATAATTCCAACAAATTTGCTAACTTTGCACTCTATTGTTCAGCCATGCAAGTAGCAGACAAGGCCAAGAAGAAGCTCAACCAAAAGGAAAAGCTACAGGAACTAGCCGCATATCAACTAGACCCCGAGTCAGTCAAAGCGCCAAGGAATCATACCTCTCCAAAGAACGGCTAGAAGAGCATCATACCATAGCCTTCACTGGCAGGTTCAAAAGTGAAGAGGGGCATCAGGTGGAGTTGCAACTCCTACCCAAAGAAGTCTATGATGTAGTCGCAAAGCCAGAGACAAAAGAGGCTAACCGCAGGCTGGGACTCAGGGATTTCTACGAACAAGAGCCTTGCGGAGTGGATTTTCAGAAAGCTTACGAGCTTTTATCCACCATTAAAGAAGATAGAACTGCACAGATCACTGACCCCCAAGGAAGTAGTGATAACTAAAGATATAGTGGTAAAGGCACTTAGACTGCCCACAAAAGGAATGACCATGCGAGCAAGGGACAGGAAAACAGCCAGAACCTTTACCAACGAAACAGTCGCGGCTACCTTTGCCGATTTAATTCACAAAAAAGTGGAAGAGCCAACCCGCTTGTACCACCAGCACTTCCATTTTTTGGCAAAAAGGCCACCAAGGTACACTACGCCAAATCACGTCGTGGTCACCACATTCACTCAAGTTCTTAAGTCGACAACTAGGCAACCAGTGGACCACGCGTAGTACGTCCTGACCACTTTGAAGGGCACCAAGAAAGAAGGAAAAATCACTTACTTGGGTGCTCTAGAGGTCTTGACGAGGATAGCATACCATGCCATTGGCATGGCCGAAAATCTACCACCTACTCCTGATCAAAACACCTAGTATTAGCAGCACAACCCTCTCCAAGAGCTACAAGATCAGGAAAAAGATTGTATAAATCCGATGAAGAGTCAGCTGAAGCTCGCCAAAAAGGCATAGCAGCGAGAGCTCTGACAACGAGGAAAAGAGAGCTCGTAGAGAAGAAATGAAAAGAAAAGCTTTGGCTGCACACCAAGAAGAGCCAACCCAAACACAAGCACGCTTTGAAATAGAGAAACAGTCCTACCAGCATAGTAGACAAGCACAAGTGAAGGACCCAGAGAAATGGGTGCCTGCTGCTAGACTCAAAGGCCCAAGGACGAGGCATCATACAAGAAAAGAGGCTGAAGATCCGATAGAGAGATTGACATTGTTACCTTTGACATGAGAGATAGAATAGAACTTTGTGCCTACATCATCTCCCTCGTCAATCATTTGTGACGCATCTTCATACCTTGCCCTTGATAGCATATCTGCCACTGTATTGTCTTTACCTGCAATGTGCTTAAACTCAGGATTTAAGGACTTAATGTAGGTAATCCACCGCAACATAGCAATGTATGGCGTTGAGCAGCTTGTAATCATCACAAGAAGTGGTAGACAATCTGTTTCTACAACCACACATGCACCAATTAGGTACTCTTTCCCACTTTTCAAGGCTATAATCATACCCCATAACTCTCTCTTTATCTGTGGATAGTTTCTTTGGCGAGCACTTAGTACCTTTGCTCCAAATCTTACCACATACCTGTGTCCTTCTTTGTCATCTTGCCCTATTGCCCATCCAATCCCTGTAGGACTGGTGTCTATTGTCACAATTACTGGCCTTTGACACTCATAGTCTACCTTTCTCAAAGTTGTTGCTGACTGGAGCAACTTCTTTAGCTTTTTCATGGATTTTACATGTGCTTCTGTCCATTTAAACTTCTGATTATTTCTAAGCAGCTGATAAAGAGTATCAGCTACATGTTCATAATGTGGAATCCAAATAACATAGAAGACACATGCTCCCAGAAACCTTCTAACCTCAGTGATACTAGTGCACATTTCTTTCATTCTTTTGGATGACATCTACCTTTGTTGGACAAGGTTTTCTACCATATGGCCCGCACATGTGCCCCACAATGAGCACTTCATTGACACCAAACATAGACTTTTTCCCTGACAATGTAAGATTCACTTCTTCCAACCTAGAATTTTTTTTATCACAATCATTTATGTGATTTACCACAAACCCGCGACATCCCTTGAGATCCAAAGCTTCATCTTTGTCACTTTCTTCACATCCTTTGATAGGCAAATCATCAATGAAAGGCATTGTGATTTGAGGAATAAAGTCACGTAAGACCTTGTTCATCCCATTCATCATATGTGCAACCGAGTTGGTTGCTCCCTGTGGCAAGGTACACATCCTTACCAAACCCAAAGGTGTCCTCATGGTTGTCAAGTCTCTGCTTTCGATTGCAAGCTGAAATTGATCATACCCTGAGTAGAGATCCCCCATTGAGTAGATTTCCCTCCCTCCAAACACTTCTGAAAACTCATCCACAATTGGACATGTACCTACATTTCTAACTGTCACCTTGTTCGCTGGTTGCATATCTTGGATGAAGCGTAGAGAACCATTCTTCTTTGGAACTGTGAACCACCTGTTTGAGTATGGAGCACAAGAAGGCTCCAAGATATATTCCCATTTTTATTTTCTCATTCAGTAGCTCTACTAACTTTAGCAAATGAGCCTTTGGAACTAGAATAGGCCGCAGATTCCAAGGCACATGAGGTATTGTGAAAATTACCATAGGAGCTACAATAGAAGGATCAACACATCCTATCTCATGTGGCTCAAATACAAAAGCCTTACCATGTTTTGAAAGAATTTCTTTGAAGCACTTTGTCTCCTCTTGTGTTAGAAACTCCTCGCAACCAATCTGCAACTCTTGAAAAGACTGCTTTGTGAAGGTATGCCCGATCATTTTAGGATTCCTCAAACTTGGTTGTAAAGAAGCTTGCTCAATCTTTTCCCTGTTGTTGGGTGGTAAGGGTGAAGCTACTGGTTTCACCTTCTTTGCTACACTCTTGTATTTAGTTTCAACATGGACTTCTGGGCCAACTGTTTGGCTTTCTTTAAAGGCTTCTATTACTTGATACATTTCCATAGAGCAAACTTCCACAACTTCATTTTCAAGATGAAAACTAGACCTCATTATAGCATCAAGCTCACCCATAGTATCTACAAAAGAAACTTGTTCACACAAACCCAAAACATTTTCAGTAGGCTCTAACAACCCACTCTTTTTCATGCCTATTTTTACATTATGCACATATTGCCTTTCACATCTCTTCAAATCTTCAAGTTTTGTAAAACATACTAATCCATTCCTTGTTACCAAGGAGCTCGTTGAAAAAGTTTCACCTATTTTTGGATCAGGCGAGACCCTTTTTCTTTCTGTACCACTGCAATCCCACTTTACAATGGTACTTGTCCAAAACCCATCATTTCCCTATGGTCATGAAACTCTTTTCTCACCTTTGGTAGAGGATGTTCTCTGAGGTTGTCACGATTTCTTTCATGGTTCACACAAACTGTGAGAAATTGGACAGCACGTTTACCATCTTTGCTACGTATCCTAGCATATGCTGAACCATCGTCCATTACCTTTGTTTCCATTCGAACTCCCCCAATGTAGGGTTGTCCAAGGATGAGATGATATGAGGATGTATCCTGTACAAAGAAGTTTTGGTCAATCTTTACATCACCTATTGTCACCTTCACTCCTGGACATGCTGCATACAATTCACCGGATGAATTGTTTGCCACTTTTACCATCCAACCATGATCTGTGTCCATGGGCCATTTGCACTTGTTGTAGAGAGTCTTTGACATTATGTTTATTTATGAACCATGGTCAATCAAGGCAACAAATGGCTCTTCAAGATCACCTACCTTGACCAAAGTTTCTGTAGTAGCCCTTGCCCAGTGACTTCATGAATAGTAGCTCCTAGGAATATCTTCAACTTCTTCATCATCATTTGAGAAATGCACTTGCTTCACTCTCCCACTAGATTGGTAGCATCCTACCACAGCTCCATCATCCTCCTTATTTTGCAGTTGCATCCCTTGTGTTTTCGAGGTTTCCCCTTCAACATGTGGACGAGAAACTTCAGCAAGGGTTTTCCTCTTCCTCTTGATGATGTCAATGATCTCCTCATGGAATTCACGCTTTGCAATGCCAAGAACTTCTCCCAGAGTAAACTCAATCTTGCTATTCAAGATCCTTTTCTCCAAGACTTTCTTTAAATGTGTAGCAACCTCAATATCAGATTGTAGTTTATAAGTTGGGCCTTTTGTCTTACCTTTTGTTGTCTCTTTCTTCTTTATTGTTGTAGACTCCTCCATGAGTACTTCAAGTGGAGATGCTCCTTGTGTTGAGGGTGTTTGGGAAGGCATTGAGTCGCTCTTCCCCCACTTTTAGAAGCTCTTTTTGATGGTCCTTCATCAGCATTCTCACGCCTACGCTTCGCTTCTACAATCGCCTCATTTTGTTGGCATTTTGTAATGTAGGCATGCACTGACAATGAGTCCACTGGATCATTCCATCCTATTTCTAGACGTATGCAATCACCTGCTTCATGTAGAATCTCTTTTGTAAGCTTTCCCTTTTTAGCTAATTGCATGGCATTTGGCCAAATTTGACCATGATGGTCACTCACCTCTTCATCAGTAAGATGCTCAATTTTTACTCCATAAGTAGCTGCCTCAACTGAAGAGGTGGCATGGTTAGTTGCCATATCTTCAACTAAGGTTTGCATTCCCCCCTTCCCAAAGTTAGTTCTCAAGGATAGACTTGTCTCTCTTAAGTGGATTTTACCATCCTTAAAAAAGACAACATCTTTTGACAAAGCATCACTAAAGTCATCACAATCCCTTCTTACATGGTCTGTACTATCACACCAAATACATCTATTAACAAACCCTTCCTTGGGCTATTGTCTTTGCCTAAGAAGTGAACCTGATGGTGTGCCTTTTTCTTCAAGCTTTGCAAGTTTCACCTTCAAGTCACGCATTCCCTTCACAAGTTCATCTAGCATAGACTCATCAAACTTAGGAGCTATATAAGTAGGCTTTACCATTTTGTCAGAAGTTGAGGTTGAAGGACTTGTAGTGTTTACTACCATCTTGTCCCTTCTTCTTTGTCATTTGGCAAGCAATGAGACAGCACCTTCAACTTCATTCCAGTTGGTCTTTAGTCCTTGCTCATCATCTTTATCTTCAAGGAGAAGCTCCAAATTTTCTTGAAACTCGTTACCTGCGGATTGTAAGAAAATATCTGGCTTCTCTGCATCTAGTGTGGCCCTTTCTGTCCTGGTGAGTTGTGCATAGCGCCGCTCAATTCCCTAAGTAGCTCTGTTATTGATAGTCCTTGCTTTGGCTCGACTACCCATTCTAAGAATGTCCTTTTGGTCACTCTCTCCGAGTCCTCCATGAAATATTCCTCCTTTAAAGCTACTTTGAGTTCTTCCCAATTTCTCCCATGCCCATCTTTAATTGCCCTAACATGCTCCCTAATTTCTGGAGCAACAACTAGCTCAAAGCTTTGAATCATCTCACCTTCTGACATGCGATGCAACTCCATATCTTTCACATACTCGCGTAAGTACTTGGTTACATCTTTGCCATTGAATTGATCCATTCTGTTGACAACCGCTTGTTGGCCTTCGTTGCTGAAATCTCCCTTATTTTAGAAGCATGTTATTGTTGCATGAACATTGCAAATGCTTGAAACATTTGCATTGTTGCTGGGTCAAAATGCATACCCTGTTGCTCAACATGATCACCCATGGTTAGGCACAAACTCTTACCCTGGCAGTTTCACGTCGGGTTCACCAAAAATATGTCAAGAAGTTGGTGGTCTTGCCAGGAAGGCACCGGGCCTCTTGCTGTGAGAGTTTGTGAGGAAGCTCAAGGGTTATGAGAAGGAGCTAAGATGTAGATAACATAGCTTCTAAAGCTAAAGAAGAAATGTAGCCAAAGAAGCCGCTCACTTTTCCTTACAAACACACACGTGATGGAGAGAACTCATGAAAGATAGTCAGAACAAAACAGAAATGAAAACATTGAGATTACGATCATATCGTATCATGGGTAGGATAAAAGGGTTAATGGATGAGTTAATGATATTTAATCTTTGTTGTCCAAATAAGCTACGGATTGCTCTTTGGAACTGTAGCTTTGTGCTTACTATAATGTATATGTTTTGTCTAGCGATTGGGATTAGTTGTGAGTACAAATCCTCTTGATTCATTATAAAATAACCACATTCACATCAAAAGATAAGTCATAGTCAATAATAGGTAGTATGATGGGATCTGGTGAGAGAAGTACTTCGTTGAGCCTTTCAGGACCAAATAGAAACACTATGCGTTGCTGAAAGTGAATCTTTCGACTAATCCAAATGTTGACCCTAATAGATTGCACTGAATGGAATTGAAAGAAATTACCTCTATGTGGATTATGGTTATTCATCAATGATATACTTAGTATGTTCAAAGATAAAGGTGTGAAAGAAGTGAAAGGAGAAGAAGAAGAGAGTTTCTCTCCCAAGCCCTATTGTTGCCCTTAGGCAATAAGGATACTACGGGGAGAGAAGTACCTGTAGCAAGGAGATTCTAGTCTAAGAGTTTGTGGAAGAAGGTTGTACTCATTACATTGACAAGGTTGCTTCTTGAATACCTTCCAATGAAACAATTAGGACACAACAAGAGAGATCAAAGGAGGAGTAAGAGAGAATTAGAGATAGATCTAAGTGTGGTGGTGGTATTAAAGATAGATAATGGGAGAGAGAGATAGAGTTAGAGACAAGTATTGGACTAGATATGCAAATGAAAGTAAAACTAGCAACATATATCTTACATGAGAGCAATCGCCACCACCTTAATGGAGAGAGACGATGAGGCAAGACTTCAGCCTTTATTCAAGACAAAGTGTGGAACTAAGATGAGTGTGTCACTATGGAATTGAGCTATTCTCACTCACTCATAACTTGGCCCCAATGAAGAGAAGGTTGCCCTTTTTATAGGTGAGGGAGCCATGTTTTACATAATCACTTGATTAGGCTAAAGAGTTAGCCCAAATCAAATGTTCTTTGGATATTTTTTAAAATGGGCAATATTAGGACTCAAAATATCATGAAATTCAGCATTTTTGGTCGTTGAGGCTCCATGTGGGTGCATGATGTATGTGGGCCCCACCTAGGCATCTTCTGTGTGGCTCCAGTAGGTGCTAGGGGGTCCCAACTTGTGTGTCTTGTCCTTCAAGGGATCTTTGAGGTGTCACATTCACATGCTTGTGTCTTTTATCCTCCAAATATCTTATTTTATGGAAAAAGACCAAGATTACCTCTTTTCTCTTGATTCACCTGTTTACCATCTCTTCTTGTAGTGTAGTTGTGAGAGGGTTTTTCACTGGTTTCCCTGTAACTTTTGACCTGTAACTCGGATTGACATGCTTCAAAAGGAAAAATTGGCCTACTAAAAGAGCTTGACTTGGTTTTGGACTTTTCTCCATGCCCTTAGGTTGGGAGTTTCAAATTGGGATGGTCCAAGAAGCTTTGGATCTTCCTTTTCATAAAGTCTTCTAGTAGGCCCTTCCCTCTTGTATGTATCCAAGAAGGTATGCATTATTGAAGGGTTATATTATTAAATAAATGTGAAAAGAAGAAAATAATTTATATATGGTAGGGTATAGCTGAGATATTAGAAGAAATATACAAATGCTTTTCCCCCAGTCAAAAAGAGGCACAATCGTTGATACTTCTCTTGCAGTACTTTCTAATAGTAATGTACATTTATATTACTTCAAAGGTAATACTAAGGTATGGTAGAAAGCTTTTATTTATGCATATGAGTATTATATGAAGTACACTTAAGCGTCAAAAAGTCACAAGATAAATCGTTTAATGCCCATTCCCACTGTATACGTGCCACAGCACGACACCGTGTGGTGACGGGTCGAAATCAGCCAATCCCAGTAGCGTTAATCCTTCTGATCAGCGCCACCCTCAATCTCCTCTCTAGTTCGTGCAATAGATCGGGTATGTACATGCGCAGTCGATATTTTGCATGGTAGCGAAGCTTAATATATTGCAGAGTTTTGTTTATATCGCTGCAGGTACCCAAACTAACTGACTAACGCAATCATGCAGGGTCTTGGAGCTCTGATCACTATCTCTATTGGAGCATTGTTTTGAGAGCTAGAAACTTGCTACATAGGAAACGAAAGCCTGTGAAGCTGGTTCTTGTCTCTGATTATAATTTGTGCTGGGAATTAAGAATGGTATCTCATGATCCCAAGAAGAAACCGGCTATGAAGAGCCCGGCCAGTAGCTGTTGCGCAAGAAAAATATTAACATGTTAATGGGTCCCCGATGGGTATACACTTCAAGTTTTAGACATTTTTACACCTATGAAAATTGAGTGTGAATATCACTTTTCTCACTCTATAGTGTGAATAACATTTTTTAGACTCAAAAAACTGCCATTTGAATGTAAATATTGTAGTTTTTACACATAAAAATTTTCTACATCTCTTTTTTTACACTGAAAAAATTACATATGCTTTTTTATAGCAATGAAAAAAGAATTTCTATGTAAAGTTTGTAACTTTCTTATGTGTAAATATTTACACGTTAAGCAAGTCCATGTGTTTTTTTTGCAATGAGTATATTTTCTTACCTTCCAGTAGCATTTCAAGGATAATTTTTTAGTACAAATATAAACAGTGTGAATTTTTTTCACACATTCATAACCTTCATATATTTTCATCAAATATTTTCAGATGCAAAAATTTGTCACTCTTATGTAAGTCCCAGTTACATAATTATAAGAAACTATCTTTCACAATAGCTATTTTTCTCACCATCTATTTTTTGTACTTAGGATCATGTGTAACTACAACCTACAAACATACCAGCACCCATACTGGAGGTCAAGAGCATGATTTTTTTCTCCTTCCAAGGTGGATGTTTAAGGTGGCTGCTGGTGCTTCCACTGTGGTTTCTCCGTGGAATGACGTCTCTCTTTATACCAATGGCCGTGCATATGTGCTTCTCATGCTATGCTCCACCACCATCTTGTAGCTTTGGGAAGGGATTGACACATGCACAGATCTCTCGACACCATGTCAAAAGGGCTTCTACCTCAACCTATGAATAGAGCGTATTTTGACATGATTTAAGTCGTCTTCACATTGCTTGATGATGTGGCAGAGAGCTTCAACATGACCTCTTGTGGCCACCATAGGGTGCGACGTTGTTGGGGTGGTTTTCCTTCATACGTGTGGGCAATGTAGAGAGGTCATGATGTTTAGGGCTTAAATTAAACACCAAATTCAAGTCTTGCATGATCTATTTTTCATGGCTTGTGTTTTTTAATTCTAAATAATTACCACAAGAAATAATGACATATATATCTCTTCTTTGTCCACTTTTCATAGCTTCAAATATTTTCTAATTTTAGGTGAGCACAAATCTCTTCCTCTGTTTGTCTCTCCAATTACGCGAGAGAGAGAGAGAGAGAGAGAGAGAGAGAGAGAGAGAGAGAGAGAGAGAGAGAGAGAGAGAGAGAGAGAGAGAGAGAGAGAGAGAGAGAGAGAGAGAGAGAGAGGGAATGGTATACTACAAATGGAATTTTGGTGCTATATTACAATCAAAAGGCTCATGTGACACCAAAGAGATAAGTATGGCTACTCAATTTTATGCTTCAAGAAATGGCTCCCCATTATAACCATAACACAAGAAATACAAGTCAGGAAAAATGTGGGCCGCTGTCACCAAAATGAGTATCCACTTGCTATCTACAAAATCACCCGATGAACTGAGGTTTCTAAAGTGACAAAGTCTTTAAAGGTTGAAAAAGTGAGCACTCCAATGAGTGACCCTATCAAGAATTTCTTATTCCTCTCTTAAAACAAGTAGGCATGCCATTTGCATCATTGGAATTTTGAATTGGAGACCATCCATGAAGCACCTCCAAACATGTTTCCAAATCCTGGCACTTGTTTTCTCCTTGAACATTCCAATAATCCGTGGTTGGATCTCTCCTCAAAAACCCTAGCTCGACTACTTTTTGTTATGTATTTATATTGAACACGACAACAACCTTGAAAGATGGAGTAGACATGGAGGAGCTGCTTACAAACAATACTACATCTCCTATTTCCACCCATGGCCGTGCACATCCAACCTTGCGAGGTTGTAGCAACCAAGTTCAAAAAATGGTGTTGCTCATTTCATATATCACCTTGTTGTGGGTATTGCGCAAGGGTAGAAAGAAGCACTTGTGTAGTATGGCATATGTTGGTAAAAGACACTTCTTTTTGCGAGAAAAATCCACATCACTGATCACTCTCATCCCAGTGACCTTATCATGTTGAAGAGCATCTATTCCATTGCCTCCATTTATAAACTCCCCAATCAAGAACAACTCAATGCCTATGTTATGCTCATGTGACAAGAAACCCGTTATCTTGCATACACCCCTTGCTTTATTTTGATGTTCTAAATTAGTATTTCTGCCTAAAGTGATCACCACATGGTCTTTTGCTTCATATCGCTCGCCGCATATGTATACTTTTGAGTAGGAAAATCCCTCTAGATGAATATATTGTTGGCCCCACTAACTCTTCAAAGAAATGATCTCCCAACCTTCAAGAGCCCTTTTTGTTGCTTTCAAACCATGTAGAGAGATTCCCTTTCTCTAAATCATGCTCAAGCAATGACATGGGCCAAGCCTTTGAGCATTCTTGTACAAGTGTGTTGCTTGACCTTCAGAGGATGCAATTGCTAAGCACAACAGATGCCATCTTTCACAAGTTCCTAGTTCCATGCTAGCTTTTGAAAAACCTTGCGGCAATAAAAGAGTCTCATGTATGCATGAGAGTATCCTCTTTGAAGGTGACAATCCATCCTTCTCAATCTCCAACTGTTGCAAGGTTCGTGATAAAAGTGCTCGAGTGTGATAATGAGTGTACATTAACTCATTGAACCTGTTATTGGTTGGAATCTCTACAATCCCCAACACGTTTCTCTCAAACTGGTAGCACCAAAGTCCCATCATGGCTACTGTGGCGTATTATGTCATCAAAAAACTCTCTAGAACCTATATACAAAGATTGATGTTATTTTAGGTCTCCATGTTATATAAGGAGTGCTTATTATATTTGTGGTTAATAGAAACATACACACCTGCCACGTACTCTAGAGGAGAAACAGTCTCTCCTCCCTCTTCATCCATAATAATTCTCCATGTTGAAAGTAGTTTTCGGGTAGCATTGATGGCATTCAAAGTCCAACCATGAGTACGTGTGTAGTTGTAGAAGATATGAGCTACGTCAACCAAAATCATTCCCACATCTCTCAATGTCTTCTCAATGTCTGGAACATTATTTAAAATGTGTGGTAAACACCATTGAATAAATTTTTAATGCTCTTCTGCAATAAAATTTCCGTGGTGTCTAGTAGCATGCAACGGCCATCGTCCACTTCTGCGAAGTGTTCGGGGAATTGCAGCAGTAACTTCATATATTGCATGAGTGATGGATGTTTTCATGCCATTGCTAGCCTTTAAAATAGCTGTTTAGTATACTTCTTGAAAATGTTCAGTGCAAGAATGTGCATCACATCATATACAAGATCCAAACTAATATCAAAGCCATAGAGATGGTACAACCTCCACAGTGGTGATTCTCCTGTTAGCCCTACATTGGATAGAGAAGTGTTATACTCCTCCTTTGTTTGTTTTTTTCTTGAAAGTCTTATAGCTTCAAACATCTCTGTTGCAGTCCTCTTTTCTGGTGAGTAGCGAGCAATATATTTATTCTTTGTGTATACGTACTTTGGAATGCATACCCCTTGAGTGATTTGCTTCATGGGAGGCTTATCCCGTCTACACCCGTTCTTGCCCCCATCCTTCAAACATCCTAGTTTACATTGGGCTGGGTGATTGCCTGTCCATGACATGAGAATTGCCCTTAGAATGCAAGAATGATATGCTATGTCCAAAGAGTTGTCAAATATGGCCGTTGGTGGATAGTTAAAATTGATGAAGAACCCATCAACAAAAGCCGACTCAAGTTCACATATTAAAGGCTCTAAAAGGTATGGAAGAATATCGCCATGTTTCTTTTCTAACTTCAATAAGCTGAGTGGCAAAAATAGCACTGGCAAAGGTCCAATAATTGAGTTTTTGCCACCGTTGAGGACCACCACTCTTCAACAACCCCACTATCTTTCGGCTTGGTTGAAGCCGTTTGAAAGCCATCCCAATGGCACATTAGTGCAAAATTTTGAGGATCCCCCTAAAAAAACATGAAAGTTATGGGCATGATAAACATTGCTAAGATGAAGCCTATTCAAATTGATTGCAATATTGTCTCACCTTGACCATTCTTCTTGGCACTTTGATATTTGTTGCACAATGTGAGCATAAGAATTCATATTCCTTGGTAATCTCATTCCAATTGTTGTTTAGATCTGGACTACGCAAGGTGGTTGGAAAATTCTGATAATACTTGGCACAAAAACTATTGGGGCACTTAACTGGAATCTCCCACTCTTTCTGTGGGTTCCAAAAGTCCTTGCACATTCTTATTTTTTCCCCATCCCAGTAATCGTTGATAACATTGGTAGAGGTTGAACTGTCCACTTGCCAACTACTTCTTGCCTGCCACATTGTAAGAAAATCATGAAAAAACTCCTCGCACTGACATAGAAGCCACAATTGCTCGATAAACAAGATGTACTCAAATCGCACCATGTTTTTCCTCTCCTTGCCGCAGACATCACAACGTCCACAACATGTCTCACAATTTCTCTTGTGCTTATTCCTTGAAGAGGACAGAGAACATGTACATGGTAAAACATTCCCCACGTATATATCCTCTACATATGGGGGGAAAAGAGTGGGCTTGTGTTGTTTTTCATCCTTGCCTATACAAAGTCGCCACTGTGCAGTTTTTAAAAGTCCCTTCTCTTTATATCGAGAAAACACCTGCGTAATAGTTTGTGGTAAGGTGCTATCTACTCCTGGAAAGTCTTTATCCATGACAATTTCTAAGAGTGAACTATTCTGCCTTTTTTTCATAGATCGTTTTCCCTTTCCCTTTCTATTTGGGGGGAATATCATTCTCAATATTACATCTTGTGCAAGCAAAGGTGAATGAAAACTATCCAGATTGGATTGTAGGCTCAACACCAAGCTCTCAAGCTCACCCCGCAAAAGGGAACCGCTCTCTGAGGATGAACATGCCAATACTTGATCGCTATCCTCAACACATGGCTCCATTAGTCCTACATCACATAAACATACACAATTTTTTCACTTTGCTTGGTACGCTGATAAAAAAAAATGGAAAGAAGATGTATTCAACCACTCTTCAAATATACAAATTGAAATTCAACAGAAAAAGGTTGTGTCCATCAATCACAATTCAAAGATACATACTCACATACAAAATGAATGAGAAAAAAAAAATCATATTTGTCTTATAAAGTCAATGAAGTTGATGTCTCATGCCATCTAAACCTCTAACAGATCGCCTATCTCAGAGAGGCAATGTTCATGGCACCTCTCATCAATCTCAATACTCACGCAATACCGGTCTAAGACCTCACACACTTTGGCCATATTTCCGACCCCAGCAAAACCATCTATTATGATTTCCCCTTCTTGGGTGCAGAGTGGTGACTAGGAAGCCACAAAAGTTTGTGTGTCTCTCGGCTGTACCACGCAAGGCATTGCCTTCTTCATCTAGTGTCAGGTTTAGCTTCCCTGTTGGTAGTTCCACAAATGTATCAGACTTGTTGTCGAAAGATCCCTTCATGACTTTTAGTAATGCTTGCTCCCAATTTAATTCACGTGTACAATTTGGATGGGCAAAGAATGTAATCACTAAAGTGGAAACCTGCAAGGTAGCATTAAGAGAGTAAATTATTAGAGTTTAGCCTAAAAAAACTCTACAAGCATAATCCTCAAGTGGTTTTGACTTACCTCTTCTACTTTCCCACGAACGAGCCTTTTGCATTGGGTTGTAATTTCCAAGAACATACTATGTACATACTGAAGTTTGGATTGCCCCATCACACGTGACACAATCTCAAATTGATGCTCAATACCACTAGTAGTAACAAAGAAACCATCATGGCTCAAGAACTCGGCTGCAATGGTAACTGACGCCTTTAGCTTTTCTGAATCCCATTCATTCCAAGCCGGCAGTTCATCCTCCTCTTCAAATGGGTACAAGCCAGATGGAAGATCTGCCCATACAAGAGAAACAAGTGCATCCTCATAGAATCCACCTTGGGCTTGAAGTTTCTCTATAAACCGTCGTATCATTACTACATCTAAGTCTTTGGGGCCATTAAATGTATCAATTTCAATATGCAATATATCAGCATGTACAGGGAGATGAAATGGCACAAAAGCCTCTGGTGCATCCTCATCTTCATTTTTCCTTTGTGTTCGCGTAGTGTTGCCCTTCAACTTTTTTTGTGGTGGTGTTTTCTTTGTTTTTCTATGCTTTCCTTCCAAGTTATTACCTCTTTTCTTCTCATTGGTACCCTTACCCTTGCAATCTGGACTTTGCACTACCTCTTTAAGAGTACCCTTACCACCTCTAGTACCTAGCTTGCCAGGAGACTTTATTGTATCCTTTTCCACTCTTGTCAATCTTGTCTTGAGGGTTCCTTGTGTCCTTTCCACTTCCCTTGTGTTTGTCACTGTGTCTTTCTTTGGAGTGCCGTGAGGGATCCTTATATCCTTGCCACTACCACTACCACTTTCCTTTGCATTTGTTGTTGTATCTTTCTGTGAAGTGCTCGTTGCAACTACTATTGGCTTGCACATAAGACCTGTTTCCAAACCATACAAACAAAACATAAGTAGTGACTACTAACCTCATCTAATATATTTTATTGCAATGCATTGAACTCACGTGTATATATTTCTGTCTCGTCGGCTAGATATTCACCTTCCAAATACTCTAAGAACCATGGCACATCATAGAGATCCTTAGGAAGAGTCCTATTTGCATCGAGCCATGCATGTGGGTACAATGATTTATATCCCAAATATGACACAACCTTCCACTCTTCAACGCTTGGCGGAATTCCTTGGATTTGACTGTTTCTCAATAATTCCGCGAACCACCTATAGAGAGACTTGGATCATCAATAAAAGTTGGAAAAAAGTCATTGATACATACATTATCTAGATCTAAAAATAAAAAAAAGAGATTACCTATAGGCAAACCATCTTGCGGTTTGCTCTAGGAAGGGCATGTTCTCGATCTCTTTGGATCCCCAGTGTAAGCTTTGGAAGATGCTTAAATGAATAGCGAAGATGAACCTCTTGACACTTATCAAAACAATCTCTTATTATTGAATTCCACAAGATGTATGAAACCTCGTCAACCTCTCTTATTAAATCAATTGCTCTCTCCACTACGCACTCCCAGTAAGAGTAGCATGCAATATAAGAGCGCCAGTCTTTGTCGCCCCCTTCGAAGCCCCATGCTCTTCCAATATCCTTGTTTAGAATGCGATCTAAAACAAAAACTTTTCTGCACTTGAAAAGTCATACAAATCAGTGATATGCATGCCAAAGGAACATATTAAACAAAAATACTTGAGACTACCTTTCTGGACGAAGCGGTGTTCGGGTCACTGTAAGCAGTTTGTCCAAAGTCACCGTTGTGATCGCTCTCCCAGTCTAGGTCGTAAATCTTATTAACCCACTCCTCCCCAAGGGTTGGGTTTTCCAATGGCACAAGCTTGAATCCTTTCTTCCCTTTGAAATGTTGTTCCACCTCGTGGATGGTTTGCTTGTACAATGCTTTATACGCTGGGTCATCTTTGGGGACAACCACCTGTTCTAACCTCTTTGAGAGCTCCAATTTGAATTCACTCTACATCAAAGTTGAGAATGTAAGGTTGAGCATAACAACTAAAAGAAACAAACAAAGAAGGTTATGAATGGCCATACAGAGTAGATAAGCTGCATGAGGAGGCCAAGTGGTATAGTCCACCAAATCTAGGGATGCCCCCTCTTGTCTTCAGAAAATTCTACCTCTATCTCCTGTAGTGCCTCTTCATCAAAATATTTCTTCCAGCTATTTTCATTTCCAAGAGCAAGCCTTCTTATCAAGTGGATCTCACTTGCAAGCGTCCTCTTGATATGTGTTTGTGTCAAACTAGCAAAAAAATCCCATACATATTAGGGTTTTACGATATGATTTGCCTCTATATCTCAAAATACATCCCAAGGTACATTTCTCACCTATTAAGACAATCCAACGCAAACAACATAGAGCATTCTTCATCATCCGAGAAGGCAGTGATTGTACACTTAACACGTACATACTTTGAGGCATCATCATGGCAAGCTTCACAAGATCCATTCACCACATTAATAAATTATAGTCAATAGGACACATACATATTGAGGTAAAAAATAATTTCTCACCTGAATTGACTTCTCTTGTCCAAGCCTTCAAACGATGGTTTCCATCCCATACCACCAGCTTTCGACCAACAAGATGTGCCCATGATTGAGATGCAAACAACTCTCGATGAAACTGCCGATTCACCTCCCCCCAAAAGGACTCATCCCATTGTTTTTCTTCCTTCTCACTTACTGGAATTATGTCTCCATTGGCCATTTTTTCCGAGACAATAAAATCTGCAGAGTTGGCATGTAACCATGATGCCTAAACTTATGTGCCAAGTCATCAATATTGTTTCCCCTTTTGAGACAGACAGCTTCGTGACCATAAGTTGGCACAAGGGAACCCAAGGAAGTGGTTCCTCACGTTGAATTATCTCGTGCTTGGCCATCCAATTCTCCAAGAACTTTGTGTCGAGCTCAACATATCTGCCCATCGCCTTGACAACTAGCTGGGAAGATTGCAACCCCTCTTGGGTCGTAGCTCTCTCAACCTTGACTAGATCAGTTTCGACACCTTTCGAGCTCTCTTCCATGACCCTTTAGGAACTTTGAATGTATTCAGTCAAGATATTCAACAATCACAAGTTTGTGTCTGTTTCGTCTCATAGGTCATTTCGGCCACTTGAAGATGCTATATATCATTTCATCTCTCTCTCTCTCTCTCTCTCTCTCTCTCTCTCTCTCTCTCTCTCTCTCTCTCTCTCTCTCTCTCTCTCTCTCTCTCTCTCTCTCTCTCTCTCTCTTTCTATCTCCCATTGTAGCACTCCCAAATTCAATTTTTAGCTTCTCTTTTTGTACCGAGACATCGTATATCACAAGTTTGTGTCTATTTGGTCTCATGGGTCATTTTGGCAACTTGAAGATGCTAATATATCATTTCATCTCACCAAAGTTCAACCCGGACGTCGAGTAGATCTTTAAGGTCTCTTGGGATAGTTTCCTACGACGTTAACTTCTTCTTCTTCTTCTTTGTGTGTGTGTGTGTGTGTGTTTTCCCTTACCAGGTTTTGTTGGTTCGACAAACTTGCCTCTATGCACAGGAGAGAGCACCGGAGTTTGACATGACAGACGGCTACTTTAAAATAAGCCACGCTGTAGCTCGCCCGACCCTTAGCCTCTAATATTAAGTTTTTAAAAACTCTTCAATAACACGAGCAATAGCGCCCAACGCTACTGCTAAAAAAGCAATCGCGTTGCAGCGTCGACGTTGTTGTGGCGGGTCCCCCCACTCCCCTCGTGAGTATTCACGTAATGATCACATGGACCGTGCGTTCAATATTTCCAGTGGGCTCTCCCAAAAACATCTTGCGATCAGCTTGCCCTGGCGAACTGCAGCTCCAAACTCTTGCTCGCGAGCGCAACTGCTACGTCATCCAGCTCTTGCCAGCACAGTGGCCATTGATCACGGGTAGTGTATTACACAAGCATGTTCATTTTTTATCAAAGTGTTGATGTTAGCTGGCTGCGCGCGCGCGCGCGCACACACACACACACACACACACACACACACACACAGAGAAATGAAATGAAAGGATATATTAACATCTTCAATAGGCGCACGAGAGAGAGAGAGAGAGAGAGAGAGAGAGAGAGAGAGAGAGAGAGAGAGAGAGAGAGAGAGAGAGAGAGATGAAAATGAAATGAAATGTTATATTAACGTCTTCAAAAGGCCAAAGTGACCTATGAGACCAGAGCGTTTCAATGTGGTGGATCCGATACAAAGTCAAAGTAACAAAATGAGAGAGAGAGAGAGAGAGAGAGAGAGAGAGAGAGAGAGAGAGAGAGAGAGAGAGAGAGAGAGAGAGAGAGAGAGAGAGAGAGAGAGAGAGAGAGATGCCATAGTTATTTCAATTGTGCTTGATTGGTAATTTTCTCTTACAGATCTTGTGCTCTTTCATCAAAACATGGAGAAGGAGTGCTTAGAAGGCATCACTCGCTGGAATGCAAGGGAAGTTACTCAATTTGTTAATGGCTACTTAGGTTTTGATCGATACACACGCACCATACTCAAGAGTAACATCAACGGAATCAGTCTTCTATATATGTCTGTGCCTTCATGGGAAGCTTTGGGAGTGGACATACCCGGACACCGAGCTGCATTGTATAGTTGGGCACAAGAGAAATTGTCGACCTCGAAGATGTCCTTATTGCAAGAGAAGCATGGCCATGATAATGACAAGGTGTCCTCTTCAATATTAAATTTGCAGGATGAACAAGCTCTTATCCAAAGCAAGCCACCAACCAAGCAACAAGTGCCTCTCTCTCAGCCTCCCCCACCAATTTTGATCCCAAAGAATGCTCAAGAGAAGTCCTTCCTTAGAAAGAATTATAGTTGGGAACACATCAGATATGACAAAAATTTAGAGAATACCCAAAAATGGGTTGAGAATGGTCTGGGTATATTCACTATAGAAAAGTTCATAAATGCTGACCTAAGTAAAGACAAGGAGATGAGAGAACAGATCGAAGACTTTATACGGCGCAAAAGGAAGACATTGATATCTTTTGGAGGCACTGGGGACAAAGATGGTGAGTACATGTCAGAGAAAGTGATCTTTCAAAAGCTAAATAAGCACAGACGCTATTTGCGATTAAAAGCTATGTCATTCTCTAGTGAAAAGAGCAGGGGGTATTGTTCTCTAACCATTGATTTGGAGGACAAATAAAATCAAACTCAAGATAGCTTAGATAGTATGGAAGCACCAAGAAGCCTTGTGGATAATCAAAAGGGATACCAATGGAGTGTGAGCCCTCCTAAAAGTGTTGCAACCATGGATGATGAGTGTTATGTTCCTGCAGGATCTCACGAGCTGGTCTCCATCATGGGCTCATCTCAAATCCTCTCACATGAGAACATCAGTTGTAGATATGGCTTGTTTCCTCAAGGTGTGCAACAACAGTATGTCTTTATTCCTTTCTTAGATGGAGATACCAAGGACATTGCCATTAGTACAATATTTTCTAAGTCTTGCGATGGAAATACCTATGCAAAGTGGAAGGTGGAAATAGAATCTATCAACCAAGATGCACATGGATGTTATATCCCTGGAAGCGTTATGCAGGTGTCATGTTTGCATGTTGTAAGTATCTCTTTTGAATGTGATATCCAATGTACAATTGTTTCAAAAAATGAGAGCTTTAATTGACAAAAAATTCCTCGTGTTTAGGGACAAGTCATAGAAGTTCCTATTGTGTATTTAAAAATGCTTGAAAGTAAATCCTCCTTGGAGTTACTAGTAAGTCTCACCTTTCTTTGGATTTGAATTTCAATTAAGTTCTCTTTTTTGGGACTATGAATAAGGTAGTTTCAGCCTTCCAAGGAGGATAGCCCTTCCTTGTCTTCACAACAATGCTCAAGTGTGCACTCAACCACTGGTGAGGGTGCGAAGGAGTGCTATGAAGCACCAATAGAGGTACTCAGTTCTTCTCAGTTTTATTATAATTTTTTCTTACATAGACCTAAGTTCCTAAAGACCACATTTTTACATTTCAAGGCTAGTAACACTCCAAACGGGTCATCCACATACATGCAATCGAGCAGCATATCTCCTGAGTATAAGTTGGGACATCCACAAAAAACTAAGGAGGTCAATGTGTAGCCTTTATTTTGTTTGTACTTTGATTTTAATTTAGCAATCTTGTGCCCTCTACATTTTTTTTTTCCCACTCCCCTAGGTTACAGTGCTACCTATCAATGGATCTTTCACAAAAATCCAATTACCATCCTCTTGTGGCAAGAATGATTCCTGGCATGACAACGTTATTGATCAGGTTTGTTGAGTAGAGTTGTAAAGTTTTGTACATTGAGATTTTGTAGAAAATTTTAAAGTATTCAAGAAATTGTTTGGAATATTTATCTACTTTGTATATTTGTGTTTATAGAATTTTGGAAATGACTCTCCTCTAATTGAAAATTTACCTATTGACTTGGATCATTCAAACGAAGAAGTAAGAGAGGTGCCAATCACATGAAATTCCTCAAATTGGCTATGTTTAATGATGTTGGTGTGTAGTCAACATGGAAGATGTTTGATATGGTGGAAACAAGTGAAGACCATGGCATTTCAATCATCAAGAATTTTGTAAGGACTTCTTTGTATTATTGATGACATCATGGGTTGAGACCTACTTTTTTGCTTATAGATGATAGTTAATATAGGTGTTTAACCATGCATTGGTAGACCTTGATGACAAAGGTGATATGGAGATATCTGGAGGGGTAAACTCTTTGGTTTTTCCTCTTATGGAGCTAAATCTTGTGACTTGCATGTTAATATCAATTTTGTTTTAGAATGATGATGCTACACCACCCATTAACATATCAAAAAAGAAGCCAAAGGTCATGTGCTTAAATGAGCTCGTGGTAAGTGTCTTAAACTCAAAGTGTGAAGAAAGTTTTTTTATCTATTAATGGTGCTTGAATGATACCTATATGTTCGCTTATAGTGTGGAAACAAAGATAAAGGAAATATACCCTCAAAGAAAAAGGTTAGAGATTGGTGATTTGATGTCATTAAAGGACGTCTCCCTTGAAAGGGATCAAGAAAATCTTGTTTTTGCAGGCTTTGAAGGATCTCACAAACAAGAAATCATCTAGCAATGACGCCGTCATTTCAAGGGTTTGCTCATTGTCAACTCTTTGGTAGAGACTTTAAATCTCTATTTTGTAATGATTTTGAGATGGATTGGTCTTTGCAGCGTGAAGCAAGAGAAAATGGAAAAGCTAAAAGAGTTTCCAAAGTTCCTGCTAGATACAAAGAGAACACCTCTACCCTGGTACAAGCCCTTTTCTTGGTATACTGATCTAATCAAGCATTTTGAGGGTTGTGAAATTTTTTATTTATTGCAGGTTTGCAACTCTAAAAAGAGGAATTTGAATCCTTCTCATAACAAAGTCACATTATCGCCTCATGTATTGCTACTAACATCTTTGGTCTTGTAAATGAGCACGTTGCATTGCAAATTCAATAGATTTTTTATGAAGGTCCTTACATGAGTGTGACATACCTTTTGCAGATTAAGGCACTTAAGAAGACAACAAAAGAAGCGATAGCTTTGAAACTGATGGGAGGGCACAACATAGACCTCATGTATAGGTGACTAGCTGACTTTTTAAAAGAGCTGCAACGAACTACGCCGAAGGAATCATTTGATTTCAAGAAAGAATGCCAAGATTTAGAGGCATTGGATGTTTTAGTGTCTTGGGCCATTGGGCAAAACAAGATTAAGCTCAAAGACACTAATGCTAAAGATATGGGTCAGTATGAAGTTGAACTTGTTTAAATCAAGTTCACTATGGAACCTTGGTTATATACGTTGTCTCTATTTTGACAAACTTTTTGGCCAGTTTGGCATGTAATGCACAAGCGCATATCCGAATTATAACGCTATAAAAGGTTTTGTGGGACAAGTTATGATCGATATGATTTCAAAGCATTATTGCTCTTGTTGCGGTCTTGAATGTTTGATGTATTGATTGGCCACTATTAGCATTTTTCATACTATAGAACTATCCATAAAAGATGTTTGATTTGAGGTTATCTCCATATTTGGATACTGTTATGCGTACAAGATAGAGATTCCTTTCAATATATGATAAATTTATAGCTATGAAACTACATTAGAGGTATTGGCTGTTTCTAACATGTAAACTTTTTAAGTGTGAATAATATCGCTACAAAAAGATTATATGTGAGAATAAGATCCTTTTTTCATTGTGAAGTGAAAAAGATTTACCCTATTCAAGTTTTTTCAACGATGGTGACAATTAATGTCTCTCTTTTGCATAGATAATTAGGGCAAGGTTCCAATTAGAAATGTTTTCCACTAGTTTTCTACCTATCCAATGTATTAACTAGCTTGTAAAAAATTGCAACTTAAGAATGAAAAATTTTCGATGTCAAAAGTGGAAATAATTTACACTGAAGATTGATAATTCTCTCGGTTAAGAGTGGAAATATTTATCATTATAAGATGTATGAGTGAAAAATATTTTCATCAGAACTATAAAATGTAGAATGAATTTTTTTTTATGTGCTAATTTTTACCTACTTTGTAGTACAATCTTTAAGAGCTTCGATTGGAAAAAATTCACACCATGAACGTGCAAGGTCTTGAGTGCAAATTATTTTCATATTGTGTTTTGGTTTTTACATTCCATAGGACCAACAAATATTATACGTTAGTAAATTTTTTCTTATATGAATAGCAGAAAGATAACAATAATTATGAGCTCGATTATTTTTCATGCCAGTACTTTATTTTGCAAGAGATTTATTCCCACTTTGAGGATAAGAAAATTTGATGCATGGTTTAAAAAAATAACCATTGGGAAAAAAAAAGGAAATGAGAAAAATAATTCACACTTCTTAGGTTTTTAACACATTAGGGTGGAAAAACGATCTTTTTCTCAAAGTGAGAAAATGTCTAAAACTTGTAGTGACGTAGCAGGACGACGTAAATGGTGGGGAGATCAGGTGAGAGTGCTAACTGATGTGCCACAAGGCTGCTTTAGCAATGCAAAACCACGCACCAGCATCTCATCATCGTAGCGCACAGGCTGTGGCCAAGGCCCGAGACTTCATTGTGGCCTTCATCTACCAGGATGAGGACCACTTTGACTGCCTCCTCAATTATCCCCAAGATTCGGATCACCTCCGCCAAATCGTGAAAGTGATTGCAGGGCCTCAGAGTCCCCACCCACGAGAATACATCACCAACCTCGCAACGTAATGTGGGTGGGTCTTATGAGCACCTTCATCCTAATGAGGTTGAGCAAGAGCGGGATGCAGAAGATGCAGAAGCAGAAGCAGAAGCAGAGACAGAACCAGAGCTAGAGCCAGAGTTACAGGTGAAACCGGAGCCGAAGCCAAGCCTAGATCTAGAGCTGCTGATGGGGGCTTTTCACAAGCCAAGCTCCCATACCCCTCTTCTCTCGTCCCCACCCCATGAAAACCCCCTCTTAGGGAGGGAGTGATAAAAGGCATTGGAAAAAGTAAGAAAAAAGTAAAGTATGATTATGTAAATATATAAGAAAGGTAAAATAGGCCACCTCATGCCTGCGGGGTAGCCCATCCCCACCTTGCCTCCTTTTTCTTCACTGTTGCCCCGTCGGGTGTCCCTTTTCCTCTCCTCCACTCAAAAGGTCAACCCCCTCTCTCTTCCCCTTGTCCTTTCTCCTTTCTCTCTCCCCTCAAGCTACCCCACCTCTCACCAATAATGCATTATAACTCACCAATAATGCACCCTAACTCACATGCAACTTACCCTATCTTCCAAAATAGTATACCCCACCCCCTCTTTCTCTCTCCTATCATATCCCATGACCCAAATATCCCCCTCTCTCTCTAAAGGGCGCCATGTCTCTTGTCTTGTAGCTAAATAACCTCCCCCACACTCACACACACTCAGTTTCACTGAAAAAGGTGCCCACAGACCCATCCCCACCCGGTGGTTACCTGATTTTTCTTGTGTTCACACACATCTGCACACAGATTCACCTCTGAACACACTCCCCTCTTGTAATTACTTTATTCTCCATGTCACCTCTCACTTTTTTCATCAACTCTCTCTTAGTCTCTCTCTCATGAGACTGTTGTTCTGGCACATATACACACAGCCAGACAAGTGGGGTCCACAGTCACATGGCCTATGTAGATAATGATTTCTTCATTTCTAAATTCTAGAATTTCTCCCCCCTCCTCCCCTATATAAAGAGGGGTCACCATCACACTAAGGACACACAACATCACCAAAGAACACACTATGCACTGTGTGTGCCTAGTGCACACACACACACACCCACACCATCACCATCACTGCAATCACCATGCTTGTCTTGAGCATGACCTCTACACCCTTGGCTATGGAAGATGAAGGGAAACTAAATGAAGGATGATGGCCATAACCCTCGTGCGAGTCTTCGCCATCAACTCCCACCTATCCACCATGTGCTCTACCACTCTCTCCCTTCTCATTCCCCTACCATATGCTCCCCATTTCATCGCCTTATTCTCTAAATAAGTCTTGAGGTTTTGTGAGTATGTTTTCTTGCAATGTTTTGCCCATGTGAGGTGTGCGGAATCGCCACCTAGTCTTGTGTTTGGAGTGAGCTTGTGTATGTGTGAAGGGTGTGCGAATTCGCCATCCTTTTGTGGTGCCTAAGTACTAAGCCGCTATACCCCCTCCCTCACTCTCTCTCTCACTCTCACTCTCTCTCACTTGATCTCATTCCCTTTCCTCTTCATCATTACTCCCAAGCATCCATCTCTCTTAGATGAAAACTTTGTTATGGTCGTGTGTTGTTTGCGTCCTAGCCGCTGAAGCTAGGTGGTGCCCCTTGTTTGCTTTACCATGACATGCTCAAGGCGCGCCATTCGGTCCCCGGTGTTTTAGAGGCCGTCGGGGTTCGGGGTTCGGGGTTTGCTTTGCTCCCGTCACTGCATGTATAGTAAACCATTTGATCCACTAGAGCAAGAGATTGTGGCGGGGAAATTAGTTTACAGAATGAAGCAAACATCCAAATTCTGCATTTTCGGTAGTAAGGTACTTATTTTTGAAAGCCGTGAGGAGTTATTGTTATCCTATTTTCTTAACGTGGAAGATTCGCCCTTATTCTGTAGTGCTGTTTAACTATATGCATCAATCGGCATGTAGCGGGTCAACCCAGCTCAACTTTAAGTGACCTCCTTTTTCTTTCAATCTCAGCTCATGGTGTCATTTGCGCTCTTAGTGTAGCAAGCAATACTTCATGCGAGCTTACTGACTCTTCTTTTGATAACATTGTTTTTTCCAAAATTGTATGCTTTGACATGACATTGAACCATATATTAGCATATGACAAATCGAATATGGAATAACCTCTTTTAATGACCTCAAAAGTACATCAAGTTCGTTTATCGCCAATGATAGTGAAAGCTTACTTCTGATATTTTTTATCTACTTGATCACATAATCTTGACTCGTTGTTTTGAGGATGCACCTATATGCATCGGGCTTGAATTTAGCTTGGTCATTTTTGCACAATTTGTATATGGTCAAAGCTAGTGGAAACCCCCCCCCCCGAATCTAGTCCTTTGTTCTTCTTTTCTCAAAGATATGTTGCTTTTTGTTTACTTCTCTACACCATAAAATGATAGAAATGGCTCGCAATCCTCGAAACAGTACATTCCACCCGAGTAGGAAACTTGAGAATTCAAACTTGCTAATTTGATTTTAATGAAGTATTCACGTTGGCGACAACCGAACTAAGTAATCTTGGATGCATATAATCTCTCTATAATTAGTAGGTTGGCCTAACATTTGTAACGAATAAATCTTTCTAGGATACAACAAAGAAGCATACTTTTTGCTTGCTGTAGGCTAAATGTACATGAAAATATGTTGCTATTTTACAGATTTCAATGGCATTGTACTAGGTACAAATGCCAGTCTAAATGTACATGAAAATATGTTGCTATTTTACAGATTTCAATGGCATTGTACTAGGTACATGTAGATATAGGTTTCAACTTGCATGCATTCATGAAAATTATTTATTACTGGGGTTATAACATAACCTAATTCTTGCTCCTTGGAGATTCAAAGTATATAATGCACAAGTAGACAAAGAGATGTTACTATTTTAGTAATGAGAATGGGAACTACACAACCTACAATGCTACTTGATCGTCTCCATTGGAATTCTTACTCACTCTTGGGATGCATACATTGCTCCATATAGTCATTTTATCATTGCCCAATTTATATTTTGTGTTCCTTTTAATCAATTACCAATTTTAGCACATCATATGATGAATATATCTCACTTAAGGATAAGTTTCAAGCACCAAAAATGATACAAAACTCTTAATTTGCAAAACGAACAATGCAACGACAATAAAAATTCCCAATCGAATTCTTTGGCATTGCCTCTTTAATACGATTGTCATTTGTAACAATGACTAGAGATGAACGTCCTCATAAAATAAAATTTTTAGTATTTGGTTTCTCCCTTTCTTAACACTGACGAAGAATCATTTTTGGTTCATGGGTATAGCATGAGAATAGTGGCTAGGGTGGAAAATGAGGTAATCAGGCTAAGATATTAGATAGGGTCGCAAAGACTGAGTACCTTACAAAATTATTTAGCACCACACACGCTAGAAAGGGCCCTCGATGCTTGCAACATAGTCAATGATGCCATTGAACTAGATATTTTAATCTTTTTAGCAATATCCTCACAAATAGCATCAACATTGTAATAAAATCTAATATCTAACTAAACCAAATTATTTTATCATATTAAACTGATCATTTAATGTGGAAGAATAGACAAGAAAAAGAGTTAGAATATAGACATGTGCTTATCAATCTATCTCAGCACGGGACCAAAGTCAATGGGTCCAAATGAGTGATGGGCTGCCAAAAAGAAATGCTAGCTAATGGAGCTTAGGGTTAGATTCATTAAAGAACTTAGGGTAAGCTTCATTAAAGACCTCCAAAGGTTAGTGTTAAAAATCCTTAGACCTAAGACCTTAGGCAAGCTAGGGCTGAGTTTGAGGTGGGAACCTAGCCCAAGCTTAAGGTGCTTATCGTGCTTGCTGACTAAGGTGCTTGAGGTGCTTGTCATTCTTACTGACTAAGGTGCTTCTCGTGCTTGATGATTAAGGTGCTTGAGGTGCTTGTCGTGCTTTATGACTAAGGTGCTTGAGTGGCTTCATGACTAAGGTGCTCAAGGGGTGAGATGTTCCCAAAGTCAACATGCATCCCTATACAAGGAGGGGCGAGCCCTACAAGTAGGGGCATGAGAGAGAACATACAGACACACACACTTACTCAAGGCAAGCCAAGTCCAAAGACGCAACAAGGACACATGTCAAGCTCCTCCCCATGTTTCCCTCATAAGGTGCCTAAAGCCTATTGGTTGATTTCTAAAGGGGTCCAATGAGAATTTAGTTTATTTAAATAATTATCTAGGCATTATCAAGCCCTCTCTCTCAAAGGGGTAAGGAGGACACTTGTTCAAATGCTACCCTTGTTTCTTGATATGCACTAAGCATGTGATTGGGTAGGCTTGCAGGGGTCCAATCAAATTCAAGGATGAGCTATAAGGAGGGGTCGACCAAAGCAAGCTGGGGGTGTGCTTGGGGGTATACTCTCTCTCACACACTCACATGCTCTCGTTCTCGAGGATGAGCTATAAGGAGGGGTCGACCAAAGCAAGCTGGGGGTGTTGTTGGGGGTATAATCTCTCTCACACACTCACATGCTCTCGTTATCACTTTGTGAAAGAGCAAGAACTCTATCTCTTTCTCCAAGCTTAAGAAGCTGAGAACCTACACCAATAACTCTTGGCTATGGAATGCAAATCCAACCAAGATCCATGCTTCAATGCTATGCTAGCCATCTTCTTCATCTCCATTACTATGCTACTATGCTATGCTAAGCTCTATGAGTAATGGTATGAGAGGACACTATTTCTTTCTTGTAAGAATATTTCTTCTTCATCTTCCCTACCCTCTTTCCGTGCTATCTCTCTCCACTTTTAAAGGTGTTTTAGGTCTTGGGACTAAGGCCGAGGACAAGTTGATGCTTTCATATAGCTAAGTTACGGACATAATGGTGGTGCATGAAGCTCTCTATCTTCATTGCACCATCAAGGTCTCAAGGAACACAAAGCACAACCGTGCAGATCATGATGAGAGCATATGATATATCACACTACGTGAGTGTGTAGACTGAAAGGAAGTAGATTGTCCGGAGTTGCAATGTCTGCATGAGAACAAACGTGTTTAGGTACCTACTGGCGCTAAGATTTTGTGATAGATAAGAGGAGAGGGGAGTACGACGAGGGTGTTGAGATAGGGGCTTAATTGAAAAGGAAAAGGGAGAGGGGTCAGCGGGTAGAAAGGGCAAGGACTAGAGAGTGGGTAGATAGGGGCATAGAGGACAGAGAGGAGGAGGGGGTGCGCAAGGTGAGAGACATGCACGTATTGGTGAGTGAGGTTACAGAGAGAGAGAGGCATTGGGTAGGGGTGAGTGAGGGTATATAGGGGCAAGGGAGGGTTGAGAGGGGTACGTGGAGACTAGTGGGTAGGAGCGAGTGCAGTTAGGTAGGGGCAAGGGAATGTAGAGAGGGGCGAGGGCTAGTAGGTAGGGGCGAGTGCAATAAGGTATGGGCGAGGGAAGGTAGAGAGGGACAAGGACTAGTGGGTAGGGGCGAGTGCAGCTAGGTAGGGGAGAGGGAAGGTAGAGAGGGGCGAGGGCTAGTGGGTAGGGACGAGTGAAGGTAGAGAGGGGTGAGCGCTAGTGGGTAGGGACGAGTGAAGGTAGAGAGGGGTGAGGGTTAGTGGGTAAGGTGATTATGGGTAGGTTGAGGCAAACGTTAGTGGGTAGGGGCAAGGGGTTGAGAGGGACTTGTAGTTTAAGAGGTGACTCAAGAGAGAGAAATGGAGTTAATCCATGGCAATCTGAAGTACTACACAGAGAGAGCAAAGAGAGTGGGTATAAATTTTATTGAGAGAGCTGGTGTGAAAAGAAGGGTTATAGAGTGACCCAATGTTAGCACTTAGAAAACAATGGGATGAAGAAGAAGAAGAAGAAGGAACTCCGTGCTTCTGGAAAGAAGAAGTGAAAGAAAATTACTGCGTAGAAAAAGCCTCCTAGTGACCCATAGTGTTTTACACTCAGAGCCCAATTTGATGACAAAGTTTAATTATAGAGAACCCATTTTGAACGCCAAAAGTGAGAAGACGGGACAATACAAGGCAATACAACAAGGTAGTCCAATTGCATGGAAAGAATGAGCCAATTACAAGAAGTTTAGGACAAAACAAGCACCCCAGTTACAATGGTAGAGAAAGTGTACCAAAGGAGGAAATGTGGGGACACCGATAGGCATGACAAAGACTAAGAGTTTGCAAGGACGTCATCATAACACATACTCTAGTAAGAGGGTAAGTGAAAGAAGAGAGAAAGGAGATGCTGGAACATATACTAGAGATAGAAACAACTACAAATGGTGAAACTACTACATATGGCTTACTAAGAGGGATAATAGAATTTGATTTGGGAGCCATTTACCAGTGGCAAGGGGACACCTTCCAAAGTCACTAATTGGATTGCTCCCTGTCGCAAAATCTCTTGTACCATGAGTGGTCCTTGTCAAGCTGGGACCAACTTCTTTGCTTTTTTTTTATATCTAGCTTGATATAGTAGCACTAGTGATCTTTTCATTATTTTTGGCTTACGAAGATGGCGATCATTCCATGCTTTGCGACGAAGCTGCTTTGCTTGCAACGCGTACAATGCTAACCTATGGCTTTCATCCAACATGGAGAGATGAGACAGATTGGCAAAGGCAATCCCTGTTGTGTCATGGAGACTACCACCCTAGCGGAGCCGGAGTTGAATTCAAAAGGGGTGATTGCTTCTAACCCAAAAGCCAGTTGAAAAGGAGTGTAGTTCGTAGTTGCTTTGTAGGAAGTGCGATACGCCCAAATAGTGCCGAGGATTGCTTGAGCCCAAGACACTGGATGCAGATGACAAGCCTTGTAAGTTAGAGAAATGAGAACTTTGTTGGTGCTCTCTGCTTGCCCGTTTGCTCTGGGATAGTAAGAGCACAATTTGCGATGGAAGGTTTTGTAGTTGCCTAGTAGTGTGGCGATCAGATCATTGAAAAAATGGCTAACCCTGTCATTGGTAATCTCTAAGGGACACCCAAATCTGCAAAATATATTCTCATACAAGAATTTGCTATTGTAGAGCTAGTGAAATCAGTCGTTGCTAGAACCTCTACCCATTCAGTGGCATAAGCTGTAGCCACCACAAGGAAATACTTCCAATTACCTGGTTTGGTCGGTGGAGAAATTGGACCCACAAAGTCCAAACCCCATCTTTCAAATGGCAACCATGCCATGGATACCTATAAGGGATAATGATTTCTTACGAGGTTTAGGTGCACAAAATTGACATGCATCATAGACCTTCGCATGAGGAATGGCATCACAAAGCACACAGGGCCACCATAAGACACTTTGTAGAATTTTTTGAGCTATAACATGACCAAGACAATGGCCACCACTGGGACCATTGTGGGGATCTTCTAAGATAGACTCCACTTCATGGGGAGAGACACACCAACTTAGAACACCATTAGGTCCAACCTTATCGAGCCGACCGCCAATCAAAGTGAATGGTCAAGATTTGAATAGTAACCTATGTTTCTACAATGGAGAAGCATTCTTTGGAAACATGCCAATGGATAACAAGTATAGAACATCGCCGTACCACTCTGGAGTTGTATCAATCTGAAATAGACTACTATCTGGAAAGTCATCCTCAATACATGTAACTTCCTCGCTTGAGTGGATGCGAGAGAGATAGTCGGCCATGACATGAAGTTTTCTAAGACAAAGTACCACTTCAAAATCAAACTCTTGGAACAAAAGGAGCCATCACCAAGCTTGGCTTGCAACTTGTGGCTTATTGAGTAGGTAACAAAGAGCATGATGATTAGTAATAACTGTGAAGTGAACCCCTAATAAATAGTGTCAAAATTTTTGAAGAGCATAAACAATGGCCAAACCTTCCCTCTCAGTAGTACTATAATTGCACTCAGATTTCGTGAGCAACCTGCTTGCATAGTGAATGGGACAATTGAGATTCAATTCCTTGCTAGCGTGAGTGAGGACAACACCCATAGCTGTCTGACTAGAAACAGTATGTACATAGAATGTTAGAGACCAATCAGGGGCTACCAAAATCGGAGCTTCAGTCAGGTGCTTTTTTAGCTAAGCAAAGACTTGAGCTTCAGCTCTGGACCATTGAAATGGTACATCAACACTGGTCAGGCAAGTCAGGGGTTGGGAAACATTGGCATACATCTTAATGAATCGGCGATGATACCCTATATGGCCTACAAAGCTTCAAACACCTTTAGGATTGATGGGAGGAGGAAGCCTCAATATAGCTACTATCTTCTCTGGGTCTGGCCCTAAGACTTTAGCGAATACCACATGGCCCAACAATGTATCTTTAGTGACCAAAAGGTGACATTTGTTGGGATTGAGCTTCAAACGTGACTCCATGCGGGCTCCCTTCACCTGAGGAAGACGACTGAGAGCTGGGCAAGGTGTTCCTCTAGATTCTCCACTGAGGTCAAACATTGAGCACCCGAGAATGTTGAAAAATCATCCATGAAGATGTGAAGATGATCCATAAGAAAAGGACAAAAGATGAGATATACCATGCGATTGAAAGAGGGTGGAACATTTTTTAGCCCAAAAGACATTCTGGTGTAAATAAAAATGCCCCATGGAGTCACAAATCCGTTTTGATCTGATCACCCGAATGGATGCCTTGATTGTAACCACTGAAGCCATCCATGAAACTCTACAGTACGTGCCACATCTTCAAACGCTCAATGAAGGGGGTGGGGAAACCATCTGGGATAGTTACCTTTTTTAACGCGTGGTAGTCAACGCAGATGTGGATTTTATTTGATTGTTTTTTAGGCACGATGACCATGGGATGATATCCACTCAGAGTGCTCCACTGGCACAATGATCCCTGCTTCTTATATCTTTTCTAGCTCTTTCTTGATAGCTTTGGAATACTTAGGGTTGAGCTTGTAACCTTGCCCTCTAACTGGCTTGGCCCCTTCAACCAAAGGGATAGTATAGACACCCAGTTCTAGTGGGATTCCTTCCAAATCCTTGTAAGACCATGAAAAAACATCTTTAAAGGAGTACATAAGTGAGACTACTTGATCAAGTAGTGTGGGATGATCCCATAACCAAGAGTCTAGGAGGATGTGCTGAGGGTCGCCAAGGTCACTAGGTTGACTTTTCTACTTGGGTTTGAAGGCGTCATTGATGAGGGTGCATCAGAGGATGAAGACTGAGCCGCTTCTTGCAGCTTTGAAACATTATGGGCCGGAGTGAATCATGGGCTATTATTTAGCACATTACTACATTCTACATGCTCTTGGATGTAAAAACCTAAAAAGAAATGAGAACTATCTTTACTTTTTGTATTTTAGCATGGTTCCAGGACCAAGCATCCCATCTATACCTTTTCTTCTAGCATCCTCTTGCATAGACATTGGTCAGTTTTTGCATTCAATAGATGTCATTGTTCTTACCTTTGAATTTAACATCCTCTTAAGATCATGCTTATGTTTCACATTTGATCATTTGTCCTAAGATTACCGTGGTATGTAGATTAAGAAAGGTCAAACTTAGCACTTTCCTAAATTTTGCATGACCAAGAATTTGCTATTGGTATGTGCTTTTGGGACCATGATGACTTTGAATTTTAATTATGATATTATGAACTCAAAAAGGTCTTCAAGACCTATCATTCTTACATGGAACTAGATTGTTTGGCATGGTTTTACAACATATCACCCTTATGTGGTGGTCCTTAGGTTAAAATGTATACCTTGGTTTAGAGACTATTGATACATAAGGGAGATAGGGTTTTGCAACTCTATCACACTTATGTGGTCCTTGGGTGACACTTTATACCCTCGTTTAGAGACTATTCATACTTATTTATGCATGGAAGCATGGACATGGAAGCAAGAGTCTAAGCTTCAAACTAGGGTGGTAGCATGTGTTGAGCTTATATGTGAAGCTACTCTAAATATATCCTTGGGTCGTCTCTCTCTCTCTCTCTCTCTCTCTCTCTCTCTCTCTCTCTCTCTCTCTCTCTCTCTCTCTCTATATATATATATATATATATATATATATATATATATATATATATATATATATATATATATATATATATATATATATATATATATATATATATATATAATCATGTGTGTGTATTCTATACACTTTGGGATTGCCCTCTTTGCATATAATCTTTATGTTCTTCTTTTTCTCTTTGTCCTCAACATGGTATCAGTGTGTGGTTGCTTTTTCTTCATAGAAATAGGATATTTTTTGCCTCCCATGGTTTCGCATAGCACATACGTAGAAAAAATCCAAAATTCAACAAAACATAAAATCATCATAACTTTCAATTTGAAATTCCAATTTCAGCATTTGAAGAATCGTTCTAAAGGTTGTGGGGAGTTTTGGAGTTGCTCGTCATGATAGATTGGCCAAATTTTACACTAGGAGTGATTTAAATGAATTGGTAATTATTTTCAATACTCTTTCAATTGAAACCATAAAAAGGTAAGAGATTTTATATTTTTGAATCCATTTGTATTAAGCTTCTTGTTATGAATGATTGAATTGATTTTTATGCGTCATATATAATTCAGCTTGTATAAAAGAAATTAGATCAAGAGTTAATTATGTTGAAATTACAATGTATTCAATTAGATTTACATATTGATACGTGTTGAATTTCTTATTGCATGATTCTTAGATTTGATTTTCATGCATAATATGAAATTTGGTTTGTATGAAATAAATTAGATCAAGAGTTAAGCATATTGAATATACATCGTTTTCAATTATATGGAAAGACGTAGATAATTTGACTAATATCCATATTTACTCTTTATGTGTATCACACATATTTCGATGCATGATATTGAATCTACTAAGAGTTACATGATGTTTTCGTAGACAGAATACTATCCATCATATCATATTTCACACAAATATTTGATGTATGACGTTTCACTTGAAGAAAGAGATTTGAACTCATTGTAGATATTGAAGGGTTATGGATTAATTGATGATTCATAAAGAGTTATAATTGCAGATATCAAAATCCAAAATTTAAGCAAGAATGCATGGTATTGTGACCATGATATATATTTTGGAACTCACGACTTTTCCATATACTAGGAATTTGGAGCAAGATTCCTAGCTTCACATTGATCCTTATCATTACCTTTTCAAGCATGGCCCTAAGATGAAGCATTTTCGGGATTTTTTTAAAAATTGAAGTATGGTATTGCTATCTACAAATCCAAGCCTAGATTTGATCCTTGTAATGATAGAACGGTCTTATGACCATTGTCAAGAAATGTGCATTGTGGCTAGGAAAGTCTCCGACCTCTGATTGTGAGGGTTTGCAACAAAATCAAGCGAGTCATAGAAGACTTGAAGCTAAAGACACACTCATAAAGACCAAAACTCTAGCCATGAAATTTTCACTTTGAAAAATATAACTTAAAACTCTTGTGTGTGTTAAGATTTGGTGTAGCTAGCCTCATTCCCAATTACACAGATGTAGTGCTCTTTCGCCCTGATAAAAACCTTAGATTAATGCTAAAAATATTTGTTACAACCATTTTATAAAAGCTTTAGAACTTCATTCGACAAGCCCAGTTGAATATTTTAAGAGAGAAAACCCTAATTGATGGCCTCACAGTCTAAAAATTGCAGTGGAAACATCACAGGACTACACTAGTATAGCATAGAAGCAAGCTAGGTAACCCTTCACACATAGAGGCTGAATGCATTGATATATCTCTTAATGTATTTTTTTAAGGCTCTCATAGTCATGGCACCATGAGTGATGTGGAATTTTGAGCCATGTTTGACCATTTTTGGGTTATTTTTTGTATATAAGAAAAAAGTGAATCAATAAACCATAATGACTTGATATGGGTTGTTGATGATAAATAAAATATTAAAATTGTAACTCTTTAATGTCTATAACAAAAAAAATAAATACAAAATCAAAATATAACTCTTTGATAAACTATCATAATCATAATTGTTAACATTCACAGCAGAGAAGAGAAATAATTCGAATTGTCAAAACGTAATCTTCAACTCATCAACTAGAGATTATAAAATGTAATATAAAAATGGTACGTGTTTGAGATTTAACATAATAAATCATTGAAACATAAAAATTTGATATCCACGTTATAATCGTGTAACTCTTAGTAAATTCAATAAAAGAAAATCTTGATTTGATCTTTATCATAAATCATAAGCAATGAAAAAAATCAAAATAAAAGGATCTAAAGTGATATGACTTTGATTTAACTCAATACATGTACATACATCAAAACATATGTGACATACATAAAGAGTAAATATAGAATCAATCAACTCATCTACTTTTTTTAATATGTAAATAGAACTAAAGATGATGTAAATTCTAATTGATTAATTTTTTATCTAATTTTCTTTACATAAATCAAATTGAATATGATGCATAAAAAGAAAATCAAAAAATTATGTAATAAGAAACTTAATACGTATCAACATGTAAATCCAATCAAATACAATATAGATTTAATATAAATAGTTATTGACCTGATTTCTTTTATGCAAACCAAATTGCATATGATTCATGCGAAGCAAATCAAAGATTTATAACAAGAAGCTTAACGTAAATGGATTCAAAAATATAAAAGCACTTATTTTTTGAGAGTTTCGATTGAAAACGTATTTAGAATAGTTACCAATTTGTTGTAAGGTACTTCTTGTGCAGAATTTGACAAAGTTTCTATGACGAGCAACTCTAAAATGGCCCAAAACCTTAAGAAAAAATCTTCAATTACTGAAATCAAAGTTGTGAGTAGAAAGGTATGACGATTTTATGTTTTATTGAATTGTAGCTGTTTGCTGCGTGTGCACAGTGCAAAGCTACGGGAGGCAAAAAATACCCTATTTTTGTGAAGAAAAAGAAACCATGCTTTGATACCATTGTAAAAACCTGGGAACTCCTTACATTGATCCTTTGCCCAACCCCCCTTTTAGCCCTTGGCCTAGGATCCCGTCTCCATTGGCAACCTAGTTCTTGACCTCTAGGGTGTGATGACATTTGGATACATGGTAGATCATTTTTTTTTAAATCATAATATTCTAGATTTCCACTTTGCTGCCATTTGCATTACTCCCACATAAAGCATCTCAAACCTCTTCATATCTGAGTAAGCATCATCATCATTTAGGTGCACTTGGATCTGAAGTTTCTTTTCACTACTTAGTTGTTTTCTTCGACTCAAAATTGGTTGAAAATAAAGGATTTTGATTGAGTGTCTAAATATTTCTCAATTTAAACAGTCTTTTCAAGATCTAAGCATGTTAACAAAGATTGGTTTTGTGTGTGACTATCCTTACTACTCTTGATTCTAACTACATATGCTCTTAGGAGTTGGTTGTGGTTGCTCCTGTTTTTGATTTGGAGCTAGTTCAGTAGGTCCATTTGACCATTATAGACCAGGAGTGTCTGTGTCATCACTGTTAGACTTAAGAAAGGAATTTGGTGGATTTTGCTTGGTGGTATCATCCTCTTTGTTCTCTTGACTTTGTCATAGTTCTTCTCTTTTCATGTTTCTCATCTGAGGTATTGTTTATTTCTTATTGTGCTAGAATTTTTTTGATTAGCAGTGGAAGTATATTGAGAAGCACAAGCACAACGATTAACTTTCATATTGTCAACTAAGTGTCACAAATCCTCCAGGTCTAGAGTTATATTTCCTTTTGATCAATATATGGTTGTGTTGTTTGAACCCTTCACTACCAGGGTTTGTGATCTTTTGATTTCTCAAACATTCTTAGACTGAGGGGAGATAGACTTGCAAATAACCACCCAACCGTCCTATATATAGGCCTCTGTCCCTCTAGCTCTTAGCTTTATATAGACCCCTATACTGCAAGTGTGTCCGACACTTTGCCAGGCCCAAACCCTCCTAGTCCTACCCTTGGCATGACATTACTCCCCCCTTGGAGAAGCATTTTTATCCAAAAAAACAAAAGCGGTAAGATCTTCTTAAGAATACTAATGTTTTCCAAAGTGGCACCTCTCAGAGGTAATGTGACCAGTTCACAGTTTAGCAAGAGGTTCAATGTCATGCCAAGCGTAGGACTAGGAGTGCATGGCCCTGGAAAAGTTCCGGACACAGCTGCACTATAGGGGCCTATATATAGGCCCCTGGCTCTTTGGTTCTTATCTATATATATATACCCCTATACTGCAAGTGTATCCAAAAATTTTCCAGGGTTGTGCCCTCCTAGTCCTACCCTTGGCACAAAAAACACGTTCTTTGTTTTTCCGTTGATCACGTCTCAAAGTTTCTTATCATCGACCAAAACATTGTATTTCTGAATTGGTGGTCCAAATGGGCCTTTTAATACATTCTTATTCTTTAGAGAAAGTGTCTTGATCCTAGCGTGTTTAGTCTCAAAGGTTTCCCAATAGGAAAACTAGCCATGCTTTAAAAAAGTGTTGGATTTTGACATTTCCAAAATCTATGATACCACTACATAAAATGGTTCTCAAAACTTGAGATAGGTTTTTTCTAGAGCTTTAGCCAACAGCATGTTGAATAACTTTTTGAGAAACATAGGAGGGATTTTTTTTCACACAACGCTTCTACACTTGTATGTTGCCTTGTTTGGTAGGGTTGACATTGGTATACACTATCCCCTAGAGTTTCTTTTCTACTTTATCTCTTGTGTCTCCTTTAGAAAATTGATGACATCTCCAACAGTAGTGTAAACTGTAGGTTTTAGCAGTGAGGGGGTGCAAAGATTGTTGCAATCACAACAAGGCTAAGATGTAGTTCCTTCTCATTATTGGTGATAGTGGTTATCTCTAGATTAAAAGAGTCCACCGCTTATTGAATGACAAACACCACTTATTGAATGACAAATATTGATAAGAGGAAATTAGAGATCTCCATTGAGCTTTTCACAACCCGTTTGTCTAACAAATCCTTCTTTTCACTTCTAAATATAGGTCTTTCCAATTCTTGATAGGAGATGATTAAGGTAGCTTCTCTTGTGGTAGGCTTGATAGCTTTGGAGACCTTTTTTCTTGGCCATGATAAGAGTGTGAGATGTACCTTGATGAGAGAACGAATATTTGCTTGAGTTGTGTAAAGAGGGAAGGGTTTTGACCATTGAAATGTCCTATGCAGTAGTTGAAACAGATATAAGCTCTTGCAAGGATGATTCTGTAGGAAAAGATTGTGTGCTTGCGAAAATTTATGAGGAGATTGAATTAGGGGTTTCAATATGCTACAGAGTAGCTGTAATTCAAGCCATGAATGCACCACTTCGTTTGTGCCTCAGAGAACACTACAAGAGGCTCTTTACACTTGTGACTTCCGAAGCAAATGAACTTGGGTTTTCCTCATTGGAGCATTAATAAGGATGATCTTAGTGTTGCAACTAGAATGTTAGTATATGCATCAATATATATTGACACCTACATTGACTATGATAAAGATGTTGCATTACCATACATACCACCATGTATATCAATTCTTGAAAGTGTATAAAATTAGTGGTGGAAGTAGCAAAAGGCCCTGTCACCCAATTAAAGATTGTAAACATATCTAAATCTTCAAAGATAATAGAAAATTGACCAATACCAAAAAAAGCGCACTCATGAGATACCATATCTTTTATCTCTAGCATTCAATTTCTCTTCAAATTTTGTGCTATCTCAATATCTTCAAGCTATTCAGGTGAAGAGGTTACTCACACTTAATGACATTCAAGTCAATTTTTTTTAAAAAAAAGAGATAATCAACAAAATTTTAGGAAACAAAACCAAATACAAACACTTAGTTAAATATAAATGGAATTAGTGTTCATATTGTATGTCTTATCTCATTGGGTCAATATCTCAAAATTCAATGAGCTCATTGAGACCATGCTTTACGCTAGAGTTTTACTCAAATGGCACAGTCCAATTGGTCATTTCCCACTATTTAGAAGCACTGAGAGAATATTGAGAAATTAAAGTAATCAATTATAAAATGATGAAATAATAACCATAAGTTGAATGTAAATTTACTTACAACATCATTATGAAATCTCAACATACATCGCTACCCAAGTGGTGTGAACTCCCTAACTCCACTCGCAACTTTGCTGCCTCTTTCTTCTCCTTGTACTTGTTTAGATTTCTGTGTAATTTGTTATTTTCTTTCTTTCAATCTTTCTTGCTAAGCCAAGATGGCTTAGGCAAGTCGTTCATCAGAACTTGTATACCTTTGGGCACTTGTGCTTCACGTAGCCATGCATCCATGTGTGGATCCATTTTGATCAAGAAATGATGCTTCACATTCTACATATAAAAACTTATCTAAAGCATTCTAATTACCTTTTCTTTGAGCTCCGTTAGTATTTATTTTTGTTTCTTTATGAGGTGGTAATGGCGTACTTGTAAACAAAAGTTGTGCATGGTAGTAGCCACCTACCACTCTCATCTCTCCAAATCTCATCTGTGGTAGGGTCTATGGTGTAAGAAAGATCTACCCATGTATGTCAAGGGTTCATGTAGTAGTCTCCGTAGGGGTCTCATCAGGGGTGAGGCCAAGAGTTCCAAGCACTATAAGGCAATGTGTGTCCTATGGTGTGAAGTTGCACAAAAGTTGAAGTGGACGGTGACTATGTAGGAGGTGTGAAAGTGCCAAATGAGGGGACAAGAATGAGTTCTCAATGGCTATAGGCCATGTGGAAGCATTGGTTTCACCACAATTGCAACATCTGCCGTTCAGACTATTGAAGTGTTGAGCCTGTGAGGTCTCATGTGCATGCTTAGTGGAGATAGATGACTCTGAGCACTATGATTGCTCAAAATATGTAGAGTGGTTTTTGATGGCCATGCGGCGTGTGCTCCTTGGCTGGGCTCCATAAGCTCCATACTTCACCAAAAAAATCTCCCAAAAAAAACCCTTTTTTTTCCACTGCTTTGAATCCCCTACAATTTATTGCTTGGTGATCCAGTTCTCAGTCTGTCAAGCTCCGTTTGAGGAACCGTATGAACAAGACTCTAGAACACATTAAGGGCCATCTTTGGAACTTCCATTTTTTCACTTTGCACACCTTGATCTTCCACCTTAGACAAGCATCATAGGAGAGCGTTCTGACCCTAAAAAACACATAAAACATACATATTTGCTGCTTCTTCTCTACTCTCGACATAGTTGTCCAATCACTTTAGCATGCCCTTGAGAGCCCACATAACCCTACATTGCACTCTTCATAGCACCGACCAACTTTGGGTGCACCAATGTTGGAAGGGGGGAAAGGGAAAACACACCCAACTACACAAACACGCCTCTCTATAGCTCAGATGGAATCACAACACCCCAATCCACTCAAAGAAATACACCAAACAACAAAACTCTGCTGAAAACACTTTTCTGCACACACCCAAGCCCACAATCACACACAAAAGCAAAGCTCATTGCATCTCAACCATCACAATCACTTTTCAATTCTCAACCACACATCAAACACCTCTCTCTTCCTCTCTTTTTGCAACACACCAATTGGTTCAAGGGGCTCACACATAGCCTACACACATCGACACCTTTGCACAAAAGAAGAGAAAAGAAGAAGAAATGGGGGAGACAACACCAAAGATGACGCAATCAAAGCTTTCTTCTTTTCCAACAAGTGATTTGGCTATGGTGGAGCATACACAAGAAGGCTCTCTCAGAGCTATGTTTCCTTCTCTGTCCTTATCACAGCCTGAAAAAGTCAGAGTTTACAAAAACTAAAATATCTTTTAAACGATGTCAAGTTAGCCTATGTGCGTGAGACGCAAAAACGTCTGAAATGGCGTTTTCCTTAAGACGGCATGGGCAATCATTTAGAAAACTGCGTTCAAGTTTTTCCGCTCTTGGTTCGAGGAAAAGTGAAAAGATGGTAGGATGGATTGTGAGATGAAGAAAAGGTGGATTGGATAACTTTAGAAGCGGATTTTCAATGACAATATATGCCGGATGTGCAAGTGTATGAAGTGAAGTGGAAGCTGGATAGTCTAAAGCAAAGCATGGACGATGATTTTCAAGCATTTATGTCAGATTTTGAATCTCTTTGGAGACAACTGCTAGAGGTAATTGCTTTCCAAAGTGTTGATTATTTGAAATCGAGTAAGTTTTTGGATTGCCTGCATGAGGATGTGCGAGATAAAGTTGAAGCGGATGGACATGTGATATATGCTGAAGTGGTAAATTTGGCAAAAGGCCGGACCAAGAAGATCTTGAAGAAGCGGCAAACAAGGAAAAGTCTGTCAAATGTTGTGGTGCCTAGGCAAGTTGAAGCAGTGTTGGAAGCAAAGACAAGGTTAATGCAAAGATAAGTGCCAATGCGAGAGGAACCGAGGGTTCTATGGCTGCAAAGATGTGGAGAAATTTTGATGCCAAGGATGCAAGTTAGGAAGCTCTAGTTGTGAAAGAAGTGCAAGCAATTCCAAATATAGTGGAAAATGCACGGGCAAACTCAAATATGGTTGGTCAAGCTCCATTGGCAATCAAAGAGTGCAGTTTGTGTTAAGTATGGAGCCTTGATTTACCCTTGTAATTTTCTGTGGTAAAAGTGCACATTTGTAAGGCCCCCATTATGAGGAGAAGCCATCGTGCGTGAAGGTAAATCACACGCCGGAAACCAAAATTTTCACAGTAAAAAACCAGAGGCAACTTTAGGGGCGTCGGGGGCAGAAGCCCCCGAAACTTTTTTTCCTCACCGGAATATTCCTTTTCGCCGGAATATTATGGCCGGCGGGTGGAAAGTGGTCGGAAAACAACCGTCGGTTGGTCGGTGGCTGGTAGTCAATGGCCGGTGGCCGGTGGCCGAATTCAAAAGCGGACTTGTCTTCTCAAGGGCGGCCACACATGGGCGAATTGGAGGGTCCAATTTGGACTTATTCACACAAGGGCGGCTACACATGGCTACCTCTCATAAGAGAGGGCAGCCCTTTTGGCCTATAAAAGGAGGCCATTTCTATACACATTTCATAGTGTGAAGTTGATGCAACAAGGTGAGTGTAAGGTGGTGAGAGTGAAGCAAGGCGGGAGCTCCATTAACGATATAGTCCCTTTGTAAACTACTTCTTGTTTTGAAGTACTAAAGCCATTGAGTGGCTGCTTTCCCATGGACGTATCCCACATTGGGTGAACCACGTATATCGTGTGTACTTTCTCTCTCTCTCTCTACTCTATAATCTCGTGTATGTAAATCTGTCTCTCTCCATTAAGTAATCTACTCAATTATCTATCTAGCTACGTCTTATTTCCTAACAGTTTGTAGACGATGTTGAAGTGGTAAAGGTAGAGAAAATCCCAAGTCTTGAGACGAAAGAAGAAGTGAAAGCAGAGGATAGCAGTTCCATAGATGCTGACACGACAACATGGGAAACCGCTTCTTCCCACTCAAGGTACGAAAAATTTGATCTTCTGCATGTAGATAAAGATGTGAAAGTTGGGTTTGAGGAGTGAGAGAAAGTGCAAACCGATGTGCTTGATGAAGTCCAAGTGGAGGAATACAAGACTACAGAGGTAGCCATGCAGGTAAAGATGCTATGCGATGCTATGTTGATGGTTGTTCTTGTTAAAGTGGCTATGGAGTGTGCCATAGTGGTGCAATAGGTACGGAGGTCTGCCATGAAATGTAAAGCAAGCTTGGCTTTCAGAGGAGACCAAGGCAGTGTGGTAGAGGATGATTATCTATCTTCTTTGGCTGAGGATGAAGTGGAAGATCAGGCAGATACAATTGATAAAGTAGTGGTGCTGATTAATCTTGAAGGGCTAATCGATGGATGAAGGGCTTGATGATATTGGAATTGAGCTCAAAGAGGGGTGCAAGAGAGCATGGAGTCAATGGTGGAACCAATGCAATAAGTGTGCTCTATGGTAGATGACAAAGATTCTTAAGACGTGTCTAAGATTTGTAAAGAGGTATGCAACTCATGGTTGAGAAGTTTGCTTGTAATTGCAACAGTGCAGTATGTTATCCGTCAGATACATGTTTACCTTGAGATGAGCTCTTCTTACATGGTTGGGAGGGAGGGTCAGATGTGTTTTTTGGATCAGATAACATATTGACAAAGTCAACATGTTGACAAAGTCAAATGTGTTGATAAGGAAGGTAAATGTGTAAAGAGATGCTAAAGTGCTTTGGGAATATTGTGTGCATGGATGGCTGCAAACATGGGTAAAAGACTGTTGGAAGGTGCTGTAGCAGATGGATGGTGGGAATTAGTGTCGGGATTTTGATCCAGGTGGAAGACATGCAGTGATAGAGGGGTTGGGACAATCCATTTAAGGATTGGCAGCAAAAAACAAGCGTAGGGCCTTGTACATATGGTAGTGGTTTGCTCACAGTGTTGTCTAGTTTTGCAGTTTCCAGTTTGAGTAGTTTTGTTTTTTGGTTCAACATGAATGTTCGACAAGGGTGTTGGGCAATGATGGTGCAACCATAAAGTGCCGATGCCAGAAAGCATGAAAAGCAGTATCAAAGGTACTTGTAGATGTGTGCCGAGATGTCAAAGCATATGTGAAGATCCAGTGCTGATGGATAAGTTTGTGATGTGTATGATTTATGCGGCTATGTGGATCAAGGTAGAGGTTCGATGCTTTAAAGAAGGTTCGCCATGTAAAAATCTTCTTAGGATATGAAGATAAAGTGGAGAAGTGAAATCCATGTGGTTAGTGATAAAAAAACAAAGTGGATGTGGGGTTAAGCTTTTTTGCATAAAGACAGTTGAAAAGTCCTATTATGCATATTTTTTTTGCGTTTCACACACGTAGGCTAATTCAGCACCGTTTGAAAGATATTTCAAGTTTTGTAAACTGCTACTTTTTTAGGCTGCAAAAAGGAAAGAGTAGGAGACAAAGCTCGAAGGGAGCCTTCTGGTGTATGCTCCGCCATAGCCAATCACTTGTTGAAAAAGAAGGAAGCTTCGATTGCATCGTCTTTGGTGTTGTCTCCCCCATCCATTCTTATTTTCTCTTCTCTTGTGCAAAGGTGTCGGTGTGTGTGTGTAGGCTGTGTATGAGCCCCTTGAACCAATTGGTGTGTGTGCAAAGAGGGAGGAAGAGAGAGGTGTTTTGTGTATGGTTGAGAATCAGAAAGTGATTGTGATAGATGAGATGCAATAAGCTTTGCTTTTGTGTATGATTATGGGCTTGGGTGTGTGCAGCCAATTGTTTGCAGTAAAGTTTTACTATTTGATGTGTTTCTTCAAGTGGATTGGGGTGTTGTGATTCCATCAAAGCTATAGAGAGATGTGTGTTTGCTATTAAGTGTGTCTCCCCTTCCCCCCCTTCCAACATACATAGTGTGATATATGCAAAATGCATGCAATGGTTATTGTAGTATACATACCTTACTAAGGCATTGTAACCCTAGACATAGCATCATGGCATTCTTTCTCCTTTTCAAAATTTCTTCAATTTTGGTTTACAAATGTAAAGGTTTCAAGTGCATCATGTTGGCACCTTTGTTTTGTTGAGAAAGCTAGATGCGGTCGAACATCGTTGTAGAGTAGCAGTTGGTATACATACCTATCAATGATGGGATTAGAGGTCATGAAAAGTGTAAAAATGAGGTCTAATATAAGAATTGAGATCATGGAAAAATTTCCACATATCTAGGGCTTTTTCTAGCACGTTTGGTCTTTTTATGTTGGGGTAAAAATATCCCAAAAAGTCATAAAATGGTGAAAAATATTCATTTTTGATAAAATATTTCTCAAAATGCCACATCACCCATGATTATAAGAATCTAATCATTTTTGGAAGAGAAACATCAATACTTTAAGCCTCTTTGAGAGGGATGCACATGCTTCTTTGAGAGGGATACACATGCTTCTTCTATGGGGTGCTACTATAGTCCTGCACTATTCTCACCTTGTATTTGGGTTTGTGGGGGTTCCAATTAGGATTTTATCTCTTCAAAATGGTGTGTGGGCTTGTCTATGTATTTTTTTAATCTTCCATGAAATGGCCTCGATGAAGAATTGGAAAAGAAAGATAGTGTTTACAATCAGGCAAACATGCATTGCATCTGTGAAGCAATTAGGAGTAAGGCTACACCAAATTATCAGAGATAAGAGTTTTGAGTGGATCTTGGTCCTTTATTAGATTTAATCTTTCGTGGATGGATTTTTTTTCTTTTGTATTGTGTCTTTTGCTTCAACAGTTGCACGATTCACTTGATTTTGCTACAAACTCACATTCAAAGAGCCAATGCTTTCTTAGCCACACTACATACTTCTTGGCATAATTATGGAACACCCAACACAATCTAGTCAAGGGTGAGGGTTCAAAAGCTTCACTAAATCTATCAATACAAAGCTTCAAAGCTATGGAGCAACAAGAGCAACATGGGATGTGTTTTGATTCAGTCAAAATGCAAATGTTTCAAGCCTTTCCATTATTTATGTAATAGAAATAAGTTGTAGAGAGAAGGGAGATTTCTTCAACCAAACCCTTCAATCAATGGTGAAGAAAATGGAACAACTTGATGGTAGATATGTAACAAATTATCTTTGTGGCTATGTGAAGGAGATGGAGATGCATTGAGTACCTTGATATGAGATGATACAATGTTTTGAGCTAGTTAGGGTGGGCTGAAGATTAGAGAGCATGTAAGGAGAACTAGGAGCAAACATGGGGGAGCTTGGGAAGCATTAAAATTAGCCTTGAAGGAAGATTATTTCATGGAGGACTCCGAAAGGGTGGTAAAAAGAATATTTTTAGAGTAGGTGCTTAGGCCAAAAGAGGGATTTCACCCTCAAATTTCTAAAAGAATTTGAATGGTGCTATGATCAATTGTCAAGGAATAAAAAGGCTACCCTCAACGGAAAAAAGATGGAGCTCTTTTGTAGTGACGGAAGCAAAGGGGACCCCTAACCCCGACGGCCTCTAAAACGCCGGGGGCCGAATGGCGCGTCTCGAGCCTGCCACGGTAAAGTGAACAGGGGGCACGACCTAGCTTTGAGCGGTTAGGACACAAAACCACGATGATATGAACACCGCAAACCTACACACACACACACACACACACACAGATATTTGCAAATGATGAAAACCCTCGGGGGTGTGAGGGTGAATTATTTCTGCAATATTTACAAGTGGCATGCCGTGGTGGTAGAGAGGTAGGGAGAGGAGGTGGTGCAACCTACTTGGTGCGTTCTCTAAGACGACTCAATGATTGTGAATACTTACTACCAAGAGCGTGCATACATGTGTGCATCGACCATTGGAGTCGAGAGATGGATGTGGTTCCCTTCGCATGGTGCAATTCCCAAGGCAAACCCAACACACAAGCCCCCTCCTTGTGATGGTGATAGTGTCAATCCTTCCCACTACACTCTACCAAATGCTTGGCTCCTTATGAATTACCCCCCCCCCCGATAGCGACCTCTCAGTGCCAATTTATAGGTGTTGGCTGCTTGGATTATGGTAATCCCAGTGTGGTTAGGGTAAGCTTAATCGGGGAGACAAAGAAAGTGGTGGGCCCGGTGCGGTTGACCCTTGCTTTGTTTTGGGAGGTTATTAAAAGATGGGAATCTCTAGGTGGGCCTTTGTGACCATCACCTAGAGAGAGGATATTTACAGAAAATGGAAATTTACAATGGCTCAGGTGAAAATGGAAGATGATGATGAAAAGAACTTATAAATTACTGGGATGGCTTCATGGTTGCGTGTTGCCGGTGAATGGTGTGTTGCTGGTGCGTCGGTGTCGAGAGTACTTCTTTTCGGAGTCGGTCGGGGCATGCTTTCGGCGCATTTTCTCTTTTTGTTGTTGGCAGCGCGTGCTTGATCCTTCTTCTTTATTTGTCGATGTCGTAGTCGTTTCTCCTCCTTTGTATTTTTGGTGCGATGCGTATATGCGTGTGTGTGTGTGTGTGTGTGTGTGTGTGTGTGTATGTATTCGTGCATGAGGGCGGGTGTGTGTATGTAGATGTATGTGTGTGCGAAAAACGTGTGTGGGAAGGGGGGATTTATATATATTATATATATATATATATATAGTTTTCTTTGTTTTGTTTTCTTCCTGTTGATGGCGGATGGCCTGCTTTCTACTGCGCGAGGCCGAGGGGGGGAGGGGAATGGGGTAGGGATAGAGAGAGAGAGAGAGAGAGAGAGAGAGAGAGAGAGAGAGAGAGAGAGAGAGAGAGAGAGAGAGATAGTGTGTGTGGGTGGGTGTGTGTATATTGTGTGTGTGTGTGTATGGATGGCCTGCTGCGGTGCGTGAGCGCCTGGGTGGGAGAGTGGGTGGTCCTGCGGACTGAGCGCACAGTGCCGAAGGGGAGAGAGGGGAGGGGGGGGGTGGGTTGATTGTGTGTGTGTGTGTGTGGTGATAGAGAGAAAGAGAGAGTGGTCCTATTGCTGCTGTCGTGTGAGAAGGAGAGAGAGAGAGAGAGGATTCCTTATGCGTGGCCTAAGCGCCCGAGTGAGAGAGAGAGAGCGGTGTCCGCGGACTGAGCTGAGAGAGAGAGAGATTGTGAGGGAGAGGGAGGGGTGAGGCTTGGATAAGAGAGAGAGAGACATAGAGAGTGTGGTGTGTGGAGGGAGGGAGGGTGGTGAGGTAGTGGGGTAGGGGAGATGTGTGGGTGAGAGAGAGGGGGGGGGGGGGGGGGGGGGGGGGGGGGGGGGGGGGGGGGGGTGTTCTACTATCTTGCATGGGATCTTGAGGACGAGGGGAGGGAACAAGTCAATGGGTGGGAGTGAGGGAATATATCAGCGGGCCAAGAGGGGGGGAATGAGGCCGAGGGGAGGGGAATGAGGCCGAGGGAAGGTGAGGCAAGCGGGTGGGAAAGGGGAGGAGAGGGGTCGGGGAAGGAATATTGGCGGGCCAAAAAAAGGGGGGGTAATGAGAGTGGGGGGGGGGGGGGGGGGGGATGTGGGGAAGGAATGTAAGGGTGAGTGTAGGAATACGGAAAGCGGAGGGGGGGGGGGGGGGGAGGTTTCCATGCGGCTCACACCGAGGGAGCACGAGAGAGGGGTTGCGAAAGGAATATTCAAAGCTTCCGCCTGGCCGGGGGGGTTTGAGAATGGGGGTAAATTGGGAGAGAGGATATTGGGGGGGGGGGGGGGGGGGGGTGATGTAGGGAAAATGAGGGGAGAGAGAGAAGGGGGGTGTTATTTCATCCAATGCCTGTCGACGGGGGGGAAATAAGCTACGGGGGGGGGGTACTGAGAGTGAAGGGGGGGGGGGGGGGGGGAATGAGTTTTTTTTTTTTCCTTTGATTTTCGAACGTCGGCTATCATTAGCCCTCTCCCTTTGCAGAACTAACATGCCTTTCTCCAGTCCCTTTTCTTTAAGCCCTTGATTGAAAGTGAGCCGGCATCGTTCTACCTGTGCTGCATAGTGATTGATTGCTTCTTCCCTATCTAGTTGGAGTCTCTCTAGATCCAAGATGTGGTTTCAGAGGTTTACAATTGGACGGCGTGTCTGGCTAACCAAGACTCATAAGCTGGCTATTTGTACCTCAATGGGTAGAATTGCCTCCTTCCCATAAACTAGATGGAAATGAGTGAAACCTAGTGATGTTCGGAACGTTGTTCTATAGGCCCAAAGAGCTTCCATGAGATGTTTATCCCAGTCCCCTGTGTGGTTGTTTACCTATTTTGTGATGATTTTGCAAATCATTCCATTTACCTTCTCTACCAGACCATTGCATTGTGGGTAGTATGGTGTGGAATGCCTACGTGTGATGCCTAGCTTCTTCATCAGTTCTCCCACCAAATCACCTATGAATCCTAGTCCTCTATCTGATATTATCTCAAGAGGAGTGCCAAAACGAAAAATGATATGCTCAAAAATGAACTTTGCCACCTCTTGGGCTGTAATGCGGGTGGTGGCCGTTGCTTCTGCCCATCGAGTCATGTAGTCTACACACACCATGATGTACAGTTTACCTGATTGGGCCCTTGGTAAAGGACCGATTGCATCTATTTCCCATTTCTCAAAAGGACCATATGAAATGATAGGGGTTTGTGGCTCGTAGGTTAACGTGTGATCACTGGCCACTTGACAAGCCTTACATGTTTTACACGAATGGTGTACATCCCTGTTCAAACTAGGCCAAAAGTATCCTGCCTGTAGAATCTTCCTACTGGTGATATCTAGAGCAAAATGACCGCCGCAGACGCCATCATGGAAACTTGAAATTACCTTTGTGATTTCACTCGAGGTTGGCACCCGGAGGTTGGCACCCGCCTGAGAATTTGATCTTTGCCCTTACAATACAAGTGGTCATCTATAAGGCGGTACCTAGTAGCCTTCCTTACCAGCCATTGTTTTTGGCCTTTGGTGTGTCCTGCTGGACATTCTCCTATATCTAGAAAATTGATGATATCAGGCATAGCATCACTACCTTGGAAGAGGGGTAGTTTTAATTTGATTGCTCCTACGGGAACGTCTTGTATTCTTTCTTTAGCTAGCGCAACTGCCTCTTGATTTTCTGCTCTGGGGACATGGAAGAGTTTCACTTCTTCAAACTTCTTTAGGAGGTCCTTAACTTGGCGAAGTTGACCAAGTAAAACCTGATTTTTGCACTCCCAGGTGCCATTTATCTGCCTTATCAAAAGCAAAGCGTCGCCGAACACATTTAGGCGCTGAATTCTTTGTGAAACACATTGTTCCAACCCAAGGATTAGGGATGCATATTCGGCTTCATTGTTGGAGTGGGAGTGTAATAACTGCCCCATGGAGAATACTCTTTCTTGCTGTTCATTGAAAATGACCATGCCTACTGCAGACTGATCCATTGTTCTCTTGTATGCTCTGTCAAAGAAAAAAGAGTGAGCTTTCTCTAGCTTAGGACTTTCTATCGCTGGTGTTCCTTCCTTTGCTTCCGTGTTGCCCTTCGGCTTCTTCTCATAATGGCGATGAGTGAGAATTCTCTCTAAACTAGCACCTGGTGGAGTTTTCTACTTGCATGGTATAGTCAAACTCTTGTAGTCTAATTAACCACTTTGAGATCTTAGATGAGACATCCATGTGTCGCATTACATATGGGAAAACCTCCTCCATTGTCAAGATTACAAAGGGTCTAGGCAGAAGATAGGAGCGGAATTTTGTGGTAGCAAACATTAGTGCCAGAACCATGTGTTCTACTTCGGTAAATCCTTTTTCTGATGGGGTCATGACCCGACTAGAGAAGTAAATAGGGTGCATAAAAGAAGTTTTGCATTAGCACTGCTCCTAGTGTATCATTTCCCACACTAGGGTTTACATAAAATAGCTCGTCCCACTTAGGAGGTGAAATAGTGGGAAGCTTAGCTAGGATTTGCTTCACCTCAGTAAACTACTGCTCGTTCTCTTCACTCCATGAGAAGACATCCCTCTGGGTGAGTTGTTGTAGAGGAAGGACCACTTGAGATAGCAGGTGAATGAACCTGCTTAAGTATCTTACCTTATGAAGGAAAGAAACTAGCTGCTTGGCGATGGTGGGTGATGATAAAGATACTAGAGCCTGAATCTTGCTAGGGTCAGCCTCGATTCCTTTTGCTGAAATTACATGACCAAGGAGAGTGACTTTGCTCTCACCAATGTGACACTTGTCCACGTTGAGTTGGCCACCCAAGGTTTGCAGCCTGGTTAAGCCATCATAGACTTTGCTTAAATGAAGGGCTCATGAGCTATAAATGCAAAAATCATCTATGAAAACCCGTATTGATGTTCCAAAGTAGGGTTGGAAAAAAAAGTTACATAGCGTTGAAATGTGGCCACGGCATTAGTGAGGCCAAATGGCATCACTCTGTAGGCAAAACATCCCCAAGGTGTGATGAAGGTTGTCTTCTTCTGATCCTCCTCCGCAAGGCTAATCTGGAAGTATCCTGAGTAGCCATCGCATATTGTGTAACGTTCGTGACCTGCCACTTCATTGAGTATTTGATCCTAGAATGGGAGAGGAAAGTGGTCCCTCTTCGTGGCTGCATTGAGAGGTTTATAATCCACAGAGACTCTCCACTTACCATTTTTTTTTGGTGTGACTACTACTGGGGAGACCCATTCTGAGTCTTCGACAGGATAGATGAAACCTGCTTGTAGCAAACTTCTCACTTCCTTAAGCAGTGCCTCTTGTTGGATTACTCCAAGTCTTCTGAGCTTTTTTACTACGGGTTTACTGCCTTCCTTGAGCTTTATGTGGTGTTGTACTGCTGTAATTCCTGTGATCTTATCATAGCCATCAATGAACAAAGTAGTGAAGTTACCTAACATGGAGACGTACTCCTTCCTTCATTGGTTAACTCATTTGAGAGCATTTTTTGTAGCTTATCTGCATCCTCCAAGGACTGCATACCTGATGATCCCTCTTGGTTTGCCGAGGTTGCTTCAGATTGTGTTAATCTGTTTGGGTCTTTAAGAATGACTCCCATTACTTCGATGCTACTGTCACTTCTGTCGGTGGTGGTCGTCTCTTCTCCGGAGGTAGACGAGTAGTCGCTGGTGGACTCATCTTTTGAAGCCTCCAAGATCATGTTGCACTGCTTTCCAGTCCTCATGTCGTAGAATATGGACTTCCCTTTAGCATCCTTCATCTGGATCATCCCGGTGCTCCAGTCTTGTTTAGCTTCCATAGCCATAAGCCAAGGCCTTCCAAGAATGATGGGGTAGCCCTCCCCTTTGTGTGGCATGACGAAGATGTCTACCTCCACTTCTGGATTGAATGCTTTTACTGTGACCGCATTTACAATCCCTACGCATTTCAATCTTACATTGTTTGCCATCTTGGCTCGGCAGGGTGCCGGCCTACTTACCTCTAGACCTAGATGGTGCATCATCTTTTTACTCATGACGCATATTTGCGCGCCACCATCTATGTAGACGTCTGAAATCCATTGCCCCTTGATGTGAGCGTCCATGGTTGGCAGGATGTCGTCAAGATCCCTCCCAGAGATAGCCCCAGCTATCCTGGGTCTTGATTTCCTGGTACTTACCATTTTCCTGGTACTTACTATTTTCGTCCATTGCCTCCTCATTCTGGGTGCAAGGTGGAGTAATTGGGGCCAAGTTATCTTCGGGCCCTACATTAACACATCCTGAACTAAGTCATAGGGTTTTGCATACTCACCTAGTGAGAAGTCCACGATGTCTATCTTCTGCCGCGGTTTAGCTGCTTGCTTGCTAGACTCGGCCTTCCCTTTCATCTTCTCTTCTCTTTGAGATGCCTCCTTGTGCCTCACACGCTTCACTCCCATAGCATCCACTTCTTCTACCTTCGTTTTTCCTTTGTGCTTCTCTCGAGCTCACTCTTCTACCTTCACCTTCCCTTTAGCCTCTAAGCTAATAACACTCACCGCTTGGTTCACAGCAGGTGATGGGGGTAGTGGCGGAATGAGAGGTTGGGGTGGTGATTGCTATTGTACAGGTGGTCGAAGGATTTGGACCGGTGGGATTGGTCCTAGTTGTCTAGGTGGTGGTGGTATTGCTCTTGGCAGAGAGATCGGATTTTGTCTCCCCCCTCTATTGAAATTCTGCCTCCTTGGGTGTGGGCAGTAGTACATTCCATGGCCATCTTCCCCGCAGTTGTAATAGTGGTACTCTGGGTTCTGCCTTTGTTGTTCGCTTCCTTGTTCTGGGTTTCTGCCAGATGCATGCCCTTGCTGCACCAGATACACAGATAAACTCTCTAGTTGGGTGGTGATGCGACTCAGCAGGTCTTGCTGTTCTTCTGATGCCTCCTGCGGTTGGACTCTATGATTGGCTGTTGCAGCCACTGGGGTTGGTCGGGCCGAGCTCATTTCCTCTGACTTGTTTACTCTTGCTTGCATTCGCAGCTTCTTATCTTTAAGGCGGGCTACTTCGACTGCCAACTCATATGTTGCAAGAAACCTTCCCTTCACCTTCTCTCTAAGCGGCAACCATAGACCAGCAATGAAATGGTCCTTCTTTAGGAAATTAGGGCGCTCCTTCGCCTTCCTCCAGTGTGGCAACCCATCTCCCATAAGTCACAAACTTTGACTCGTAGGTGGCATACTCTAGCAGGCCTCCCCTACTTTAATTCTGTCAGTAGCTGCATAGCTTCCGAGGTTGTGCCTCCACCAAACTCTTTACAAAAGCAGTCTTAA